>NC_054605.1:3092500-3692500 GCF_004785595.1 Juglans microcarpa x Juglans regia
TTATCATCATGTTAAGAGTTTAAATGCACGATTTACTAAGGCTTTAAGAGTTCACATGTAAAAAAGATAAGTTGTTAGCATGTCCATTAGGAACAGATTTATTGTTTGCTACTTAATAAAATTTGGTCACACATGCATCCATAGAAGTTATAGGCTTGAAATAACAAAATGGTCACAATGCATGCCACAAGTTGGATGGAATTGGCATAGTAGCTGTTTGATTCTTGCAATTTTAAGGTCATATACGGATTTAGAACTTGAAAAATATGAGGTTTGTGAAATTTGGGGCCAAATGCAAATAGTAAAAGTTTAGGGCCTAAGTGGCAATTTCGAGAAATATTGAGGCAGTTTTGTAAATATTATTTTGAACACTTTTGATTATGAACATCTTCCTTAGTTTTACAATTCCTAACTTAGAATACCTCTTATTACAGTCGCACAAAATTCCTAATAACTCAAGAAGTTTGTAAGTTAGCTTCTAACTTACTCGTGGATAAATGTTTTATGATTCATGTATAAACATTGCATTCATATTATAAGTGTCATTTTGAGCATGAAATATCATATGATACATCAATGAGCATCTGATTACTTCTAACATGATATGTGAAGTTTTCACCATTCGATCATGTTATATGAAAATGTCATTTTTACATGAAGCATACTGCATAAGCACATGTCATGAAATACATTTTAAGCATAGCATGTAAATAAATTTTTGTCACACCCCAAATGTTAGGATGATGAATTATCCTTATGGAACTCCTCTATCTACTCTGGAGTGAGTAAAAATGGAGTGGTAACCCCTGGATTGACAAAGAATCGTTAACGGGTTTCGAATGGATTCTTTTTAAAGAATACCAGAGCGAAGTCTTACATGGCACCTAAGGCTAGTGTATGCATATGTTATGATGATATGTTATAATTATGAAATGATATGTAATCAATGCATTGAGGTATTTGCAGACAACATAGTTTCAACATGAGTTGTACTACGGTCACCAGTAGGTACTCACAGTGCAAAATTGGGAGCTGTGATGATACCATATGTTATGTCCAATTAATGATGGCCCTAATAAATAAGGAATGAGATGTTTTTTTTTAAAAATGAAGTACAAAATGTTCTCTGTAAGAAAATGTGCACCAAAGTTTTTCTTAAAAATGTTGAGCAATCTCAATGGGAGACAAATACGGGTTTTCTTCATATATGGCATGCATCTCATGTTTATCATTAATCATGCATATTTTATCTCTGTACAAGTTGATTGTTTAACTTTCTGAGATTTTAATGAATCTCACTGTGGTAATTCCACTCCCATTCCCCCTGGAATTGTAGAAGTTGTGTCTCAGGATTAGCCTTATGACAAACAAGATGGTAATGAACACCAACCATTGGTTTTAGATGGTTGAGAATGAACCCAACCCTGACCGAAAGCTGGATTTGATATTGATGTTTATAGCGATGGCTTTGTATACCATAGAGTGGATGAGAGAAATGATTTAACTTATTTTATTTACGAAACCTTGATGCAGTGTCTGTAATTAGGAGATTCTATCTCCCACTTTATGTTTGAACTTATGCCTTACTATTTGGACCTCTTTAAATAAGGTAATATCTATCTAAGGTTAATTTGAGCTATTGGGATGTTTAGTTCATTCTAGCATGAAAGTATTTTTATAAATCATAATTTTGTTGCTGCAATTATTGCATACTAGATGTATTGCATATTAACTTTGATGAATTGGGGTACGTAACCATGTGTTGCATGTCCCAATGCTCCAAGTCTCTGTTACATCCCAAGTAGAGGTTGGGGCGCACATGGTTTAATAAGCTAGGGCCCTTATATAACCAACTCTTGGTAGGGTGTCAAATCGTGTTAACTGGTTGTGTCAAGACATGTATATTATACTATATGGGTCAACCCGAACGTGACCCATTAAGCTTATCGTGTCAAAATCTCAAACCCTAATACGACCCATTAACATAACGGGTCGTGTTGTGTCAACCCGTTTTGACCCGTTAGTGAATACTACGAAATAGATTAACACGACCCGACTTGACCCGTTTCAACCCATTTATGTAAATAGGTTGAACAGACCCGAAATTAACCCGTTTGAACTGATTAAGTTTAGCGTAATTTTATATAAATGTTAAGATCACAATATTTGTAAAAAATAGAAAACTAACAAGAAGTCCAAAATTATAATCCAAACAATAAAAACATTGAAATTAAAATCCCAACAATTTTACTTTTAGGTATAAGGGTATAATTGTAACTTTAACTTTCTTAACAGGTTAAAATGGGTTGACCCGTTATCAACCTGTTAAGCAATCGTGTCTTAACGGGTCAACCCGTTTTGACCCAAACCCGTTAAGACTAAAACTCAAGCCCGTTATTATCGTGTCGTGTCGTGTTCGTGTTGGGTTAACAGGTCGTGTCACATATTGCCACTCCTAACTCTTGCACCATGTTGAAATCCATCTAGTATTTTAACCAATTTACCTTGCCCACCAAGGTGGCAAGCCTTCCAATATGCCACTTGTCATTCTTCCATTGACCTCTTAGTACATTTTTCTTAAAATGCAAACAGCACTAGAATTCTCTAAAAAATACTAACTAAATCAATAGTGTATGCTGCTTTTCCAACTCAAACTCCAAAATTTTCCTTTTTCTCAAGGTACTTAGCTAAGGTGATGGTTACTAGGGCCAAGGCCTATGGTGCTTTTAGGTGGGGTATTACAATATCTCTCACACACAAAAGTTATTCTCTCCCTCTTTAGTCTCTCAGTGTAAGAGATCTATTCTTCAAGTGATTATAGAAACACGAAGAGCAGAGTGACCCTAGATTTGCTTTGTAATTTTCGGCCCTATTTAGAAACCCAGGCCCAATGGCTTTAGGCCCATGACCCAAATCTTAGTCACTAGTGTCATGTAAGTGTTATATTATGAATCTAGACTTGATAGTGGGATAAGGGGGAGAGAGAAGCGTAGGAAAGCACTAAGAAGTGGCTTGCACGCCTACTCTAGAGGAATTGCCACTTGTCAACATGCTAGAAACCTTTTAGAAGAATCAAGGGACAAAAGGAACCTAGGAAGACTAAGGGATTTTCGGCCAACCCATCTTCCCACATGCCTAGACTCTTGTCTTGGCTCAAATTTGAGTTCCAAGGTAGATTTCTTGGGAATGGAAGGCTAGGGAAGAGAAATAGAGCTTTTTCTAGAAAATCTGCATGGGAAATCGAAGGGGGCACAAAGGATTTCGAATTTAGTTAGTTTTTGCCAAATGTCAACCATGCACTAAGCTTTTAGAAGATTAGATGAAGGGACTCTTGTATCAAAGGACAAATATGCCCTCAGGGTTTTGGCTAACACACTCCCAAGCACCCCATTCACTTGCCACTTGTCACTTAGACTATCCTTAGACCAATGACACATGAAATGTCACCTAGGGAAGGAGTACTAGGAAGATGAAGCATTAAGTTGGGAAATGGAAGAAGGAGTGGACGGCTAGGGCAATGGCACACACCCAATGCCACTTGTCGCCCATGCCAAAGGTTGCTTGTTGGAAAAGGAAGAGGCATGAGAGGTTTTACAAAGTACCCTTGAAAAGATATTCACTTGCTTAAGAAAATGGAGGGCATAAAAGGAAGAAAAAAGGGAGGGTTTCGGCCAGGGGAAAAAGAACCCACATGCCACCCAAGCTTTTTGTCATCCCAATGAAATGCAATGATGGGAGCACCAAGTGACATTTCGGCTAAAGAGAAAAATGAAAAGGGAAGGGCCACTTGTCTTGCATGCAATGGACTTCAAAACAACCAATGAGGGACTGAAGAAAATTCTATAGAAAGGGAGAGGAGTCACACACCCAAAGGCTTTCCTCTTTTGTCATTTTCGAATTTTTACATGCTCTCATTCTCTCCACACTCTCTTACACGACCACTTGGAGATTTTCTCCATTTTCTCACACTTTCTCTCAGTTTCTTTCCAACCAAGCAAGAGGATTCCTTTTCAAGAGAAGTTTTCACCACCCTCAAGACTAGGAAAGGTAAGGATCGGTTTTTCTCTTAGTTCCACACACACAAGTCACTTTCTCAATCCAAAAGTGAGATTCAAATCTCATAAGATTTTGAAATGATAGAACATACACTTTCTACCCGATTTCTTGGAAAATGACTTAAGGTTCTTAAGAAACCCTTGAAGCCGAATAGTGGGGGGGAGTTCATCCTCCATGTTTTTGACCACCACATGTATTTTTGTTTTACTTTAGGTTTTGTTTTACGACATGAATGGAATAAATGGGTTTTTGACCTAAGAACTCCAAAAGCTGAGTGGTTTAAGATCAAGCGATGCCCTATAAATCCTCACACACTCAAGAACACAAAATAGGATTTTTAGATACTCTTTCTAATGTAGTATATTCGGATTTACAGCTTGCTAGTATTTCTTTACGGGGATTTTTGTAAGTATACACTCAACTTACTCTTGGTTAATATTTGTATAAGATTGTGTAAATCCTTTCATTGTTATGTTTGCTTTGTTTGCTATTTCTTATTTGTTGGTTTGAATATACTTATATGATCTTGGAATATGAATATTACATGAATGGTATGATTCGATTTTAAGATGAAAATGACAAGAATGTCCTATATATGTTTCAGTTTTAAGGAAAACATTGTGGTTGATTTGTGTTACTTGATAATTCAACCATACCATGTCTTAGAAGTTTCGGATCTTGGCCAAATACCATGATTTTATGTTTTATTTCGTTATGCTTTGTTTTCTAAGAAAATATGTTTGAAGAAGAAACATGTTTAGTGATGAAACTTCATGTTTTGCATCTATATGTTTGGCCAAGGCCCTTTTTTATGGGTTCATGTATATGTTTTGATATCTCATGTGGTTTATGTTATCATGCTATGAAATGAACATGTTATGCTTGGTTATTTTATGCACGGCATTTCACATGTCATATGTCAAATGTAAGTAAGCATGTTATAAGTCTCATGTTACATGCATTTGGGGGAAAAGAGCTTTCAAAGAAAGTGTTCTCAAAGAAAAGGGTGTAAAATTTTTATCTCGACCCCTAGTGCTATGGTGGGGGAATGTCCTGGTGGAACTCCTCTGTCTATTCTGGAGTGCTTAAGAATAGAGTGGTAACCACTAGTTTGACAAAATATCGTCGATGAGGCTTGAATGTATTCTTTTCAAAGAATGCCGAAGCGAGGAAGCGCCTTATGCTAGTGGGTGCATAAGGCATGTAACCCGACGAAGTAAGGTCGAGTTAATATGAATCTCTGTTTATGATGTATTCATCACGGTGCACGGACCATGGATGGTGCGGTAACTAGCAGGAGCACGTGGTGCTAAGGGAAACTGTGTTGTGTCCACCCTCTGAACAAGAATAAGAGCTTATGTGATAAGGATCACTCGATGCAAATCTTGTGATATGTTCTGATAAGGCAAGTTCTGATTAAGATCACATAAATAAGAAAAGTTAAGAAGTTTTCTTGTAGAGTTAGGTTTTGTTACAAGTCAAGTTCTGGTTAAGTGCATAAGTCAAGTATATGTTCATGCATACATTTCATGATATACCTCTTGTATGCTTGTGTTAACTGTGGTATGTTGTGTGATTACTTGCTGAGATTTCTTGAAATCTCATTGTAGTAGTTTCCACTACCATTCCCCAACCAGAATGGTAGAAGTTGTTATAGGTACCCGGATACCTAAGAAATATGAACCTAGACGGTTCCTTGATAGAGGACGAGTATACTGTTCAGGCTCGTCATGACTATACTGTCGACGCATCAAAACACACAACTAAGCTTCTCAGGGAGATCCTAACTAGTATTAGTAAGATCGAGATCAATGCTACGATCTATCAAACATCCAAGAATCTGAAGTTTTGATGGAATATGGACTAGCTGTCTACTTATTTGGAGCAAGCCTCGAAGGCCTCGGCTAATGCAAAGGCAACAACAAAGGACTTAGGTTTGATACCGCCTGAGCCTTAGCAATCCCATGGGTTCTTCTGGTGTCTGTCTCCTGATGGGATAGTTGTTATGAAGAGAACGAGAACCTAAGTTATTTTGTGGAAACAAATAATAGATGGGACTTATGGTTTTAGACCTCAACTTTTGTGGAACTATGTTTTGAGGAGGTCCCGTGTTTTGAAAATTTAAACTATACTCTATGATTTTGGGATGCTATATCTTTATGATACATGTTTATGTTTTGGGCAATGTTGGGATATGATATTAGTACGGTGCCATGTGTTTTGCAATTGCTTATCTCATTGCTTAGATTATCTGACCTTTACTATTTTTCCGCTGCTATGTTATTGCATAGTGCTAGTGTACTTAGGTGCATAGCATATTATCTGTCATGTACAAGGAGTGTGTAGACTTGTATTACATGTCCCAGCTTTTTAGTCACCGACCAATCCCAAGAGGTGCGGCGCCCTGAAAATTTTGGATTAGCTCTACGAGGTAAGCAATATGATCATATCCTTACACGTATGTAAGGTAAACGACATATCTTTTATAAATAATGTATTATGTATGTACGCCTCCATTGGAAGCCCCTTTTTATATACCCAAGTTAGGGGTGGGCTCCGACTCCGACGGAGTTTGAATGCCCACCTCCAACCTCCGACTCTGACCAGAGCTGGAGGTCAAAACCTGCTTCGACTCTAACTTTGATTGGAGTCGGAGTTTGACTCCGATCGAAGTTCGGAGTTGGAGCTCGGAGTAAAAGTGGGCTTGCCTAGCAACTGGGCCCTAGTTGCCCTACTCAAATTAGGCCTAGGCCCACGACCCAATATCCAAGGCCCAATCTGAAATTTAGTTTGTCCCACCCCTGTTTAAAAATATTAAAAAAAAACAAAATAATGTAAAAAATAATTTAAAAAAATAAGTTAAAAAGCTAAATTTAAATACAATAACTAAATCAAATTACAAATCGCAAACGATAAATTTAAATTTAAAACTACAAATCGCTATAAATTAAAATTTATAGCTCCAAAATATTAATAATGTCATAGATTTCATTCAAATATGAAATAGCCACAATCCCTTGCATCAGTCTTGACAGTTCATGCATTTGAGTCGATAACTTGATAGTGATTTCTAATTTTCTTGCATGAAATTTTATTGATCAGATGCACTATCTTTTCTTTAATGATTTAACTATAGACTTCTAAACCATCAGTAGAGTGATAAATGACATAAAATAGGACACATTATGAACTCACCATTACGTATCTAACTTTGACGAGTTTTGCATGATGATAATCTTGATATTGAGTTTCTCACCAATAAAATGGTCATCCCACGGTGCGTCCGTCTAAGTCATCCATAATTAGCCTGGGGTTCACAGCTAAGTCTACAAAATCATATAAATTATAAATTAAATAATGAAAATATTAAAATTATGTAAATAACCATTTAAAATCATAAAGTTACCTGACTCAAACCTATAGCTCTCGACATCAACGGTATTTACTTCAATGGGCATTGAATTTCACCAGTTCTGTGTGCAAATGAGGGCCTCGATGGTGGTCGGAGATAATGAACTCTGGTAAGCATCCAAGACACAACTTCTGGTGCTAAACGCCGACACAGAGGCAACCATTGTGATAGGAGTGGTTAGTAGATCCCTGGCTATTTGGGAAAGGATTGGAAATGTGACGCTCTCAAATTTCGCTTGGGATTTGATGTAATTTGAAGCGTTGGGATATACAACACAAGGTTACTTGCCCTTATTCATGACAATTAAAGATGCAATGCACCTAACATGCATATAGCAATATGCAATATTCACAGTGGATAATTTTTTTTTCCTATTAGCAATACTATGTACCAGAAGTAATATATCCCAAAACATAAACATGCTTCATGAAATTCACGTGATAGCTAGTATCCGAAAGGGCACAATACTTATCCAATCGGCTTGTAACATAAAGAGTATCGGAGATAGCGCTCTATAACTACAGTTTGGAAATAAAAACTATTGCACTAATTCATTGAGCCATTCATGTAGCTCAACTATGATATCCAAACTGACGTCCAGAAGATGGGGGGTTAGGCTCCAACTCTTTCTCTGCTCCACATTCTATTCGACCTCGTCCAATCTCTCATGCATAGGTTCTCCAGATCCTGACACATTTTCTACCATTCCAGAAGGAATAGTAGTTGGGACTACCAAGTGAGATTTGATTACAAATTTCAGCAAGTTAATCGATAACTTAACATATAGATTAAGGATGTATGCATAACAGTAAAAGCATGAGTGCATACATGATCATAAATAAACTTGACATGACTTGACATTTAACAAGATGTATATTGACATAACTTGAGCTGATATGAAAAGAACTAAACTACCGTGAACTAAACATGACATAATACTGGACATGAAACTGAACATGATTTGAACTTGAACTAAACATGAACTAAATTGAGACTGAACATGAACTAAATTGAACTAAATGTGGACTAAACTGAACTGGAAAGGCTAGTTCATGTAACTGAAATTATGAATTATGATTAAGAAAATGGGAGCATTCAAGTAGCTCCAACACCTTCTCCCTGAGTATTCTTTGTATTATAGCAGATTATACTCCTTCATCGTAGTACCAGGTAGTGCATATGCCTAGACTGCAGTACCAGGCAGATCATATATTCCTTGACCATAGTATAAATTTATTGATAACATGAACTTGAATTGAATGTGTCATAACTTTGCATGAAACTGAATATGAAACTGAAACTTGAATTGACTTGATTGACATGAAAATATTATTTTCGAGACACACTCTGTACTCGAGACGTGATGTGATAGGAAGCAAAAAGACAGATGACTTGACATAAGGTAACTTGACATGTACGTGAGATGAATGATATGACATAACATGAAATAGACAAACATTTTGTGACATGACATAACATGTAAGAGATAAACGTTTCGTGATATGCATAACATGTAACACAAACATTTCGTGACATGGCATAATATGTAAAAACATTATGTGACATGTCATAACGTGTAACAAATAACATTACGTGACAAGTTGTGATAACCCGAACTTAGCTAGATTTCATTCGTAATTATTTTTCGTTGCCTTAATATTATTTTAGGGCGATGAGATTAGGTTTAGTTAGATAGAGAGCTTAGACTTGTAGTTAGCATCCAAAGCCCAGGAGAAAGGGGCCACTCAAACCCCTAGAATTCGGCCAACTAAGTGGGCTTGAGCCCAAAAACCCTAGAAGAACCATAGGGACAAACAAGCCTAAGCCATGAGGCTTGTGCCACTTGCCGTGCATGTTAGGCCCATGAATTTGGACATGTAAATGGGCTAAGGGGTGAGAGACAAGAGTGTTTTGAAAGCCAAGGGAAGCATGCACGCCAACCCTAGTGACAAGCCCTTCGGTTTGTCACTTGTCCTTCATGCAAGATGGCTTCTAGAAGAGGGAATGATGGGATGACCTAGAGAAGGCCAAAGGCATTCGGCCAACTCACCCACACGCACAGCCCATGCCATTTGGCAATTGCTTGTAGCTCTAAGAATATTTCCATGGGAATTGGTACACAGGGAAGACAAAAGGGGATCCTTTCCAAGGGACAAAGGGGATTTTTGGATTTCCCTCACCCACACGCCCACTCATGTGATTTTCTGACATCTCACCACTTGTTAACCATGCAGTAGTTGAGGAGTGTTTCTAAAAGGAAGAGGAAGGGACTTGTGAGTACAATGACTATCCTAACCCTAGAATTCCGACCACTACACTCAAGGGCACACACACATGCGCCACTAGTCACTTTAAGATACCCTTTGGTATTTGAAAAGGCCACCTAGGGAAGGAGCACTAGAAGGTGAACAATCTTCATGGGGAAATGAGAGGAAGTGGATGGAAAGGGCATACACACACACACCTATGCAATGTCACACACACTTGTGTTTATTTTACTCTTTTGCCCTAAGGTACATTGCACCTAGACAAGAGAAGAAAGGGTTTGGAAGACCAAGAGGTTCGGCTAAAGGGGGGGTTACATGCCACATCCATGTGTCTTTTAGCCTTCCCAAAGCAATCCAATAATGAAGAAGATGAAGGGACATTCGGCTAATGGAAAGGCCACACGCCACTCATCCTTCATGTAATGGATCACAAGCAACTAATAGGATTTTGTGGAAAGTTCTATATAAAGGGGGAGGAGCCACACGCCAAGGGCTTTTCTCTTTTGCTATTTTTTGATTTTACATGCTCTCACCCTCTCCACACTATTTCACATGACCCCTTGGTGTTTTCATCACTTTCTTACATTTTCTTCCCAACCAAACATGAAAACAACTCTTTTCTACATACAAGGAAGTACCACGACACTAAGCACGAAGGAATCCAAGGTGAGGACCTCGTTTTCTTATCTTTTCTTCACACCTCACTCGAGGAGATGATAGAATCTCCAAAGAGCTTGAGATTCTCGAGAGATCACATATGATTTCAAGGTTATTTCATCTTGGAATAACCAAGGTTTTTCCACGGGGAGTAGAAGCAGAAACTTTGAGGACTTGCATCCTCTATACAATCAGCCAAACACACACACACACACACACTACTCATATGTTCATAACCTAGCTATGGTTACGTGAACTTTTTTCATGTTCAGAAACCCTAGAGCCGAGAAGTTGAGGTATTTCCAACAACAAGTGACAAACCCTAGAAACTTCACATACACTCATGCACATGGATTAGGGTTCAAAACCCTTGTTCTAACAAGTTGTACTTCTATGTACAGCTTGCTAGTGCTTCCTTGAAGGATTTTTGTAAGTAAATACTCAACTTAGTTTGGCTAACATGTGTATATATTTGTATAAATCCTTGCTTTGTTATTGTACTTTTGATTGTTATTCTATGCTTTACTTGGTTGAATACTCTATTGTGATTTTGTATAAGATCATGAAAAAGTTTATATATTTTGGATCCATGGAAAATGCCATGATTTACATGCACATGTTTCAGTTTTGCTTGTGGTTATGTTGATATTTCATGTGTCATGAAGATTCGGTTATTGCAAGGTTAAGAGTTTCAGATTCATGTGATGTTATGATTTTATGCTTTAATTCACCCTTGCCATGACTTTCATCTATTATGCTTCTAGTTTGGGACATGTTAAAGTGAAATTTCTCCATGTGAATATGTCTTTGATGTTTCGGCCAAGTCATGTTCTTCTATGTCCATGAAGTTGTTTTGATATTTCATGTGTCCTATGTTATCATGCCATGATTTGAATATGTTACGCTTGATGATTTCATGTACAACATTTCATGTGTCACATATTAAGTGTAAGATGGAGTACATCTTAAGTCTTATATCACATGCATTTGGGTAAATGATCTTTTTAAAAGGAAAAAGAAAAGTGTCCAAAAATGTTTTATCACGACCCCAAATGATAGGATGGGGGAATGTCTTGGTGGAACTCCTCTGTCCACTTTGGAGTACATAGGAATGGAGTGGTAACTCCTGGGTCGACAAAGAACCATCGGCGTGCCTCGAATGGATCTTTTTGGAAATGATGTTGGAGCAAGGTAGCACCTAAGGCCAGTGGGTGCCATGACTAAAGCTAATAACTCGATTGAAGTGCTATCATGTTATAATGATTATGAATAAGACGTATTCACCATGATGTATGAATCGTTGGAGGTGCAGTAACTAGTAGGAACACATGGTGTTTAGGGGAGTCATGTTGTGTCCACCATGTGTTATAAGAACAAGGCAATGAACTCACATGATACAGATCACATGATATGAATCACGTCATATGATATGATATGTTATGATATGAATCTTGTGATATGATAAGATACGAAATGATGTCAAAGAATGTTTTTCTGGAAAGTCCAAAGATCCTGTTACATGTCTTTTGAAAAAGTGATGGCTTTCTAAATCTGTCTTCCAAGTGCAGAAGCTATCAAAGTAGTACATGGATGAGTTCCATGGTCATTTCCACAGGGACAATAGTATTCATGCTGAGCAAACATATAATGAAGTGTATTTTGTGTGAGGAGCTTGTTTGTGAAAGGGCTATTTATGCAACCAAGAAAAGTATATTTATGTACTGATTTGAATTGTATTAATGAAGAGTGGTTTGGATCTTTTCTCTATTTTTTTTTTTTTGAATAATTTTTTGAATGCTTGTAGACTTAAAAGGAATGGAAATAGAAAGAAATGAGAAAATAAATTGAACGCTAGAGAAATGAGTGCAAGAAATGTAGAGATTGCAGTAAGATCAAAACAAGTGATACAATATGTCAAACACTTGGGCTACAAGAATGTTTCCTCATTTCCCAAACTCTGATTAAGAGGTCTAACTCTATAACTCAATTGTCAATCTAGTCTAAGAATTAATAATCGGAAAATGAAGATTTAAAACCAGACTTCCAGTCTAAAGTATTTATAGAGTGCAAATAAATTTACTGTGAATACTAACCATGAAAAACCTTGAAAATATTACCAAGTTTCTGCTGTGCCTTACGTCAACAGTAGAACAAGAACAAGAGTTTTTGGTTTTGACTTATCTCAACAAAATCAACTTGCAAAACTATAAAATGGATTTTTATCATATCAGAATCACTCTAATCAGTAGTTTAGTGCAAGAGAATCCATATCTTATAGCTCAACCTGTAAACTTAGCCTAACATCATTCTCTCATGGAAATAGAAATTAAAACAATTAAACTCAAACTCATAAAAGAGTGCTCTGACCATAACAAAACTGCCAATAAAATTTCAGAATCTCTACTACTAAGAAAATAAAATCATCTCCAACCAAAGAATTTGGAAACCTAAAATCCCCAAAAGATATAAACGAAAAAGACGAAAAAAAAAAAGAGAAACGCATGGCCAAATTTATTTCCTTTTATACTATTCGTCCGTTGCGTTCTTGAGGCCCCCATTTTGATCTACCTCCAGCCCCTGCAGTGCGCTCGTTCCAGTCCCTCCTCTTCCTGCAGTGCGCGTCTTGCCCTTTCCTCTCCTCTGCAGTGCATTTCCGCGTGCGTGAAGCCCCTCAAGCCACGTTCCAGCCTGCCCTTTCCACTTTCGCGTGTGTGGGTCTGCTCTGAACAGCTTGAGGCTAGCTGATGTGCCTTCCACTCGCACGTCCCACTCCATAACTTCATCCATCTTTCTTTTCTTTTGTTTGTTTTGTTTCAGATCCCTAGCCCCTTAGCTGCGTGAGTCTACTTTCCAGTGCATTACTTTGGGTGCTACCGTGCTAGTTGAGTATTTCCAATAATACCCATGTGCTTTTAACATCTTTCCCACAATGCCCTGCAACATAAGTAAGATATGAGAGTAAAATTTGGGGATATTAATTTTTGGTGTGGACTAGCTGCATTACAACTCTTTTCAAGTGTAAAATACCAGAATTTAACATTGAGTCAAGTACTAAAAACTAATACATAATTAAGTGCTTAATTCATTTTTTGGTTAAACAATTCGTTCACTTTAGCAGCTTAATCATGTAGTTTTGACACTTTATCACACCCC
Organism: Juglans microcarpa x Juglans regia; assembly: GCF_004785595.1. Taxonomy (NCBI): domain Eukaryota; kingdom Viridiplantae; phylum Streptophyta; class Magnoliopsida; order Fagales; family Juglandaceae; genus Juglans; species Juglans microcarpa x Juglans regia. The sequence goes on from NC_054605.1 coordinate 3,106,046, forward strand.
CCAACTAGCTTTTTGCTAGTCTCTAGCAAATAATGCGATAAAAATATTGAAGGATCCAAAAGTGAGCCACTAAACTCAAAAATCTCTACAAAAGATCAATCATGTTGAAATCCTGGGCATTAGAATGTAGTCAAGTCAGGTTTTAGCTCAACACCAAAAGCTTATAAAATTCTCAAGAGCTCAAACAAGGAAAATGTACTAAAGCTGAAGATCTTTGAGTGCATCAAGTGTGTGAACAGATTTCCATTTGTTAGTTTTAAGATTTCTCACAATAGTTTCAGCCTAGCAACTTTTTTTTCCAGAAAAACCAAAAGGTCTTTACTCCAATTCAAAATCATTACATTGACGGCTTTCACGCTATCACACTTTGAAAGACCTTTTTTTGTTTTTTTTTTTGTAAACAGATCCTGGTGATAAGTAGCATTTTCCAATGTACTTGCACCATTTTTTTTTTTATATCACACTTTTCCTAGGCCAATAAGATATGGTTCATTGTAGTTCTTGCTAGTTGCTTAGAAGAAATCACTGGTTGTCATCAAACAAACAACAAAAAGTATCTGCTTGTGTCAATTAAGGTCATCAATCAATAGCTTTGAAATAAATTTCCCAAGTTTGAGTTGCTAAGACTTATCATAAGGTCTAGTGTCGAACTTAAACCTAAACCAACGGGAATTAGTGTAGCCCAAGACTGCAACTATCTGATCTTAAGTAGAGAAGTGTCAAAATAGTAACTTGGCAGCAGCAAAAAAATTCAGACCCCACAATTATAAATCCTGAGAGACTAATGGTAGAAGACTCTCCTTACCCCCCAACTAAAAGTGGGCAGTGTCCTCACTGCAAATCATGAATAAAACGAGGCAAGAAATAAAATAGGGCCGAAGGAAAATGCCTAAGATGGCTGAAGGGATCGTGAACGTAAAAATGAAACCAGAAATAAACTAAACAGTGCTGAACCTGAAAAGATATACTGAAGAAAAAAAAAGAAAAGAACAAAACATAGAAGTGAAACAAATAAAAGAAGAAAAGGAAAAGAAAAAAAAATTAAAGCAAAACAAAAATGAGCTAAGGATCATGAGAATAAGTGGGATCTTCCAAAGGAATGGAAGTGTCCTCATGTGAAAGTTTTGTCAAAAAATGTATAAGTCGTTGGCCATTGACTTTGAAAGTATTTTCATTTTGAGGATTAGTAATCTCAACAGTTCCATATGGAAACACAACCTTAACTACATAAGGACCATTCCACCTCGATCTTAATTTGCCTGGAAATAGATGGAGGCGAGAATTGTAAAGCAAGACTTGTTCATTTGGCTCAAAATTCTTTCTCTGGACGTGCTTGTCATGTAACAACTTCATGCGCTCATTTGACAATTTAGAATTGTCATATGCATCTCGCCTAAGCTCATCCAATTCTGAAATCTAAAATTTCCTCACAGAACCAGAATGGTCAATGGAAAAATTGAATTGTTTAACAGCCCAATATGCCTTATGTTCAAGCTCAACGGGAAGATGACATGTTTTTCCATATACCAAGCGATAAGGGGACATGTTAAGAGAGGTTTTAAAGGCTGTCCTATAAGCCCAAAGCGCATCAGTCAGCCTTAAAGACCAATCTTTTTTGTTGGGGTTGACTTTTTTTCTAAGATGTGCTTAAGTTTCTATTAGCTAATTTAGCTTGTCCATTCGTTTGAGGGTGATATGGAGTGGAAACCTTATGGTGTATACCATATTTTTTCATGAGGGCAGCAAAGGGTTTGTTGCAAAAATGGGTTCCATTATCACTAATGATAGATCTAGGCATGCCAAATCTAGCAAAAATATTTTCTTTCAAGAACTTAAGCACTACCTTATGGTCATTTGTTTTACATGGGATGTCTTCAACCCACTTAGAAACGTAATCAATGACCACGAGGATATACAAATAACCAAAAGAAGATGGAAATGGCTCCATAAAATCAATCCCCCAACAATAAAAAATCTCAATGACCAAAATGGGTTGTAAAGGCATTATGTTTCTCTTAGTGATTGTGCTTAGTTTTTGACATGGCTCACAAGTTTTACAAAAATTATACGCATCCTTAAACATATGAGGCCAATAAACCCACTTTATAAAATTTTTACAACGGTTTTATGTGCAGAAAAATGTCCCCCACAAGCCTCATTATGACAAGAAGAAAGAACAGCTTGTATTTCATGATTGGCACGCATTTCCTTATAATTTGGTCAGAACAATATTTAAACAAGTAAGGATCATCATAGAAGAATGACTTTACCTCATGCTTGAATTTTGGTATGTCTTGAGCACTCCAATTGGGTGGAGTTTGTCCTGTCACCAAAAAATTAACCATGTCAGCAAACCAAGGCAAATTTTCAACTGACATTAATTGTTCATCAGGAAAAGAGTCAAGGATAGGGATAGTGTGCTCCTTTTCAGCAAATGTAAGTCGAGACAAGTGGTCGGCGACTACGTTTTCAGCACCCTTCTTGTCTTTGATGATAAGGTCGAATTCTTAGAGAAGAAGAATCCATTGGATTAAACATGGTTTTGCATCCTTCTTCGACAATAAGTACTTTAACGCTGCATGGTCAGTGAAAACAACCACAGGAGAACCAAGAATATAAGTTCGAAACTTATCTAATGCAAAAACTATAGCAAGCAATTCCTTTTCTGTGGAAGAATAATTTCTTTGGGCTCCATTTAGAGTTCTACTTGCATAAGAAATGACATGTGGGAACTTATTTCTATACTGTCCAAGAACAGCTCCTATGGTTACATCGCTAGAATCACACATTATCTTAAAAGGAATAGACGAATAGACCAAACAGGGGGTTGCATGATAGAGGTTGTAGTGAGCAAAATTTTCAGTTTATCAAAAGAATTTTGACAAGAAGAGGTCCATTCAAAAGCAACATCATGCATAAGTAACTCACACAAGGGCTTAGAGATAGAACTGAAATTTTGAATGAATCTCCTATAAAACCCAGCATGCCCAAGAAATGATCTGATTTCTTTTACTGTTTTGGGTATAGGAAGCTTGAAGATAAGCTCGATCTTAGCTTTATCAATCTCAATACCTCGTGATGAGACTATGTGACCAAGAACTATGCCTTGTTGAACCATGAAATGACACTTTTCCCAATTGAGAAGCAAATGCTTCTCTTCACACCTGGCTAAAACAGCTTGTAAGTTGGTCAAACATGCATCAAAAGAACTACCAAATACTAAAAAATCATCCATGAATACTTCCAAACAATTTTCAATCATGTCGCTGAAAATACTAAGCATACATATTTGGAAAGTAGCTGGTGCATTACATAGTCCAAAATGCATTCTTCTGAATGCAAAAGTGCCAAACGGGCAAGTAAAAGTTGTTTTCTCTTGATCTTCAGGTGCTATTTCTATTTGGTAAAAACCAGAAAATCCATCAAGAAAGCAATAGAAATCATGGCCAGCAACTTTTTCTAACACTTGATTAAGAAATGGCAAAGGGAAATGATCTTTCCTAGTGGCGGCATTCAACTTCCTATAATCTATACACATTCGCCAACCAGTAGAAATCCTAGTAGGAATCAGTTCATTTTTCTCATTTTTCACAATAGTAAGCCCATATTTTTTTGGAATTACATGAATGAGACTTACCCACTTGTTGTCCATAATAGGGTAGATAATTCCCACATCAAGTAGTTTCAAAACCTCTGTTTTTACTACCTCTTTCATGGTAAGATTTAGTCTCATTTGCATCTCCCTAGAGACTTTAGCATTTTCTTCTAAATAAATCCTATGAGTGCACACAAGAGGATTTATACCTTTTATATCTGCAATTGTCCACCCAATAACACCTTTGTGCTGCCTTAAGACTTCCATCAGTCTCCCTTCTTGGTCATGAGTGAGTTGGGCTGAAATCACCACTGGGAAGGTGCTGTCCGGACCCAGAAATGCATATTTCAGGTCACTCGGCAATGGCTTCAGCTCTAGTGTTGGGATTTCATTTGCTGAAGGCTTCAAACTTGCTATCAATGGTGAAAGCTGCTCAATTTTTGGCCTCCATTTAGACTCAAATTTATTTTCTGCATTAAAAACAGGAGAAATATCAATGGGGGTGTCATCAGTGATGAGCTCACAAATATTTTCTAACTCAAACAGCAGGTCAGTGGGCTGGTATGCCAAATAAGCCTCTTCCTCAATGATGCTTTCCAGCAAATTTACTTCTTGTACATCTTCCAAGTCTTGAGGTTGCCTACAAATATTAAAAATGTTTAGCTCAAGGGTCATGTTCCCAAAACTCAGCTTTAAAACACCACTCTTACAATTTATTAATGCATTTGAAGTAGCAAGAAAATGTATCCCAAGAATCACGGTGCTTGAAAAGAAGATTTTGGTGTCAAGTGAAAATCCAACACAACAAAATCTACAGGGTAAAAAAATTTATCCACTTGAACTAAGACATCCTCAACAACCCCTCTTGGCATTTTAATAGACATGTCCTCTAGTTGTAAAATGATAGGAGTTGGTTTTAATTTCCCCAAACCAAACTACTCATAAACATTATAAGGCAGTAAATTCACACTTGAACCTAGATCTAACACTGCTTGACCAATTTTTAAACTTCCTATAACACAAGCAATTGTTGGTGAACCGGGGTCTTTATATTTTGATGGGGTATTGCTCTGAATTATGGCACTGACTTGCTTAGTAAGAAAAGCTTTCTTTTGCACATTTAATTTCCTTTTAATAGTACACAAATCTTTTAGAAACTTAGCATATGTAGGAATTTGTTGAATAGCATCCAACAAAGGGATGTTAATCCTTATTTGCTTGAATATTTCTAAAATTTCAGATTGGTGTTTGTCTTTGTGCAGAGGAGCCAATCTTTGAGGAAAAGGAGCAGGTACAGGACATGAAATCTTTTTAGTTTCACTTTGTTCAACCTCACCCTTTTCAGCCTCATTTTGGACAAGTTTAGAGACCTTACCAGCCTTGTCTGAACCTTGAGCTGGAATGTTCACCACCCTACCATTTCTCAAAGTAGTGACTACCTTCACTTGCCTTACATTTGAACTCTCAACTGCTCATTAAGGTGGCTGACTTTGTGGATTGGGTTGAGGTTGTGCAGGAAATTTTCCTTTTTCTTGAGAGCTCCATGTTGTAGTCATCTTTGTAAGTGTGCTCCGAATGTCATTTATCGCTTGAGAGTTTTGATTGTTGATTGTTGCTTGACCTTGCATAAACTGTTGCAAGGTGTTTGACAATTGCTATACCGTCTCCTCAAGTCATTTCTTTTGCATTGGAGGTGCTTGAATTGTGAGTTGAGAGGGTCCCGGAGCCAAGGCTGCTGGAGCTACTTGCCGGTCACTCCTCCACCCAAAATTTGGGTGGTTTCTCCATCCTGGATTGTAAGAATTAGAGTAAGGACCAAAATATGGTTTATGTATCATATTTACAGCATTAGATTAGTCCAACAACAGCTCTTTGAATGCGAGGATCATGGGACACTCATTAGTTGAATGCCCATGATCCTCACATATGCCACACTTCTCAGAATTTTTATGGACAGCATGCACTTCATTTACTTTTTTCAATTCCATGGCTTCCATTTTTCTGGATAACAAGATTAATTTAGCACACAAATCATCATCCTCCTTTAAAGTATATTTTTCATGACCAGACTCGACTTGCCTAGACCTATCATGCACATCAGTTGTGTCCCAAGATTGAGCATTTTCAGCAAGGTAATCAAAATATTCAAATGCTTCCTCAGGCTCTTTGTCGAAAAATTCTCCATTACACATGGTTTGTACAAATTGGCGCATTTTAGGTGTCAAACTTTCATAAAAAAAACTTATCACACTCCAATTTTCATAACCATGATGAGGACAAGCATTTAAAAGATCCTTGAATCTTTCCCAACTTTGATAAAAAGTTTCAGAATCTTTTTGGGTAAAGTTCATGATTTGTCTTTTAAGTGCATTTCTCCTATGTATTGGAAAGAATTTCTTCAAAAATTTAGTTTGCATTTCCTGCCATGTGCCTATGGTTCTAGGTCTTAATGAATTTAGCCACGTTTTAGCCTTATCTTTCAAGGAAAATAGAAACAACTTTAGTCTAATAACCTCCTCAGTGCATGTCTGGTCCATGAATGTAAAACAAACCTCTTCAAACTCTTTGATATGAAGGTAAGGGTTCTCGGATTCCATGCCTTAAAAATGTGGAATTAATGGAATCATTCTAGGTTTGAAATTAAAGGCATTTGCATTCAAATGTTGGATTATGCATGAGGGTGTGCTAGTTCTGACAGGTTGTAAATAATCTCTAAGTGTCCTGTTCTGATTTACTACTTTCCTATCATGATTCTCATTTTTAGCCATGGTGCTATTAGTGTCTAAAGATGACTCAAGAGAAAGTGATGCTGAGGTAAACGATACTTGTGATTCTATCCTAACCAACCGAGAAGTATGGCCCCTAGTCCAACCAGTCATACAAACAAGAGCAAAAAATAAAAGAAATATGTAAAAAAACAAGAAGAAAAAAAAATAAAGTAAAATAAAACAAAGAAGAATGTCACCCAAGTAGTGAAGAGGTTCACATCACTACAAACGTCTTCTCAACAATATGAGAATGCTCTGATAAAGACCAGTTGTCCCCGGCAACGGCGCCAAAAACTTGATGGCTTTCTAAATCTGTCTTCCAAGTGCAGAAGCTACCAAAGTAGTACATGGATGAGTTCCATGGTCATTTCCACAGGGACAATAGTATTCCTACTCAGCAAACATATAATGAAGTGTATTTTGTGTGAGGAGCTTGTTTGTGAAAGGGCTATTTATGCAACCAAGAAAAGAAACAAGAAAAGTATATTTATGTACTGATTTGAAGTGTATTAATGAAGAGTGGTTTGGATCTTTTCTCTATTTTTTTTTTTTTTTGAATAATTTTTTGAATGCTTGTAGACTTAAAAGGAATGGAAATAGAAAGAAATGAGAAAAGAAATTGAACGCTAGAGAAATGAGTGCAAGAAATGTAGAGATTGCAGTAAGATCAAAACAAGTGACACAATATGTCAAACACTTGGGCTACGAGAATGTTTCCTCCTTTTCCAAACTCTAATTAAGAGGTCTAACTCTATAACTCAATTGTCAATCTAGTCTAAGCATTAACAATAGGAAAATGAAGATTTAAAACCAGATTTCCAGTCTAAAGTATCTATAGAGTGCAAATAAATTTACTATGAATACTAACCATGAAAAACCTTGAAAATATTATCAAGTTTCTGCTATGCCTTATGTCAACAGTAGAACAAGAAGAAGAGTTTCTGGTTTTGACTTATCTCAACAAAATCAACTTGCAAAACTATAAAATTGATTTTTATCATATCAAAATCACTCTAATCAGTAGTTTAGTGCAAGAGAATCCATATCTTGTAGCTCAAGCTGTAAACTTAGCCTAACATCATTCTCTCAAGGAAATAGAAATTAAAACAATTAAACTCAAACTCATAAAAGAGTGCTCTGAGCATAACAAAACTGCCAATAAAATTTCAGAATATCTACTACTAAGAAAATAAAATCATCTCCAACCAAAGAATTTGGAAACCTAAAATCCCCAAAAGATAGAAACAAAAAAGACGAAAAAAAAAAAGAGAAACGCACGGCCAAATTTATTTCCTTTTATACTATGCGTCCGCTGCGTTCTTGAGGCCCCCGTTTTGATCTACCTCCAGCCCCTACAGTGCGCTTGTTCCAGTCCCTCCTCTTCCTGCAGTGCGCGTCTTGCCCTTTCCTCTCCCCTGCAGTGCATTTCCGTGTGCGTGAAGCCCCTCAAGCCATGTTCCAGCCTGCCCTTTCCACTTTCGCGTGCGTGGGTCTGCTCTGAATAGCTTGAGGCTAGCTGCCGTGCCTTCCACTCACACGTCCCACTCCATAACTTCATCCATCTTTCTTTTCTTTTCTTTGTTTTGTTTCAGATCCCTAGCCCCTTAGCTGCATGAGTCTGCTTTCCAGTGCATTACTTTGGGTGCTACCATGCTAGTTGAGTATTTCCAATAATACCCATGTGCTTTTAACATCTTTCCCACAATGCCCTGCAACATAAGTAAGATATGAGAGTAAAATTTTGGGATATTAATTTTTGGTGTGGACTAGCTGCATTACAATTCTTTTCAAGTGTAAAATACCAGAATTTAACATTGAGTCAAGTACTAAAATCTACTACATAATTAAGTGCTTAATTCATTTTTTGGTTAAACAATTCGTTCACTTTAGCAGCTTAATCATGTAATTTTTGACACTTTATCAAAAAGGTCAAGTGCATAAGTCAGGTTTTGGTCACATCATGTGTCAAGTACATGTTCATGCATGCATTCCACGATTTGCCACTTATTGTATGTTGTATGTTTACTTACTGAGTTTTCTCGAAATCTCATTGTGGTAGTTTCCACTGCCATTCCCCACCCAGAATTGTAGAAGTTGTGACAAGTCTAGAAGATCACCCCATGATGAAATGTAAGAGGACTACGGTACCCTTGACCAACGAGGAGGTACCGAATAACAATGAGAGCTCATCGGAGCCCTCCTTGTTGGATAGGATACAGAATGCCGATCAACTCATTTTCGAAGCACTACAACTCATTGACGAGCTGAAGAGATTAAGGAATTGGGACAAGGATCAATTTTTAGAGAAAAGGAAGAAATTTGAGTAGTTGCGAAGAATAAAAGAAGAAAAGAGGGACCATTTTCCTGTGCCAGGAAACATGTTTTGGATTTTCTAGTAACTTAAGCCCTTTTGTGATCAGTCCCTTTGTTTTGGAGAAAAAAGTTTTGTTGGTTACCCATGTTTTGGGAGACAATGAACATATCTTTCATTGGGTACTTTTGATATGAATGTTATGTTAAAGGCAATGTTTGGGTTATGCTTAATCTTATGGTACCATGTGCTAAGGCAATTGCTTTAGGCGTTGCCTAGTTTCATACAAACTTTACATTTTTCGCTGCATTAATTATTGCATACTACTAGTATACATAGGATTGCATCTTATTTGTCATGTATGAGGGGTATGTAGCCATGTATTGCATGTCCTGGTATTTCAGTCACCGTCCAATCCCAAGCGGGGGCTTGGGACGCCACACAAGTATATTGTATAACAGATAAATATTACATGCTAGAATATATTATGTGACATATACATATGTCGTGATAGAATATAACATGTGTAACAGTGATACATGATGTAGCATGACATATAGGATAACATAAGTACATAAACAATAATTCCCTTACCAACATACATACATAGTAATCCGACAATAAGTTAGAAACTATCTTATACTGATCATCGCGTTTTACGGAAAACAGCACGAAGCACAAGAAACTGTAAGTAGGAGTTATAAATGTTAGTAACTTTATCACTAATAACTTATTAATATGAAAAATGCTGACTTAGATTAAAATTACCATTTTACCCTCTGCATGTAAGAAAAGACCATATTACCCATAACTTAAGGATTTCACATCCTAACTCCAAAAATTACCAAAATTTACATTCCTCATGTAAATTTTGTCCTAAACTCAAATATCAACTTAGAAAAATTTAGAACCAAACATAACTATAAAAACACCATAGGGTTGAAACTTCCAAAGGTCATTTCTTTTTTATTTTTGTTGCAATTTTATCCAACTTTAACACTCATACTTAAACCAAAATATTTCAACATAGATCATCACATCCTATACTTGGAAGTATACTTAACACAACAAACAAAAATCCACTTCACATAATCACAAAAAATTTAAGTAAAAAGATCTAAACTTTTTAACTAAAATACAAACCCTTTAATCTCAAGGTTTTGACCTTTTTCAAAACATCTCCAAGAATTTTCAAAAATTCAAAAATTTCTTCTAACATGCTCATAACACATTCCTAAGAACTAACATGTTTTGAATGAACATATAAAAAGTCACTAAAAATCACAAAATCTCACTTGAAGTACTCGACTCCAACACTTAGCAAAAAGCATAATTGTTTCTCAACATTGATTTGATCAAACACTTGATCCGAGACATACTATGATGAAATCTTCAAACAAAAAATATCATATGGTTTAAAAATATGTCCTAAAGTAGATCCAAAAATTAAATTAAAATCACATGGCTAAAAATAAACCAAAACATGGATCTGGCCGAAAACATTAAACTTTTGACCTAACTGAGTATTCTCTTGCATAAAAATCATATCTTCACAAATCAACGTCTAAAATCTTCAAATCAACATCCTAACATGTATATATCCAAGGCTTATAATCATCAAATAAAAATATCAAAGTCATTGGAGTAAGATTAAACCACAAAATAGCTAAACTTTCTTAAAACAGAAATTGTTTTTCTCCTTTTAGTTTCCAAGTTTCTTGATCTGAGAAAATCTTTCATAAACAGTATTTATCAAGTAACTAATCCTTAACAAACATTCATATAAACATGCTGACAGCACTCCATAAAAATTTCGGACCAAGATCTGTCCATTAGCTTGGTCAAAAACTCCGAAATACAACACACTATCCAGATTATCGCCCAGATTGACCTCTCCATGGTTAAAAAAACTTTTGACTAATCAAATGACCATGAAATCAAACAAGGTACCTCTAGAAACTAGACTCAAAGAAGAAAAACTTTCATGAATGAATAATGTGGGGAAATACTTACAAGAGTTCCAAAAATGGCACGCCAAAAGGCTCAGGAAACTACCTGAGAGAGCTTCTAAGTGTTCTCTCCAAAAACGGAAATGAAAAGGGGTGAAGTGAGTGAAAGGGTGACTTGGACGCCTAATACACTTCTGAAAATGAAAGTATGGGCTTGAGTGACACCTTGATGGATGGTGATTAGATCACAAAAAGGTGCAAATAGTGAGTTATTTTCAGCCAAGAGAAGGGTGGTGGTGAGGTGGCTTTTGGGCTATCATGGTAACCCTATGATACAAGAACATCGTGGCAACTTCCTGAGACAAGACCATCGTGGCAATTCCATGAGATAAGGACATCATGGTAACCCCATTAAGACAAATACACTTTCATGTTAATTCAATATGAGTAATGATATCTTTCAAGTCAGATCATGTCATGTAGTTTCTTCAAGCACATGTCATGCTATTTGTCTAGTTATGTGACGATGCATCCATGCCATTTTTACGATCATGCATGCATATGTATACTGCTAATAGTTTAGTAGCCTACTTGCTGAGATTTGTATACTCACTTGGTGGTCTCAACTATCATTCCCCATAACATGGTAGATGATGTGTGTTTGGACCTGGAGGACCAATGCCCGGCCAACTGGATGAGGTTGAGTAGTCTGCAACTAGACGACGACGGGGAGGAATTGATAACTTCTATTATCCACTTTTTAAAGATCACAGCCTAGTGGCTCAACAACTTAGTGCAGTAGTTTATTTTCTAGAATATATTTATGGAGCTTTGTCTTTAGTACTTATATTATTACAGACTAGTTGGACAAATACTGCAACCATTTTGGATATCTATCATGATGTGAAATTACGTAGTATGGTTATATTTTTGAGATATATTACTTCTGGTATATGGTATTGCTCAAAGAAAAAAATTTATCCACTGCGAATATTGCATACTGTTAGATGTATGCTAGGGCACTACATCTTTAGCTGTCATGAACAGGGTATGTAATCTTGTGTTGTATGTCCCGCCACTTCAAGCTCCATCAAATCCCAAGCGGAGTTTGAGTGTGTCACATGAAGAACTTGGACAAATGAATCCTTTCTCTAACAGCTCTTCCAACTGCGCCTTTAGTTCCTTCAACTTCGTGGGAGCCATACAATAAGGTGCCTTGTGTGTTAGAGCCGTCACAGCTTCCTACTCTATTCCAAATTTAGTTTCTCTATCAGGTGGTAATCCGGGTAACTTGTCAGCGAAAGCTTCGAGAAAGTCTACTTTGTTCCCTATTGACTTATCGACCACCATCGCTAGAAATGCTACTGCACCATCCTCAATACTCCTCCTAGCTTGTAAAGCTGAAATCACTAGAGGAGTGGTCTTAATCGATGTTCCTGCGTAGCTAAACCTATCCTCATTCAGGGATTGAAACACAAATTCTCTTTTCCAACAATCTATCTTAGCGTAATGTTTGAACAACCACTCCATCCCCAAAATCAGATTGAATTCCATCATACAGAAAACTATCAAATCGACCTTCAATGCTCTATCCTCTGTTTCTACTGGACACTCCTTAACTACTCATGTACAAGCTATAGTATTCCCTTCCTGAATCGTCACTACTACTTTACGAGGTAACAACTCAGTTTGTAAACTACATATTCGTGCAAATGCTACAAACACAAAAGACTAGGACACGCCCGAATCAAATAGTGCACAAGTCGTGAATTTCAACAGATTGACATTTCCAAACATTAATAAAAATAGTACTACTATTAACAACAATTATACCAATCTTAGCTAACTTAACGACAAGAGGTCTTAGAAAAATACTAGTAATGATGCTAGCTTCCTTCATTTCTGGAGCGTCAGCATCTACCTCTCATAGAGTGACAGCATACACTCATGCTAGTATGTGAAGCCATGACTTGGGTTTTTTAGTTGGAAGCAGCTCCACTCCTTAAAGCAACACTGGGGCAGTCTTTGATCATGTAACCTGGTTGGCCGTACACGAAATAGGCCCTTACAACGAGTATGCACTCACCTCCGTGATATTTGCACTCACTTCCCACATTTTGGGTTTGAGGGCGGCATCTGTCTCCTAAGTATGTTGCCCTTGCGCTTATCTAGCCCAGCAAATGGCCTTTTCTTCCCTACACTTCTGCCATCAGGATATGGAAAATCCCTCTTTCACTCTGGATTAATCTGAGCAGCCAAACCCTACTGTTCTGCCTCTAAATTAACTAGCTTCTAGTATTTCTCGATAGCATGTTGCCCGATTCATGGACACGAACTCCTACGCCTTCCATTGCTTCATTGAATTTGGGAAGAGTTGGTTGTCGAACTCCTCCTAGAATCTTCCCCAAGTTAAGGCGGTTAGGGTTCCCAATTCCCTTTCCAAAAGCTTACTTATGGTATGCCACCATATACCAGCTTCACCCTACAGCAGGTACTTGGCTTACACTACCTTTAATCTTCAGTACATTTGTAGATTTCGAAATGTTCAATCCAGTTGATCATCCACTTATCTACCCTCTTGGGCCCTTAGTTGTCCAAGAAGTTTGGGTAATGGTGGACCAAAAATTTCTCATAGGGGGCCTTCTCTAACTTCAGGTCTGTTCCCCTGCACTTGCTGTTGTTGGTGTTGTTGTCTGAGCATCATCGTTAGCAGGCACATAGCCTCTGCCATGGCATCTCGTCCGTCCATAGGACGATTCTGGTTCTCCTATCCTTGACACGTCGTCTACCATTCTGGATAGAAATGTTAGTTGGGACTAGCATAGTGAGATTTATAAATCTCAACAAGTAAAGCTCCTAAGCTACTAATAGTATAAATAAACATGTTTGATAGTAACATGACATGTATGCTTGATGCACATGATCTTGCTTATGAAAAACATGGCATGCTTGCTTACCTAAGATAGACTTATGCATGTTGTTTTGCCTCATGGGGTTATCATGATGCCGTTGAGATAGGCTTTTTTCGAAGATGTCTATTTGCGGGCAATACATTCTTGTGGTGATATATGTTGTCAGGATGGTATTTTGCGGCAATTACTATTTGTAGAGAAAATAAATTATCCACAAAATTCTTATCGCAAAAAACATTTTGCGACAATATGTCAGCGTAGAAAATAAGTATTCCCAACAATGATGAATGATTAGAACGACTTATTTCCAACAACTTTTGTTCTTATTTGCGGCTAATAGAGAAGCTAGAATAAGTACTTTTGCGACAAACTGTATTCTGTCGGATAAAATACTTAAATTGGTGCTGTATGTTCTACGATCATGCAACTGGGCTTTTTTTTTTTTTTTTTTTTTTTCCAGAAAAAGTTTTTTGCGGTAGTTTTTTCTAAGGGTGTAATCAGTCCGGTTTGGTCCGGTTTTTGACATATTTTAAAACTGGTATACGCCGGTTTTGATATTTGAAGAACTGATACCACACCGGTTATACCCTTAAATCGGTACTTCCAGTTTTACTCGTTCCAATCCGATTTTTTCAGTATATTATATATATATTATGCCATATATATTATAGTATATAATAATATAGTGATAATATATTGTAGTATATTATAATATATAGTGATATTGTATTAGTATAACTAGTAATGCTATAGACTATAATGATAATATATAGTTATTTATATAGGATTTTAAAATTTAATGTTATTTTAATTAGTAATTTAGCATATAATACAATATTATTTTATATATAATTATATATATTAGATATAAAAATTATATATAATATAAAAAATTAAAATATATATTTATATGAACCAGTTCAGTGTTAGAAAAAGAAAAATAGGAACCGGATCGATTTCGACTGATTTTGAGAAAATGGAACTGGTACTGGACCGAATTGATTTAGAACCGGACCGAACTCACCAGCTCAATCCAGTTTACCGGTTCATAGGTTTTTTTTTTCACCCCTAGTTTTTTCTACTTTTTGCAGTAAAATTAGTCTCTACAAAAAACCATATTTGTTGTAGCGGCGCTGCCAAATGGCTTTTCTGTGTTATGATTTATGATAATATTTTTTTCACCTCATATCCTCCTCTAACTCATCAAAACAAAGAAAATGGGCATAAAGGTAAACAACAAGAGAATAAATCTTAAAGCACATAATGAAATAACAAATCTCACTTTGCAGTTAGTGTTGTTCAATTTGAGGGTCATCTTTGGTTGTCATTCACTCCAACAAATTAAAGCCCTTCATAAACTGCACTGTTTTCCTTCACTTTATGTCCAGAATAATTGCATGATTTTTCACTAGAATTTAATCTGCCTCTCTTATGTATTTCATAGATACGTACTATTATACTGTGGCCATAGATTTACCTTCTAAGGTTTACTTACAGTTGATAGAGTGACGATAATATATTAAATAAGCATAAAGATTAGGGAGTTTTGGACTGAAAACATGTTACATACTTGTTTAAATACATTATAATAAAAGTAAGAAAGCTTGAGGCGTGACTAAAATAAAAAGAAGGCTTTTATCTGTTTTAAGTTACTCTTAATTTGGATAGTGAGAATATTTGAGAAATATTGAGAATGTTTGTAAATAATAATAAAAAAGTAATGAAAAATTAATAATAAAATATTAAATAATAATAAAAAATAGATAAAAAATAATGAATAAAAAATAAATAAATAAATAAATAATAATAATACATTTCAAAAGAGAAAAAGACTTTAGTGTTTCATTTGTGCACTAGCCGTCTCACTCCCCCTTCAGTTTTACTAATGCCCCCGCTCCCTCACTCTCTTTTGTATATTACTTCCAGCCCTAGCCTCCAATGGAACCGCACGGAACAGGAGGGAATAACCACCCACTCATGAAGATTCAGGGCAGGAAAGGCGTGAGGACAAGGATAAAAAGGAGGAGAATTAGAGAGAAGGGGTATAGGGTGGTGAAGCTTTCATTTCCAGAGTTGATTTTAGGAGATTTTCATTCTTTCCAAAAAGCGATAGTCTGCTATGTTTTATTTGTTATTCTTCACAGAAAAATATACTATGTGCGAGTAAATTCCTAAACCTAGGCTCGGGAAGTCCTTTGAATGGATTGTGTTTTCTAGGGTTAAGGACTTCTCATTGCGTTTAGAAAGTGGTATGCAGAGAAGTGTATACCTTCTATTCTATGATGTTGTTTTCAGGATTTGCGTACTAACCCTTGGTTCATCGTCGACTGAAAGGGCACCGTGGATTCCTGGGTTGTGTAAGATCCTGGTTTTGTTAGCATACTTAATGACATCTTTGTATTAATTTGATGGAGGTTATTTTAGAAATTGTGCTGTGCATGCATGAATCATTTACATCATCCAAGCATTCTGTTCTTGACCGAAAGAGTGTTTGAGGGAAATCAAGAAGTCCCAATCCCTTGTGAAGATCAATTTGTGAAAGGGACCCCGCAGCCTAGGTATTTGACAAAAGGGTTCTTAGACACTTAAAAATTGTTTTTAAGGTTCTTTTCTTCAAAAATCACCAAGTTGGATATCTTAGAAAGTACCCCAAGAGTTTTAACAAGCGTAGTTACATCGTTTTGGATTAAAAGGAAAACAAAAAAAAAAAAAAAAAAAAAAAAAAAAAATCAAATTGGTCTCAAGAAAAAAAAAAATACCATCTCCATTCCTTGAATCCGTCCCTCATCATTTGTTCTAAGGTTTAAACAATAAGTACATTCTCACTTTCATTGCAAAAGCATCTCAGTTTAGATATCTTGCACTTTAATCCCTATGAATTCGACCTTGAGACTTTCCCTAGAAACAACCTCAAACCTTCTGCACTTGGGAGGCATATTAATTGGAGAGACAATAGTCAAGTTGTTATGGGCACGGGAAGCAAGTCTGGAGGGGTTGACAAATGAGAACAGAGAAGGCAAAACCGGGTGGTTTTACTTAATGAAACGGTGCGTTTTGAGTTTATAAAAAGAGGGGTGTGGTCTGTAAATGATACGGTGCATTTTATGTTGATTCTGTAAGTGAAACGTGGAATTTTATGTGTAATAGATAGGGTGTTTTGAAGGAATGTTAAACGGGGCGTTTTGGGTTTTCTCCTTTAGGAAGGAGTTTGTATTACGGTTAGTATAAAATGGGTGCAGGAAAGGATGTGTGGGTATCTGAGGACTTGATTCTTGTATGTGGAGGTTGGAATTGCCTCGAATAATTCCATTCTTGTTCAATAAGTCTTGTTTGTTTTCATAAAATTTCTTAACTCATCTCATCTCATCTCCTCTAATTATTATAACTTTTTTAAATTCTCACATAAAATAAAATAACCAATTCAACTTTTTCAAATCTCAAAATAAAAATAATATTAAAAAAATATATTTCAACAATATTTTATTTAATTTTTAACTTTCATCTCAACTCATCTCATCTCATCTTATCTGTAAAAACAAACGAGGAAGAGTTTCCAAGAATGTTTCTTTTTATTATGCTTATCTTGTTTTTTCTTGATACTTGACACAAATTCATCGAGGATGCAAATTGTCAAAATTGTATCATTTTAACTGATTTCAAGTTACATACATTTTAGGTTGAAAAGGTTAAGCAATAACTAGACAAAACTGTGTGGGGGAAAAATAGTAAAAAACGATACTTTGTTGTATTGTCGTATTCAGTATAACCATTCTTATGTGCAAAACTTAAAATTATATTTCATTCAGGTGCCTCAATTTTCGTCCACTATGAACTCAACTCTTTGTGCGTTTAGAACAACAGGAGAACCTTTCTTGCTTTTCTCCACAATCTGCTTGATTTTACTGCTGCTCAATTTCATCATCATCCCAATCATTCTTTCCATCTTCATCCACGCCAACATCCTTCAAGTCAAATGCTCTCCTCTTGCTAGAAAAGAACTCCAGAGACGACATGCCGTCATCTATTGTGAGATGTGGCTTGGAACCCCCCATCCCACCATTTTGATGCTTGTATGCATGTTCAACCAATTGATTGAAGCCCTTCTGATGCATATTTTCATAGACCCGTGATGGTAATACCTGGTATTCCGAATCATCTGTCTTAACCAAGTCTATATAAGCCTCACTGTCTGCGTCTAAAAACAGAGGCTGGGCAAGAGGATTGCATTTTTGAGCAATTGAACTTTCTCGGACACTGGAATCCCGTTCACATCTAGAAAACTCCTTCCAAGAATTCGCAGGCCTTGATTGCATGAGGTTTAACTTTCTCTGGCTGTTTTGGAGCGCTGTCTCAAGCTCCAGCACACGATCTTCAAGCCTGGATTGTATAACCTCATGCAGACGCAAGCTCAGTTCTCGTGGTGAAACAGAATAGTTTCCAGAGTGAGGGGTGGAGGTGTCCCTTGCATCTTCATTTGACTTGGGTTGTGCAGCTCGGTCATTGATCATGTCTGCTCTCAATTCACCTTGAGCAAAATCTGCTACAAAGTCCAGGTCAAGCTGCAAATATTTGAAGATCTATTAACAATTTTAAACAAACAGCATAACAAATTCACCTCACTATGAAAAAAAAAAAAATCATGTAATCATACAAATGAGGAGCAATATATCTGTGGCATTTTCGGGAAAATTAGTTTCCATTCTATAAAGTTAATGTTAAGTATGCCCCCACGTGCCAACCATGGTTGCTTCCTTCTTTTCAGATAAAAAAAAAAAAAAAGTCTTTGAAAGGCTGGAACCACCAATAGGGTCCTTGTTATAACAAAATTTGATATTTATGATGTCAGCAACATTAATCTGGCTTACAAGCAATAAGTTTATGCTACCATGTCCATGGAGTGCATACTGAGTAACAGAATACGTCAGTAACTAGATTACCCTACTGAATGACCAACTATAACGTTATTGATTGCCGATGGTAACTGAATCACACAGATGTCATAACATTCTGAGAGTACTTTGATTCCCTTTATAAGGAGATCTTGTGATACCCCCATATCATGTGTAAGGGTAGGTAGTGTATAGGACTCACATTGCTTGGGAAGGAGAAGTTCTTGCTTTTTATAATGTTCCAATGGGTCTCCAATTGTATCATTGACTAGTGATTTTGGAGTATAGGCCATGTTGTTTGGACCTTCCATTTGGGCGTTACAAATGGTATCAAAGCCTATCCCAACCAGAATCTAGGACATGAGCCATGCCACCTACGATAGACTAGCCCGACGAGGACGTCGGGAATTTAAGGGTGAGAGATTGTGATATCCCATATGATGCGTAAGGGTACGTGGTGTATGGGATCTCGCATTGCTTGGTAAGGAAAAAATCTTGCTCTTTATAATGTTCCAATGGATCTCCAATTATATTATTGACTAGTCATTTTGGAGTATAAGCCATGTGATTTGGGTTTTCCATTGGAGCTTACAGATCTCTAGGTCGAACTCGTGGAAAAGTAGGAACTAAACTTGAGGAGAGGGACTGCACCATATCCTGTATTGCAGTCATAGTTTCTACATTTATTTATTAGAAAACTACATCACAAAAGATGAGTCTTTGAACAGATTTTGTAAAGAATCAACTTGAAGTAATTTAAAGTCTGTAATTTAGGTCAATAACATTTAAATAAAATAAAAATTTATGGTAATTACTTGAATTCCAAAATCGGGGACCATTCCACATTAGACAAGTCTGCCCCCCCATTAAGCATTCTGGAAATTTTGAATCCTCGAGAAATCTACTAAAGTTATTTCCCAAAAAACTAGAAGCATCCTTCCTACCAATGAGGGGTTGGATCAAAAGTCTTAAAATAGAAAATGGAATATTAAACTCCAAAGATGTAAGTAGGTTATTGCATCAACATAGTACAATTTGGCATATATCTTGAACAAGGAAAAAAATATTTTTTTCAAACATAATTAAAAAATATATATAAAAGAAAGGGAATGGTACAGCTGAACATCCAGTCCAATCCAAATGTTACAGCAGCATTGACTGGTGAAGTTAAATTATCAACCTGTTATAAAGCATGCAAAGATAAGAGACAGGCTTACCTCAACAAGATCAGAAAGTCTTCTGTCCAAACTAGATGCGTTTATGTTTAGCTCCAACATCTCAAGCTCTGCTTCAATCTTACTCATAGGTTCAGAGCTCTCCTCCACGGTCCAATCATATATTTTTTTATCAGCATACTTTGTTGAACTTGTATGCGGTTCAGTGGAAACTGTTGTTAAAGCCATGTCGTAAGAGTTGTCAGAAGGATTCTGTGATTTATAGTTTTCGTTATCTAGCTCCTTCACTACCACTGAATCTTTCATCTCCAGTTCATCTTGTAGATCTTGTACAAAGTTTTGAGTCTGCTTCAACAACTCTTTCAGATTGTCTACTTCTCTTTTATTTGTCATGATAGAAGATATTATGCCAAGATAAATCCCAAGACCAAATAGAATAATTCCATCTGGTGACCCTGATGAATGTAAGTGTTAACAACACGATATGAATTTTCTTTTTGATATGTTTTTTAAACAGTCGGTTATAAAAAAAAAAGTTCTCATACTAATCAAAACACGATTCAAGTACATAGGAAGTATACATAGGAAGTAAAGGTAAGGGACATAAACGGGCTGCCATGCAAGAGTACAGCACATCAAAGAAGAAAGCTTTGAGATCTTCCATTGTTCTCGTGTTGTCTTCAAAATACTGATAACTAGTCGTCGACCAGCGCAATGCGTGGGGACAATTACCTATCATGCATTAACTGTCGAAATTTTCTGTTATAAAAGAATTTAAAATGCAAGAATCTTCTTATAATGTTGAGGAATGACAATCTTTTATATCTCAACAAACATCAAAATTAATTGGTGATTTCAAAATAGAAGAGTTAAGAGGTGAAGAAGACAAATGAGTAATGAAGAGTCAATAGCTGTAAGGCCCAGTTTTGTTTTTCTTTTTATTTGTGAAGCCCGGACCGTGCATGAGGGCCCAGCCCCTTTCATTATAGGTATGCGAACGACGCCATTTTGTGGGGTAAATTCTCTTCTTCCTCAACTTTTCTTTTCCCTCCCGATTCCTTCTCCCCCTATTTCTCTTTCGGTTTCTTTCCTTTTCTTTCTTTTTTTTTTTCCCCCCGTGTTCCTCTCTCTCCTGTAACCCACTCCCCTTCCCGATTTCCTCTATTGTCGTTGGGTCTGTTTATGAGTCCGAAATTCATGCCCTAAGATTTCTCCATCTGGTTTTCCTCTCCAGTCTGACGCCCTCTCGCTCTCTCACTCTGTTTTCTATTCTCTGCGTTTCTGCTTGGGTTGAAGGTAATGCCTAGCACTTTCTCCATTTCGTTCTCCTCCCATTCTGTTTTTCCCTCTTAATCAGTTTTTTTTTTTCCTCTCGCGCCCCTTCCATTTTTCTGCAGATTGGGTGGTTCTCTTTCTCGCGTTCCTCTATTTCTCTGTAGTTACGGAACCACATTTTGGGTAAATCTCTCCTTTTCTCTTTTCCTCTTTAAGATTTTACATCTCCTTTACTCTTACTTGAAATGGTTTTGAAAATAAATTTTTCTTGTTAGTGCAGCCCGTGAACTGGGGGTTTTCGTTCCGTGCGCCTTGTGTTTGTTGTAGGGCAGAGAGATCAAGTTCTACTCGGTTTCTCATAAACGTTGAGCCTTCACCGTAAGTTTTTCACTTCGTTGAATATGTTATAAATTTTGGTTTGTTGGGTTGGTGTTTTAGAAAAAAAATAGAAGGGAGTTTTGTTGGGCGCCGATTAACATCTAGAAGTGTTGGGATTTTTCTTTTGTGGAGTTGTGAATGGAGAGAATCGTGCAATGTGTAGTGTTGTTTTGGTTAAATTGTTGGTGATTGCTTGGGATTATGCGCTGCTGAAATAAGTGTAATTTATTGATGATTTAAGTTGACATTGGTTTTGATGGTTGTATTGGTAAATATTAAGATTAGTATAAGGTATTTTGGGCTGAAATGCGGACTGTCCAGATTACTATATGGTTGGCTTAGTGAGCTGTTTTTGCTATAATATGGTTTGGGATTATGGGTTTTAATTATTAGATGGACGTTATGTCAATTGTCGTTTAATACTCAGTGTATATATATATTTTCTTTTCTATCGATAGGTGACGAGATTTTTAGGGGTCAAATTCAAGACATAGATAAAACGCTGCAGGAGTCAGGTAAGCGGGGTTCCTATGCTAGGTTTTATACGAGTTAATAAGGCTGAGGTTGAATTTCTGAAAACTTACATATTTTGTGATATAATGGAAACTTGGAAAAACAAAGACCAATCTCAGTCGTTTATTTGCATTATTTATGAAATCTGCGTGAAAAAAGAAAAATATTTCCTGACATGCATTGTGTAGACATGAGCTAAATTCTGTCATGTGATCTCTGAAATCTGAAAAAAGAGCGATATTGAGAATCTGGAAAAAATTGTGCATTTATTTTGAAAGATATTCTGGCTTTTGTTTTCAGTGTGAGTGAACTGGCTGATTCTGTTTTGGTATTCTGTATTATTTTGATATAACATCTGAAAACCTTTAGCATGGTGTACTGCTTTTTTTTTTGTGTCGGACTTTGTCTCTGCTTTGCTCTGCTCTGCTCTGTTTGGGTTGGTACCAACTTCTCTGTGTCTGAGTGTACCCACTTTGGAAACAAAGTGGTTTTATGTGGTCATTCCTATGTGCACACTCAGGGCTCCGAGAGTAATAAGGGAAAGATTCACCTCTTTCTCTGCCTGGTTTGGCCACCGGGGTTAGCACAACCCTACCACAGGGGTGAAACATGGTCTCTGCTCTGTTTTGATGTGATGATGATACTCAGTTTACGTTATGCCAAAGTATTACGGGTTTTACTTGTCTTAAAACCATCGCTCGGTTACCTTTGAAAACATGTTTTGTTCTGCATGATAACTTTGTAAAATATTTTGTTCTGCATACTATACTTTGTAAATGCTCATGTTTGCACGCTAGCATACGTCCTCTGCTTACTGAGTTGTTGATAACTCACCCCCCTTTATTCATAATATTTTCAAATGATGTGGATAGTCCAACTGAGGACCGAGATTAGTTTGGTGAGCATGTTTAAGCTGAAGAGAGGATGTTAAAAGAAGGAATTCTGATGTCCTTCAGATTTAATGTCTCTTAGATTTAATTTTTATCTTGAGTTTAGTAAGACTTGTTAAGTTATCAGTTTGTTTTGTTATGATTACCGGGAGTTTGTGAACTCCTTAGTTTATTTTTGTTCTGTTGCGATAATGACTTTATGGAGTTTTCAAGGTGTTTATTTAGAAGACTTGAGTTTGAGTTTCGATAATAAAGATTTGTTGGAGATTTATTTTAGTTGTGTTGGGAAATGTGTTTATAAGTGATAGGTAGTAATTCTCCAAGCCACCCAGGTTTGGGGCGTTACAATAGCTATAATAAGACGGTCTTTTTTTTTTTTCCTTACTTATAAAAAAATAGGCTTTTTTTCTTTATTGAAAAAATAATAATAAAATGATGGAAGAGTTAAGTGGTGGGAAAGCAAGAGCAAAGTGATGGGAAATCAATAACCACTATAATATGAAAATCTTTTTCTCTCTCTTTTAAATTGGTAATTACAAATGGTAGAAAACCTTTTGTCTTCAATTTTTTTTTTCAAACCTTAACGTCATAAAATCGAGTGAGTTTATTGTGGTAATAAAGGCAATACAATGAAAGGTCTTTCTAGTATGTCAAGGGTTGTAATAGGTCAATAAAATAAAATGAGATGAAATGATGAGGTGTTTCGATAGAATACAAAGAAGATGCTTCAAAAATTATGAAGGTAACAGATTTATTTCACGCCAAATGCATGACATTAAACACATTGGATCATTTTCAGAATAAACTGTTTGTGATCACTCTAAAATTCACCTTTCCAGCAAGCTAATAGATCTACCACCCATCTGTGGATTTTTGAGATCAGCACAAAGAGGCCAAAAACTCCTTGCCACAATAGCTTTTTCACAATGAAGTAAGAGATGATCCATGTTTCCCCTACCCCTTTGCACATACAACACCACTCAATTATCACATGTATCTTCCATATGTCCTCAAAGGTAAAGATCTTTCCTAATCCAGCTGTCCAAACAAAGAAGGCTTCTCTAGGGAGCTCTCACTCCTCCAGATGGACATCAATGGGGAGATAATGCTATTGCAAGAGATCTTTGAAGGTATGATAATTGGATATCAGATATGAGTGCTATCTTAATTCTGGAAATCACCCACCCGTAGGTAGCCCAAGTGGTAAGGGAGAACTGGTGTGCATGTGCCCCATGTCACAGGTTCGATTCCCCATGGGATCAAACTTTGATTTAAGTGGGAGGCCATGGCGGTGGGCTGCTGTGCTAGTCTTCCTGGGGGTTTAGCTTCCATGGGTGAGTCCTAAGGGCTATGTCGTGGTGGTGGTTCATCAGGCAATGCACCACTCTTTACCATACAAAGGGGTCTCTTTCTGTTGGACCGCATCACCTTTGTTTTCCCCAATATGGGTTCATAAATCACAAAACGGCCAGACAGCTGTTAATGATACATTAATTGCTTCTCTGGATATCAACCCTTTGAAAGTCCGTCAGGTTCATTTCAGTACGCCCTACAGGGGAAACTTGGAGTACATCATAAACCTAAAAAAATGAAGCAGCCCAAACTAACCGAGTGGATCGTCAAACCGGTAACTCAGCTTCTCGTGACCTGTATACTGGGTGGGCACTAGAATTGCTTGGCTTGGTTTTTTGGTTGCTTATTCCATTTCTTTAGTTCTCCAATCACCAAGGAAGAACCAAAAAAATAATTCATCAAAGGAAACTAAAGTTTGGTTTGTGCCAATAGAGAATGGAGAGAAGGGCTTAACAGGTAAGACTCCCTTCTCTTTTATAAGTCAAATTTTATTAAATATCAATAGGCGTAGGCCAAGTACAAAGGATATATGCAAGAGAGTCTCTTGCTTGTTTGGATGGAAAACAAAATAGAATTTACTAATTGCAATCTTGACAGCATTTGCATATTTGGTGGCACCATCTCATGAACTAAAGGCTATTTTCTAGCACTGCTTCAAATGCAATGATCGTGCAATGCATTATAGAACAGCTTGTCTTCAAACAGCCTCTTTCTTTCTTTCTTTCTTTTTTATAGATAATCAAGAAATTTTATTTATAGAAGTAGGCAAAACCGAAGTATACAGGAGTATATATGAGAATAACCTAATTAGAGTTTACAATCAAAAGTAGAAGATCATGGACATTTAGCCCATTACAAACAATAACCCCAGCCCATAAGAACAAAGTTTTAAAAAAGAAAACCTTAAGCTCATCCATTGTTCTCTAGCGATCTTCAAAGCTTCTATCATTTCTCTCCCACCAAATGCACTAACACATACATATAGGAACCATTCTCCAAGTCGCTGCCACTTGTGAGTTGCCTCGAAGACCTCTCCAGCTTGCAAGGAAATCCACCAGTCTAAGAGGCATGACCCATAACAATCCATTTATTGCGAAAATATCATCTCACATGGTCTTGAACACTTCACAATGTAAAAAACAAATGATCTACTAATTCATCATACTTCTTACACATACAACACCAGTCCAACACCATTACCCGACGTTTCTTTAAATTATCTATGGTGAGGATCTTGTCCAGAGATGTTGTCCATACGAAAAAAGCTGCTTTTGAAAGAGCTTTTGTCTGCCATATTCCATGGTAACATGGTCATTCCAAGGCTCGTTAGAACTTGGTAAAATGATCTGAATGTGAATTTTCCTTTCTTGGAGGGGCTCCAGCCCATCTTATCTATGGTATAACAGCCTCTTTTGGATATGGCCCATTGCATTTTGCCTTCCCCATCCTGTCTCAAACGAGCAATAAAACCAAGCATAGAATAGATTGAAGGGGTCCATATTCCAGTCTTGTGTCACTCTAATAAAATCCACAACCAATTGAGATCCTTTTAAAAGCTACAAATGATATGCCACCGATGCATCCTTTGTATGAGCAAGGTGGAATTAATACAAGAACACCCCTTCAAGATGTTGATCTCTACACCACCCATCACACCAAAACTTTATCATGGATCCATTGCCCATCTCATATTTGGCATGTCGGGAAAACTCCCCCAACCACTTCTAATATTTTTCCACAGTCCAACCAATATGTACCATTCACCTCATTAGAGCTCCATCCACCCCACCCCATGCCAGATGTGATATTTGTGAGTGGAGTTTATAGAACTTCTGCTGAAGTCCTTACTGATAGATTGAAGACGATGTTGGGGAAGATCATCTCCAAATATGAAAGCGTGTTCATTCGGGGAAACAAATTCTAGATTCGGTTCTTATTGCCATGTTTAGACAACTGAATTATAATGGGGGAGTTGGGTGTTCTCTTTGAATTGGACCTAGAGAAGGTGTATAACCACATGAATTGGGAGTTTTTTTATGCATATATGTTGATGAGGTGTATATTTAGGGAGAAGTGGTGTAATTGGACAATTAACATCCACGGTGTGTTCCTACTTATCAAAAAAAAAAAAACATCCATGGTGTGTTTCTCAGTACTGGTTAAAGGCTCTCCCATGAGTTTCTTCGATAAAGCACGGGGCTGAGATAGGAAGATTCCTTTTTGATTTTATTGTTTGTTATTGTTATGAAGGCTCTCAGTATTGAGTTAATGAGGTTATTTTATCAAACTTAGCTATTCTAGATAAAAATTTAGATAGACCATTGAGAATGCTTTTATACAAAATCATAAAAAAACTACTTCAATTCAGTCCAAAAGCCACAACTTCAATTTAAAATAAAAGGAGTGCCAGACACAATCAAGAATAGACCAGCAATCTAATTCACTAGAAGTTCAACATATTTTCTAGCATAGAGAGTTCCATCAGATATTTTATCAAGACCTTTGCATAGTAGAGATACAAGGAAGCATTTCCGTTAGCTTGTTCCCATTAGCTAGAAATGTGCCACCAAATACAGATGAACTCACTATCTAGATTCATATGAATCAGAAGTATCCAAATCCTTGCTTCATACAGAGCAAGGACCATAGTTGCATAAAAACAGAAGGTTTTCTAAATTCTTAAGCTGGGCATTTGCATTGAAAGCTTTGCAGGATTGATGTTGCCACTGCATCTGATATAGAAATGTTTAATTGTACCAAATTATGATTTTTTGGCTGTAGTTTGTTCAAAAAGTACTTATGAATGGTTGGGGTTTAGTTAAATAGGAGTTTGGGAAAAGACATTTGTAAGACTTGAAGGGGTTTTGAAATTGAAGTCCAAGATTCTGGGAGACAAATCAAACTAAGAGTAAAACAGAGAGAGAAGAAGAAAAGGATAAATGTCTTTGCAACCACACCTTAAAGATGCTTTAAAAGCTGCATGAAAAACTTTCTCAATCTCTGAATAAAGAGACAAATTAAAAGGCTTTATACAGGCTGCTGAGCAGGAACTAAGCTGTGCTATTGTGGTAGGTGTGCACAATACTACTCCAGAACCTATAATACAGTACCGAATGTCATTTCCAGGAATCTGAAAATTTGACTTTATAAAATAAATAAACCCATTAACTCTCTTGATTTTTTTTATTACATAATCTTCTCTTTAATGCATCCAACATTTCTTACAAAAGATCCAGCCTGGAAGCAGCTTGATGTAAAACTATTGTAATACCCAAATTAGTAAAGAAAAGTGGTGAATGAAATATCACATTGCTTGGGAGGGAAAAGTTCTTACCCTTTGTAATGATTCCAATGGGATCCAATTGTAACATTAACTAATCAGTCTAAAGTATAGGTCTAGATGCGGCTTGGACTTTCTTTGGGTCATTATACATGGCATCAAAGACAAACCCAATCAGAAGTGAGAATTGAGTTGTTACCTATATAATGAAATGGCCTGACAAGGACATCAGGGATTTCCCCTAAAAGTTTCTGGGCCTTTATTATGATTTCAAGGGGCTCCAATTGTAATAGTGATTAGTCTTTTTAAAGTACGGTATGGATGTGGCTTTAGTTTTCTATGGGTCATTACAACTGTGTGTATATTTACATATATATATGAGGATGCAATTGTAACATTAACCATTCATTTTGGAGTATAGGTCTAGATTTGGCTTGGGCTTTCTTTGGGGTGCGAAAAATATACATATTCCCCAATAAATTAGGTTGGATAAGGATTCACCAAATAAAAAATAATGATATGTCTTGCCTATGAATTGCAGAGAAAGTAAATGAGGAAAAGAGATTAGTTTTAAATTTAAAAGCATGGACACACACTGGCTCACTAAATTCTTAAGATTTCATGCTGTAAGAACCCATTTGCGTAAAGAGAAGGGTGCGCATCTGATGGGGAAGTTACCGGAAGTTTCTTCGACTTGTGGGGTGGCACAGAAGGGTGCGATGGACCCCTCTGGGTTGACTCCATCCATCACGACGGTAATAATGACGTCGTCGGCGTCTGTGGAAACGTCGTTCTCGCATGAAGTTACAGAGGAGAGAACTGGTATGTCTTCGGGAGGATCACCGGCTCGTGGGGTGGCACAGAAGGGTGCGACGGACCCATTTGGGTTGCCTCCGGTCATCACGACGACGATAATGTCGTCACCGGCCTCTGTGGAAAATTCTATCCCGCGAGAGGCTACAGCGGAAAGGATGGGAGAGTTGTTGGGTGGGTTGAAACACGGTGAACAATCACAGAACTTGCCGGCAGTAAGTTCTGGGCCACCCCTGGTGTCCTCAACTGCCCAAATAGTGTGTTTGACACTGGAACTTTCTCCAGCTGCCGTGAAACTTAGTTTGGAGGACCATCATAGTAGGGGAAGGCTGGGTAATTCAGAGGACAGTGCAATGGAAGGTATTTTGGTGGTTTGTGACCCTCCAAATAGAGGGGAGATGATGATCGAAGGAAGGGTGAATACAGTGAGGGGCAAATGCCCTGTTGAGGGGATAGAACCCACTCCATTGAAATCTTTTCATCCTAGGGTTTTAGATTGGGTAATACAAACAGCAATGGAGATCAAACATCTTGTTGGGATACATGTGTGGGGTTTGAAGATGAATTTTTGGCTTTACTCACATCTGTTGAAGTTGCAAATACACATACTAAAGTTGATCCCTTGCAGGCTTTGGACAAAAAGAGAGAGAGAGAACTTAAGAGGCTTATGTGGGATATGAATGATGATGGAGGGGAGCGTAGTTCTTGTCGGGGGTGTGGGAAGGGAAGGGCTACGATGGTTTTGTTATGAAACCAAAAATTATATCTTGGAACATAAGGGGGCTGAACGAGCAGGCCAAACGACTCCAAGTCAGAAACTTACTTCGACAATGGCAGGGTGATATCATTTGCCTGCAAGAGACCAAACTTGAACTAATTACAAGGCAAATAATTCGTAATTTGTGGAGGCAGCATGTTGGATGGTCGTATCTACCTTCCAAAGGAGCATCGGGTGGTGTTCTTATTATGTTCGATAAAAGAGTGGTGGAAAGAGTAGAGGAATGTGTGGGTGAATTCACTGTGGCGTGCTCATTTGTAAATGTAGAAGATGGGTACCGTTGGGCATTTGCAAGTGTATACGGTCCGAATGGTGACTCAGAAAGAAGCTTATTGTGGGAAGAATTGGCCGGAATCCTTAGTTGGTGGGAATTACCAAGTTGTATAGGGGGGAGACATCAATGTATCTCGTTTCCCGAGTGAACGGTCAGGTACAACCCACATCACTCCCGCTATGAGGGAATTCTCTAGTTTCGTTTCAGAACAGGAGCTCATGGATATTCCACTAACGGGAGGCTTATATACTTGGTCCAACACTCAGGATATCCCTTCTTGGTCAAGAATCGATAAATTTTTTTTAACTTCAGATTGGGAATCACACTTTCCTGAAGTTATTCAAAGACGATTACCTAGAGTTTGTTTCGACCACTTCCCTATCCTTTTGGATTGTGAAGGCATCCAAGGAGGCAGAAGGTATTTCAAATTTGAAAATATGTGACTTAAATCTGACAGTTTTGTAGACAGGGCCAGGCAATGGTGGTCTTCGTATGAATTTCAAGGATCTCCAAGCTACATTATGGCAAGGAAACTAAAAGCGCTAAAATTTGACTTGAAGTTATGTAATGAACAAGTGTTTGGCAATATTATATTACAGCAACGTTCCCTTACGGAGGAGTTACAAGGCCTGGAGGGGGAGGAGGAGGCAAGAATTCTGAACGAAGCTGAAAAAGTTCGCAAGAGACAGTTAGTTACAGATCTTGAACGAGTATTACTAATGGAAGAGACATCTTGGAGACAGAAATCTAGGGCTTTATGGCTTAAGGAGGGAGATAGATGCACAAAATTCTTTCATGGGGTGGCTAATTCGCGTCGGAGGATCAACGCTATAGATACTTTAATGGTTGATGGTGTAGTTTTTTCAGATCAGCCAAGTATTGAGGAGCACATGGGACAATATTATGAACATCTCCTAACCGAACAACAATCTTGGAGACCGTTAGTAGAAGGGTTGACTTTCTCAGCTTTAGATCAAGAGGGTGCAGAGTGGTTGGAGAGGCCCTTTGAAGATGATGAAGTATGCAAAGTTGATTGTGGCATGGCTAGTGATAAGGCCCCTGGCCCTGATGGTTTTACCATGGGTTTCTTCCAAACCTGTTGGGAAGTGATCAAGGGTGATCTTATGCTGGTTTTTCAAGAGTTCCATTTTTATGCTAGTTTTGAAATAAGCCTCAATGCCACCTTCTTAGCACTCATACCAAAAAAGGTGGGGTCAGTGGATGTTCGTGATTATCGTCCTATTAGCCTTGTGATTGGGATCTGTAAGATCCTCTCCAAAGTGCTAGCAAACCGATTGAGTACGGCGATGGAGAAGTTAATCTCGAAGCCACAAAACGCATTTGTTAAAGGTAGACAAATCCTTGACTCGGTTCTAATTGCAAATGAAGTGTTCGACGGATGTCTCAAATCTCAGGAACTTGGGTTAATCTGCAAACTAGACATGGAAAAAGCCTATGATCATGTCAACTGGAAATTTCTGCTCTATTTACTTGAAAGATGTGGTTTTGGAGAAAGATGGAGGAAATGGATAGAGTTTTGTATCTCAACAGCTCGATTCTCTATCTTGGTGAACGGTTCTCCAGCGGGCTTCTTTAACTCCTCTCATGGGTTGAGACAGGGAGACCCGCTATCACCATTACTCTTCCTATTTATCATGGAAGCCCTCAGTAAGATGATTGTAGGTCTTGTGGAAGGCGGCTCTCTCCACGGTTTCCCGGTGGGGAATGGTTCTCTTAATATTTCTCATTTGCTGTTTGCTGATGACACTCTTATATTCTGTGGAGCAAATCTTGGGCATATCCAATCTTTTAGGGCTCTACTTCTTTGTTTTGAAATCGTTTCGGGTTTGAAAGTTAATTTGGCAAAGTCTGAGATGGTGCCAGTGGGTAATGTTCCTGATGTGGCAACTCTAGCCTCTCTCTTGGGGTGTAAGGTATCTTCTCTACCTCTTCAGTACCTTGGATTACCATTGGGTGCCTCCTTCAAATCAAAGCAAATTTGGGATCCAGTGGTTGAAAAGGTGGAGCGTAGGCTGGCATCTTGGAAGAAGTTGTATTTATTGAAAGGTGGTAGGCTTACATTGATTAAAAGTACTCTCTCTAACCTACCCACCTATTTTTTGTCATTGTTCCCACTCCCAGCAAAGATTGCCAACCGTATTGAGAAGTTACAACGTGATTTCTTGTGGAGTGGGTTGGAGGATGAGTTCAAGTTCCATCTGGTCAATTGGAACACGGTATGCATTCCAGTTTCTGGGGGTGGTTTGGGAATTCATAATTTGATGAAATTCAATCTAACTTTATTGGGTAAATGGCTATGGCGGTACCAACAAGAACGGGGGGTTTTGTGGAAGTCTGTTATTGATGTACAGGTTGGGAAAGCATGGGGTGATTAGTGCTCGAATGAGGTACGTGGTTCACATGGGATAGGGTTGTGGAAAAACATTAGGAAGGGTTGGGAGATTTTTAGGAGACAGACACATTGTTGTGGGCGATGGCTCTCGCGTCAAATTTTGGCATGATAAATGGTGTGGGGAAAGTTGTCTCAAAGACACGTTCCCCGCTATTTTTGAGTTAGCACGAGTAAAGGATGCAGCGATAGCGGACCTTTTGGCTTTTTCTAATGGCTCCCCTCAATGGAATATGAACTTCACTAGGGCAGCCCAAGATTGGGAGTTGGAGGTTATTTCAGACTTCTATGCAACTTTGTATTCAGTACGTATGACTGAGGGTATGATGGATAGGATGTTTGGAGCCCTTCCAAAAAAGGTAAATTTACGGTCCGATCATTTCACAGAGTTTTATCAGACCCGGGTAGACTCTCATTCCCATGGAAGAGCATCTGGCAGACCAAAGCTCCTTCAAAAGCAGCTTTTTTTGTTTGGACAGCAGCTTTGGACAAAATTCTCACCACGAATAATCTCAGGAGACGTCGATTAATGGTATTAGACTGGTGTTATATGTGCAAGAAAGATGGCGAATCTGTTGATCATTTGTTTCTACATTGCGAGGTGGCTAGGACTCTTTGGGATGATTTTTATTCAGGACTTGGTTTATCATGGGTTATGCCCTACAGATTGTTGGACTTTCTAGCATGCTGGAGAGGCCTTCGAGGAAATACACAAGTTGCAATAATATGGAAAATGGTCCCTATATGTATGCGTTGGTGTATTTGGCGGGAGCGAAATGATAGAAGCTTTGAAAACCAAGAGAGAACAATGGAGGAGCTGAAAGTTTTTTTCTTTAAGACATTGTTTTCTTGGGCGGGGGCTATTGTTTGTAATGGACTTAATGTCCATGATTTTCTTCTTTCAATTGTAAATTATAGATAGGTATTTCTCATGTATACTTCTTATGTACTTGAGCTTTGCCTATTATTATGAATAAAACTTCTTGATTACTTATTAAAAAATAAAAAACCCATTTGCTCATTAAAATTCCCTCAATTTAGAAAATAATTTTAAAAAATCTGAAAAAATAATCTCAAATAGCTGGAGAAAAGGACAAAGAACCCAAAGGTCTGAAGGCTCGGATTACTCTCAATGTTGTCTGAGAGGCAATAAAAACTCTGGCAATGCAGAGACTTGAGGCCAAAGTCAAGGTGGCTGTTGTTGGGAGCTTGCTGTCTTCTGAGGAGGTTTCAAGTTCTCTGCACCTTCTTAGTAATATGATGCTCATGTTCAGGCCACAGGGAGAATGACTTCTTGCAAGTTCTAACAGACTGTGTTTAGGGGGCAACATTTCAGCACAATTGCATAACCTAAGGATGATCGTATGGACTGTATAAGTTCTGCCAATTAGGAAACCATTGAACTAGGGAACCACTAAACCAAATTGAACAAGACCCAATGCTTGAAATACTCTTGTGCCACTGCTAATGTATATACCACTGAATTTGGCGGAGAAAACACTGGTAGAAACTTAGATTAAAAAAGGAAGAATAAAACTGAAAAAGCTTCATACAAACTTGTTCTTTTAAAATTAAACCAGCTTCATAAAAACTCAAGGACATAAATTAATATTCTAAGACACCGGCAAGAAACTAGAAGACTTCTGGGAGGGCCCTAATTAGGCTATGGACTGAATTTCTCTCTTATATCTCCAATTGTGCACTTTCTGGAATATTGTGCTCTGCCCCATATGGAAAATGGAATTGATCTACAAAGTGTTAACAGTCTTCATAGTAAACTAGTAACTGCAGAGGATATTCTCAATCTACCAGAAGTATTTGAGGCTTCAGCAATCAATGCAAAATTTTGCTTCGTTTTAGTTTTCTCATTTTCTTGGGCTTTCCAACAGAGGAATTCTATGTGTAAAATATGATTTCATGACAGTGACTCTGTTCCCAGTTTCTATATAATAATAAGAAGAAGCCCTAATGCTTTCCTTTGCTTTCAAGCATCACATATTTGGTTAGAAAGAAAATGAAGGGGAGGGGACTTTTTCAAAAACTTATAACAAAAACAAAGACAGAACAATTGACATGAAATCAAACAAGCATGCTACTCTTGGGGACCTGAAGGTCTGAAAAAAATCTTAGCAATCAAAATGAAGATTATTCCCTCATTTAATGAAATAACATTTAGTGCATAAGATAGAACAAAAGAATCAAGGAAATGGGAACCATACCTTCTTGTGAACGGGCATGTATGTGCTTTCCACCGACCATTTTGATGGAGCTGCTCAACCTTCCACTCCCACACGTTCTGGACTTTTTCATCTTAGTCAAGAACTCCAAAGACCCGATTGTTGGTAGCAGAGGAATGCCATACATATTTTCATTCTTAACAAAACAGGCTTCTCCAAGCACCTTGTCTTCCTCGAATCCAATTTGTGCATTTTGAAAATGAGCATTTGCTATGCTTAATATTCCACTTCCATCGGTAACAAATAATGGCCCCATAGATTGTGTGGATGGTGATGGAAGAGAACTAAATATATAGTTTTCCATTTCAGCATGTTCCTTGCATAGTTGAGCCACAAGACAACTTCCCGAGGAACTTAGAGGCTTAATAAAATGACCATATGAACGTTTAGTTCTAAGAGAGCTTCTCGAAGAACCATGAAAAGAACACATCCCAGCAGAAGGAACCCGTAATGTATAAGCAGAATTATCACCGATATCACCACTTGACCTATTTCCAGCCTCATGCTCCACAATATCATCATTTGTTGGGCATCTTGGCGGTATGCTGGATACAGACAGTACATTTCTATCTTCATATATGTCTATACATCCCAATCTTTCAACATCAGACCCACTAGTGGAAGCCACTTCTGCTGCCAAAGCACCATCTACTCGGTATACATCTGAAAGCCTTCCATCAGAAACCCCTTTCCTCTCCTTAGAAATATGATCTCCTAGTTTCTTTCTATGTGCAAATCTATGGGAGGAACAATCAGGGAATTTGGGTTTCCTGCAGTTCCGGTCCCCAGGGGACAGTTCTGGTAAGCTATTACCATCACTTGAAAGATTTCGCAAATACTTAGCTAAACATCCAGCACTAGCTGCAACAGCAACCACCCACAAATCCATTTCCACTCTCCCTTCAACAGATATGAACTACCCAAATTCCACAATGGGTATTTTTCTCCTTATTTTAATTCTCAGCATAAAAATCCCAAAGCAAACAATTGCCATGAGTCCAAAATCTAGAAACCAGAATCTAAGAATCAAAGACCCTCGAACCAAGCAGGGAAAAATCATAACATTGAATACTTAAAAAACCACTTCCGAAATAAATCAAAACCCAATTCCAGGAAACAGGTCTTAGGAGTATCTCAGTTTTTAGCATCAATTTCTAAAGACACCATCTTGTATTTCTTGAAACAGGAAACCATGCTCTAAGCTGAGAATGAACCAAAAGAATTCCAAATTGATCTAATAATAATAATTAGAGAAAAAAATATCTCAAACCAACAAATTATAAGAAATCAAGAAAACCAGCCACGTAAACTGAAGAACCCTTCTGTGGACAGATAACAGAGTTCCAAACTTCCAATAAGAACGTACAAGCACCTTGTCAAGAACAACCACTCCATAATAGGCCCAATGGGGTCCGACCTAAATAGTACATGGAAACCAATCAAAGAATACATCCCATTTCCTCAGAGAACTCCTCCATATATCAAAACACAGCAACATTCCCGGGAAAGCAGGAGGTATAAAAAAATCAGAACAATAGTCGTTTGAACAGCCTCTGCCCTGCAAAACCCATCAATGAAATCAGTCTATTTCGCCAAATACCAGAACACCATAAACGAAGTTGTCGAGCTGAGAGGAAAAAAAAAATATTGAGAGAGAGAAATAAAGAACAGGGATGTGAATGGCTCAGTAAGATCCTGACATTCGAAATGAAAGGCTTACTTTTAAGAATCTGGGAGCTGTGTGAAGGAAAATCTAGAAGACCAAACTTTCGAAGACGAAGTTGTTAGATCTCGCTGGCTGGGTTCCCCGGAAGAACAATGTCCGTTGCGACGTTATCTTCAGACAGATACAGGCACGAGTTTTTATGAATTGGAAACAAGGATTATGTAAAGAAAAAGTATTCATGTCAGCCCCTGTTTGGCATCAGCCTAAACACACCTCACGTATCGGTCAAAACACACTCCACATATCAACCGGTTTTATCGTCTAATTTTTTTCCTCTCTTTATAATGGACAATTTGATGTGAGAAAACATTTGAGAAGAGAGAAGTGAGAGACGTTGAGAGATAGAGAGTGAGATCTTAATGAGAGAAAACACTTGAAGAGAACTGATAAGAGAGATTTGATAAGAAAGAACTAATGAGAGAGAGAGCTTGAGGAGAGAGAGTTGAGGAGAGAGAGCTTTAGGAGAGAGGAAGAGGTCGAAGAGAGAGAAAAATTGATGAGAGAGAGAGGTGATGAGAGAGGGAGGTTGAGGAGTGAGAGAGGTCGAAGAGAGAGAAAGCTTGATGAGAGAGAAATGATGAGAGAGAGAGAGCTTGAGGAGTGAGAGAAGTTGAAGAGAGAGAAAGCTTGATGAGAGAGAGAGCTTGAGGAGAGAGAGACGTAAACGAGAGAGCTTGAGAAGAGAGAAGCATCTGACATTTAAAAAAAAAAGGGACACACGTAAAGTGTGTGGAGAGTGTAATGCTACAGTAGGCTGATCCATAGTACTACTCTTATGAAAATGAGAAAAATGATAAACACCTCATTTTTCACAATATATTATACAATCATATTTTAAAATAAAAAATAATTTAATAAAATAATTTATAAGAATAACATTACTTTATAAAAATATTATCACTTAAAATATATGTTATGAGATGTGTATACCATCACTTAAAATATATGTTATGAAATGTGTTGTGTGGATAACATTGTTCTAGAAATAAAACATAATAATAAAATCAATATTTCTTTTTCTAATTTTCGTTTATTTATGAGTTTTTTTTTTTAAAAGAAAGATAGTAAAAAACAGCCAATATACTTTAAATTTCAAATTAAAATTAATTAGCCATTTTGATATTAAGAATATCTTAAAATATCTATAAATAGTGATAAAATAATTTGTAAGTAGTAGTAATAATAATGAATCGTAATGAAGTAGTTTCAAAATATTTGAAAATAATTATATTCAAAAACAGGTCCTAAGTGATAGATTTAGAGAAAAGAAACATAAAAAAATGATGGGAGTATTTAGTCAAAAGGTTAATCTAATAATTATTGACAAATACTTGTTCCATGATAGAAAATTAAAATATATATATATATATATATATATATAAACTTGTGTGTATCAATGGGTACGTTAAGTTATAAATTTTTTATGTTAAAAATGATCTGTTAAGGACATGTTTCACACCACCAATTACACGGCTGACCTACAATAAATGAGATGACGACATCGAGTGCTCAATGGAACTCTGATGCCTAATTTAGAGATAAGTGGTCTCAATATAAATATATGAATGAATCATAAATATGTTACATTTAGCTGTTATTTATAGAAGTATGAAGGTGTTGATAACGGCTAGTTCCAAAGTTTATCTTGGATAACTCTCGAATAAATTGATAGGATAAATTTCATGATCTATAAGAGGTGTGTCCATAGGTTCAGTCTTTGGACTTGCATATTAACCCCAATTCTTAAAGCCTTAGACTTAAGCCCTCCAATATATGGATTTATTCTTCTGATACCCTAAATATCCCTTCCAGTGATCTTATTTATATACACCAATTTTTAAACTTGCTTGTACAATTCTCTTAGAAACATAACATTTCTCATAATTGTTATACACAAATCTAATCTTTGTTATTCTTTTGACTGGATTAGGATATGTAAAATTCTTGTCAAAATTTTAAATCCTAATTTTGAACAATTTTTTTAGAATATTTATCTAAATGTTATTATTTTCAATCCAAGGATGCTTTGTATCAAATTCAAAATAAGTGAAGGATATGGAATCTCCCCAAAGACCAAACAATTAAAAAGAATAGAAATAATATTTTCAATTTTAGGGTATGCAATTATTTTTAAAAAATTGAGTAAATCTAAGATCTTTATGAAAAAATCATTTTTTCTAATGGTAGATGTCATTTTTTTAAAGTGAGTGCACAAAACTTGCATTTTCTAAAATTGTATCTAGCATTACTTTAAAAAGAAAAAATAATCCCATTTATTACTCTTTTATTTGGTAGCAATAAATTTCTTGGAGTGACTACATAATAAATGAAAATGTCAAAGTTTAGCCTTATTTTTTATGACCTTTTTATTTTTAAGTGAATTTCCAATTTGTAGTTTATATTTCCCTATGTTAGTTATTTTATTTTATTTCTTAATATTAATTTTCTATATTTAATGAAGTGGTTTGATAATTGGGCATTCTATATCCTGTAAATTGACAATTGTGTCTTTTTACATGTGCCATTCTACAATTGATTATGACATGGATTTTTTTTCTTACATAAAACTCAAAATTTAAAATTAGGTTAAAAACAAAATCAATCCCTAAGTTTTATTATCGGAAAGCACACTAACTTTCTAATTTTAACACTTTTAATTGTTGAACTCGAGACTTTTTGCAATTAACAATTCGTTTGTTTTCAAAAAACATCTCATCTCATCTCACTTCATCATTATAATTTTTCTAAATTTTCACACAAAATAAAATAAACAATTCAACTTTTTCAAATCTCAAAATAAAAATAATATTAAAAAATATATTCTATCAATATTTTATTCAACTTTTTAACTTTAATCTCATCTCATCTTATCTCATCTCTAAAAATAAACACTTTTAAATCCTTTTATCGAATCTCGTTAGATCAACTAACAATTCGGTGGTATAAAAAAATCTAACAATACGGTTGTCACGTGTCAACTAGTGAGAAATGAACATGTGGCCCAAACTGTCAAGATAACGACCTTATTAAAAAATAAATAAAAGAACAATCTGGATTAAAGATAAATGAGTACATTAGATATAGTGTGGAGTGTCTAAATATTATATAATTATTTTTTTAAAAAAATGAAATATATTATTAAAAAGTTAATTTCTTTTATGTAAATTTTATATTGCAAGAGGAGACGAGACTACCGTGAGCCGGGAAAAAGTCAATGGCTTCATACCTACCGTGCCAAACCCCCAGCATGAGAGACATTCTATACAAATGCCACATGTCAAGTAGGGTTGGGTGGAGTAAAGTTCTATAAAAAATCTCAACGGCCAAACATTAATAATTGGTTTTTTTGGTTGCTGTCGAAGGGGTGATTTTATCTAGGAGTCGCTACACTACACCAAGCCAGCACGTATTTTCTTTACGAAGTGGTACCACGTGTTTCTGGAAAGTAGAAAGCAAAGCCAAAAGCTAGAAGCCAGAATTGGCCATAAACAGCTTCTGATATTTCTTCTTTTTCGTGTGATTATTTCAGATAAGATTAGGGGTGAATTCGGTCCGCTCCAATATATCTTGAGGAAGTTTTGTGGATCAGACATGACTTATTCAGTCCAAGGGTTTTCTATCTTGGATTGGACTGAAATGTATAAGAATCGGTCTCATTTGGTCCATGTCTTCTAAAAATCTATTCGGTCCATTTGAAATGTCATTTTAGCTTTCAGGAACCAGTTTAGAAACCCCACAATGAATTATCAATCAAATAAAGCAAAAAAACAAAATGGCGTTGTTTGATGTTTGCTGTGTATATTGTAAATTAGTTAAAAAAATACAAGATTTCTCCCATCAACGAAAAAATACACAGATTCCATAAAAAAAAAAAAAACATTTGAAACCATAAGTTTGGGATGCGATGGTGACGTGGGGACGAGCTCACCGCGAGAGAGAGCTGATGATGCCGTCGACGAGTACCATGTCGTCGGCGAGGAGCGGCTCTCGTGGTCTGGCATGTGGCGGTGATGTGGGGAAGTCGCGAGAGAGAGCGTGCGAGGGAGAGAAGGGGCTGCGTCGAGATCTGGGGGAGGAGATTTGGCCGACAAGCGGCTCTTGTGGTGGTCTGGGATGCGGCAGTGACGTGGGGAAGCTGCGAGAGAGAGCGTGCGAGGGAGAGAGGGGGTTGCGTCGAGATCTGGGGGAGGAGATTTGGCCGACGAATGGCTCTCGCGATTGTCTGGGATGCGGCGATGCGACTGGAGGGGAGAGGAGAGGGAGAGGGAAATCACAGAGGAGGGGCTGTGGCTGGAAGGGAGAGGGGAGAGAGAGAGAGAGGGGGAAGAAGGGAAAATAAGGATCTAGGGTTTCCTTTGAGTATTTAATCTAGGCCCTTCATCATCTAGGATTTTTAACCTAGATTCAAGTTAGAGATTAAACACTTTAAAATAATTAACAAAAATATGTGCACATTAGAGAGTTTGAGGAAGTAGTTGTGACGTTTCATAGTCAAAATGCAACTGATGACGTTGTGAGACTTAAGTTCTTTCCTTTCTCTTTGAAGGATAGAGCCAAGAGTTGGCTATACTCGTTGAGACCACGATCTATTGGGTCATGGAATGAGATGACTCGGATCTTCTTTAATAAATATTTTTCTCAACATAAGATCAACGCTTTAAAAAGGTAAATCTCCACATTTGCACAAAAGGACAGTGAGACTTTGTATCAGTCTTGGGAGAGATTTAAGGAGTTGTTGAGTATGTGTCCTCACCATGGGTATGAGAATTGCACTTAGTGAGCTATTTTTATGAGGGACTTACACCTAGAGAGTGCCAATTTGTGAAGATGATGTGTAATAATGAGTTCTTACAAAAAGATCCTGATGAGGCTATAGAATACCTCAATGAGCTTGTTGAAAAAGCTCACACTTGGATTGAACCTAGTGCTACTGAGAGCACAAATAGGTCACTACCTGTAGGAAACCTAAATGGTGGTTGAATTTACCATTTCAGGAAAGAAGAAAACCTAAAGGCTAAGGTTGAGATGCTCACTAGGGAGCTAGAGGTGTTAAAGACTAAGAACTTAAAGCCAACACACATGGCTAATCATGCAAAGTCTTTTGGACCATGTTTTGTATGTAGTGGGGTAGATCACCTAGCTCAAGAGTGCCCCACATTTTCTGAAATGAGATGAATGTATGAGGAACAATGTAATGCCTTAGGTATGTACAAGAAGCCTTTTACACATTCTCTCGATACCTATAATCCAGAGTAGCGCAATCACCCTAATTTTAGCTGGAAATTTGAAAACCAGCAGCCTGCACAACCACCTAGAGCTTATCCTACACCGTATCATGCATCATCTTCTTCTAGGAACCCCGTAGAAGATACTTTACATGCTTTTATTGAGGCACAGACTAAAACTAATCAAAAGTTTGAATATTTAATTATGCAAGTTATTGAAGAAAATAAGGAGATAAAAAGCCAAGTATCCAAGTTGATGAGTTCTTTGAGTGTGAATGAGCCTAGCAAGTTCCCTTCTCAAACTCAATCCATAGCCCAAGGTCAACATATAGCTCAAGAAAATTTGAAGGAGGTCAATGTCATTGTGACACGAAGTGGTAAGTCCTTACACATCCCAACAACTAATAAGCTAGAGGATGTTGAAGAGGAACCAAGCAATGATAGTGCTGAGTTGCCTAAGAAAATCGAGGTAATTAAGAGCCCAGTTAAGGTACTATTTCCTCAAGTTTTAAAATCTGGTATGCGAACTTTAGATTCCAACAATGAAATCTTGGAGAACCTTAGGCAGGTAAATATCAATCTTCCTCATTTGCATGTTATTAAACAAGTTTTTACTTGTGCAAAAGTTCTCAAAGATTTGTGTACAATTAAAATAAAGCACCATGTTAAGAAGACAACTTTCCTGACAGAGCAAGTTAGTGCTCTAATTGAGCAGCGAATTCCTCCTAAGTAGAAGGATCCTAGTTGTCCAACCATTACTTGTAATATTAAGAATCATGAGTTTGGGCAAGCATTGCTAGATTTAGGAGCTATTGTAAATTTGATGTCTTATTGCATTTATTTGCAGTTTGGTTTGGGTGAAATTAAGCCCACTTCTGTTGTGCTTCAATTGGCTGACCGTTCAGTTAAGAAACCAAGACGAATAGTTGAGGATGTTTTGATCTAAATTGACAAGTTTTACTACCTTGTTGATTTCTTAATCCTTGATACTAGTTTTGTTGTTGACTCTAATTCTAAAATTATCTTAATTTTAGGTAGACCTTTCATCGTTACTGCTAATGCTCTTATTAATTGCAGGAATGGTCTAATGAAACTCTCTTTTGGGAATATGACTATGAGGTGAATATTTTCCATATTGAAAAACAGTCAATAGAGGATGACAAGTGCCACCAAACATACATGATTGACACATTCATAGACAAGGGAGTTCACACAACTCATGATTCTGATTCCTTTGAATATTTTTTTGTTAATTCTGAGTTTGATACTATGAATGATTCATCTGATGTTGTTGATGTTTGCACTATTTTTTATGAACCTCAGAATTATGGCCCACATATTTGGCAACCGAAATTTGAGGAGTTGTCTAAGAAAAGTGAAAAGCAGATTTTTTCAAGCGTGGATAGTCCTAAATTGGAATTGAAACCACTGCCCTCAGGTCTTAAATATGTATTTCTCGACCGAGGTGACACTGTAACACTGGCTCCTTCCTTCTGACGTACGTTCTTTTTTTTTTACGTAAGGCTTCTTTTTTCTGACGTTAGCAAATTCCAAGGGCGTAAATTATGCAACAGTTCGCTCATTCTCTCTAATGATTGTGAGCCTCGTTATGTGTGTCGAACCCCAATGGCGTGTTTTTAAAGATACTATTTGACTTCTAAAGTATGCTCAGTGTTTTAAATGCATTGGAAATATTTATATGAGGTATTTCTAGTGTTATTGAACTAAACTTGATTTTAAATACGACAATTATAATATTTTTGAAGAGCTCCAAAAATATTATAATTGTCGAAAATCATTTTAATATTAAAATGATTTCAATTATTTAAAATATTATGAGATTTAAATTATGTTGAAAGGTTTAATTGAATTAAATGATTTTATTCTTGAAAGATATTAAATAAGACTTCATCATTTTATTAATGATGAATGAATATTATTTTATAAACTAAAGTTTAGTTTAAATAATATTCTACCTTAATTCCTCTTAGTACTTTTAAGTTAATGTTTACGCATTTTCAAATCAATATTTAAAATCTACTGTTAGATTGTTTTGAGAATCCCAAGACGAATGGACTGGATTAAATGCCCAGACCCTCTCTCTCTTCCTCACTTTTCCCTTTCCCCCTCTCTCTCCTCCCTCTCCCTCATGCGTACGACGTACGCCTTCCCCCTCTCTCGCCCGATTCTTCCATGGCCCAGATCGACGCCGCCGCACGCCACCACCACCACCGGCGTCCCCTCACGCCGGCGAGCAAGCCAGCTACCTCCAAGCCTCCCTTTCCTTTCCACAGTAAGTAGCCGAAATGGGTTTTTACCCATTTCTCCTCCTTGCGCCGCCGTATGCGGCCACCCACGGCCACCAAGCACCGCTATGAACTTCTCATTCCCTCCCCCTTCCTCCTCCACTTGACCCAAGGCCCATAGCCTCCCTCCATCGCACGGGCTCTCTCCCTCACACATATGGGTTCCTTACCCATCCACCCACCGTGCGCCGTCATGCACAACTACCCAGGCCACCGCACCTCCACCACCTCATACCGGTGACCACCTCTCTCAAACCCAGCCACCATGGACCTCCCTTTCCCCCTCCGTCGCACACATGCATGAAACCAAATGGG
Source organism: Juglans microcarpa x Juglans regia (assembly GCF_004785595.1). Lineage (NCBI taxonomy): Eukaryota > Viridiplantae > Streptophyta > Magnoliopsida > Fagales > Juglandaceae > Juglans > Juglans microcarpa x Juglans regia. Next base: position 3,149,418 of record NC_054605.1, read on the forward strand.
TTTCGCACGGCCATCGACGGCCTTACCGTCGCCGTGCGCCAGTTCTGGCTCCACCAGGCACCTCCCCTGGCCACCATGACTCCTCCTTGAGCTCCTCCAAGCCAGGCAAGTCCTCCTCCTCTCCCAAGCTCTCTCACTCCCTCACGGACTCTCCCTCCTTCCCATGTTCGATTCGTCACCGTAGACCAACGTGGCACCACCCCAAGTTCCATTGCACCTCCCTCAGCTACTTCATGGCCAGCCATGACCAGTCGAGCCTCCCTCCAAATTCCCATGTCAAGACCCATGGCCTTAGCTCCTCCACGAGCCGCCGTGTCTTCGACGTGTGCCATCTTGGCACCACCACGAGACCACCACTCCAGGACCACGAGCTGACCCTCCTACGCTCAGACTTGCACCTTTAGCCACCTCCAATGGCCAAGACAGCCATTGTACGTGGCTGACCGCCACTGTACACGGCTAGATACGCTATGTATCGCCCCTCACCGCCACCACGAGGCCACCATGAGCCATCCGAAGACCACACTTAGCTATCCAAACACCCAAACAGCCACCGTACGTGGGTTAGCCGCCATGTATGACCCTTCCGGCATCATCAACAGTGACGATCAGTGAGCAACGCAAGGGTTATCTCGTTGATGGTATAACCCTTTATCCCTCGTTAATTATGTTATTAGCTGATTGGTTAGGTTGTAGACTGTGCTGTTAGTATTGTGGAGCTCGCTGTATTGTGATGTGCTGTGTAGTGAAGTGTTGGGCATTCTATGTAGTGAAGTGTGGAGTGTAGTTGAGAATTATGTTGTGCAGTGTTGTGGATTGTGTTGTGCAGTGTTGTGGACTGTGCTGTGTAGTGTTGTGGACTGTGTTGTAATGATGGTGTGGCATCTTGTGGATTGGGAAGAGAGTGTGTACTCTCATGGCATAGTGTGAGATAAGGAGAGTATATGTAAAATATACCGTCCTGATATAATGTGGAATGTTAAGAATACACACGGAGTGTACTCTGTATGGCGTAATGTGTGTGAATAGAGGATGGAGCGATGCACCATATGGTGGGTATGCCGTAGTGGTGATGGGTTGTAGAGTGTGTGAAGGGAGTATATGTGGAGTGTATTCCATGAGATGCAGCGATACATCATGTAGTGTGTCGCAAAGATAAGGATGATTGTGTGGTTGATGGGCATAGAGCATGGTGAATAGTGTCGAGAACTGTGGAACAGTGTCTCGAAATAATTTTGGTGTAGCCTGTAGTCTGAGGTGACGGGTGTCACCGTGTAGTTGACTCATGGCTGGAAGTATGGGTGAAGTAGTAGAACAAGTGTAAAAGTGCGCAGCAGAATCATGACTGGGGAATGTCATGAAGTGACATGGTTACCAGCAGTCGTGCTTATGATAGGTGAGGAGTTAGCGCATGAATGGTGCAGCGGGATCGTGATGAGATGTCACAATGGGATAGGAGTACGTGAGGAACCGTACTCGTGATGAGTTAGGAGTTGGCGTAAGAATGACATAGTGGGATGTCAGGTGATGTGACAAGGTCATGGTGTAGCTTAGGAGTAGTCTCAAGCTATATGACGTGACATAAGGCGTGGTTGTGAACGGAGTCTTGTCGTTTTAAGTGTTGGGATGAACTGTCAAAAGGGACGAGTAGCATGAAGAGTCGTGCTAGCCGAGTTAAAAGAAGGTTGGTAGCGGAGTATGGTGCTTGTTACACAAGCAGGTGATCAACCTGTTATATGTTGGTCTTAAATAATAAGGGGTAAGGTACGTGTGTAATCTGGTTAGACACATGTGCCGGGCAGATTCACCATATGTAATGGGTAATATGTCCTGCGCATAGTTACACAATGCTTAAGCCTCAAAGTTGGCTTAGAGCCGTGTGGCGTGTATGGATGGGAATGAGGATTTAGTGTGGGTTAAGGTGCACGAAAGTAGTGACGAGTGTATTGTCTAGGATTGGGATGCGTGATTCCTTCGGTCGGAATCATGCGTCGGAATGTGGTTAGTAAAGAGAGTAAGACGAAGGTCTTAGTGTCTTAATCCTAAGGTGAATCACCTCAGCGGATCAGCACTCGAAGTAGAACGTCGAGTTTGGAAGAGGTAGTGACCGTAAGTGGTCCCCGAAGATTTTAGTATAGTAAAAGACACGTAAGAGCACATGATAGAAGGAAAGTGTTCCAAGTGAAGTGTAGCTTTATTTCTAGTTTAGTTGCTTATGCATTATATAAAGAATGACGTCAAGGCTATGTGTATGCATGTAGGTTACCATCTGACATGCACATGAATAGACTGCATGTTATGAAAGTAGCATGGAGTCCAGGTAAGTATTGCGTTCATACTCTTCTAGAACTTTCTAAAATACAAGAAAAGGAAACGAAAATGCTTTTCGTTATGATGCTTTACGAAACAACATGAAAGACGTTTTACAAAAATATTCTAAGTTTTACAAAAATATGCTAAGTGTTCAAAGGTATAAGTATGTACGGCCCCTCCTTGGCAGCCCCTTTTTACGCACCAAAAGTATTAATTGTACGCATGTGAATGGATGAGTATACGCTGTATCTATTGTATGTATTTTCTAAGAAAATCAATGAACTGATGTTTTACGGATGCCATGAAAAGATGATGTTTAAACTCATGCTTTTGAAAGACGTTTTTCCATGAACGAACTGTTAAATGAAAAGGATTGAACTGAATGAAAGGATTGAAATGAATGAAAGGATTGAATGTTTACTATATGAAAATACGTAACGACCATATGAATGAATGAAAATGGTACCAATGAATGGGCAGATTGCAATGCCGGGTAAGTAGTACTGGTAGTGCACCCAGTGCTGCCCCCTGACTGAAAAGGGATTCCCAACCCGTGGCCATGGGCGAAGTCCGGGTCCAAAGGAAGACGGCTAACCCCAACATACGGGGTGTAACAGTGTGTACCGGCCAATGAAAGTGATAAGAAATAATGTATGAATGTATCGCACTCTTGAAGAAATGAAGGCACTAACGGGAGACACGTTTTACGAAAAAAAAGTCTCTTTTAAAGAAAAATCCCGTCTAGTGATGTTTCCAAACGAATGCACGCATACATGTACGGATAATATGTATGAATGATGAATGTATGAATGAAAACCTATGTTGTTATATTTTAACTGTATGAAGTAATGCTTACTATGTTGTTATATTTTAACTGTATGAAGTAATGCTTACGAGTCATCGACTCATTTTAGTTTTTATGTATGCCCCTTTCCCGCACAGGAACTGAATGAAAAGTACACGTCAGGACAGACACAGCCCATGGGGAAGAGCACGTAAGTCTAGGCATAAGTGTTTAAACGTATGAGAGGCATTTTTATTGTTAAAATTGATGTTTTCCGCTGTAAATCTCTTTTATTCTCAAAACATATTTTATTTTATAACGTAGAGTCTTACACCTTGGGTATGGACGCAAAAAGTTTTAAATCGAACGGTAATTCCCGTCGTCTTTTCTAAAATCATTTTGTAAAAAGTCTCATTACAAGAACGGGCGTTACAAACATTTTTCCTATTAGTATTTTTTCGAAATTGAATGCTGGTAAGCTTAGGAAATTTCAGTTGACCGAGTTGGAAGAGTTGAGAAATGATGCTTATGAGAACTCTAAAATCTATAAGGCTAAAAAGAAAGCGTTTCATGATAAAAATATTGGTAGGAAGATGTTTAAGCCTAATGACCTAGTATACTTATATGATTCTAGACTTCACAAGCACCCAGTAAAACTTCGATCTAGGTGGACCGGCTCTTTTGTAGTGAAGAATGTTTTTACAAATGGGGCGGTTGAAATAGAGGATCCTAAAGATGGTAGGATCTTTAAAGTAAATGGTCAACGCCTTAAAGTATTAATTGATAGGCAAGTTCCAGAAGTGGAAGATGTTCCACTTGTGGATCCGGTCTATCAACCTTGACTACACCACGCATGTATATTTTTCTTTATTTGTTTTATTTTTTTGTTTTATTTTTGTTTTCTCTTATTTTCTTTCTTTTCCTTTTTGTTTGCTGTTGTTTTCTTTGTTTTTGTTTTCAGGTTAGTTTCATTTTGTCATTTCAGGTTACCAACTTTGGTACTTAGCGAGCTACCCACGTCACTCATCAGGTGTATTCTACCATTTTTTAGTTACTCCCATTCAAATTTGATTCTTAAACATTGAGGACAATATTTCATTTAAGTTGGGGGTGGTGGTGCAAATTCAGTATTTAAATGCTTGTTGGAACTCTGTGGCATATTTTCATGTATCAGTTTTTTTTGTTTTTTGCATCACACTTGCATTATTTTCATATATGTACTCATTCTCATTCATAACCATCTTCGTGAATTCACCAAACCCACCATAATCATTTTTTGCTGAAGCATTCACATAACCCCTAATGCACTCATCCAAGATTTGTGGTAAGATGATGGTTTGACACATGTAGTTAGAGAACTCTTTTGCTTAAGTATTCATGTGAGTTTTGGAGAGGATTGAGAGCCTACAAATGCATTAAATTGTGAGAAGTATTCATTGATCTAATGAATTGGGCACTTCTTTTGAGAATATTGTTACATGGTTTGTGGTAAGATGGTGGATATACTTGGGATATGATGAATGTCAACTTAGGATCAACGTTTGAGCATTTCTAGCTAACCATTTCCATCATAGACCCCTAGCCAACTTTGAGCCAATAAACACATGTAGTTTTTTCTTTTCATATGCCCACATCGTCCATGCCTCTCCACATTGGAATATAGCCTATATACTGATTTTTCTATCCTTTTTACTTCCAAATGTATACTAGGTGTGGAATTTGCATTCTCTTTCTTTTGTCTTGGGTTCTCGAATATATATATAAAAAAAAAGTTAAGGTTGGGTAGAAATGACAAGAATACCAAAGTGGTGTGTGTTTGTTCATCATTTTTTTTTTTAAAGGAAGGAAAAGCAAGAGAAGAGGAAGAAAGAAAAACACTGTTATTCGATGATCTAAAAAATTGGAGAGTATATCAAGTGAGAAGTGTGGTCTACTAAGATATTTAATAAGATTCCCTTTTTATGTACTTGGAAGTTTTTGAATTATTTTCATCATTTTTTCTTATACAGTTCCGAACTTAAGCCACGTTACAACCTTTTGTGTTGACCATTCTGATTTTAGGTAAGCTTTTGGAAAGAATGGAGGAAGTCTCATTTGTTAATGTTCCTATCATAAGATCAATGTTTGCTTGTTGCTTGTACATAATTGCCTAATTCCCCATGAGAGTGTCTGTACAACCATTGTCAACTCCATAGAGAGAATTCTCACACGAAACACTTTTATACCCATGAGTTATGGAGTTGAACCTTTCGCTTGAGATGTTCTTGATGTTGCATGTGTTAGGGCTTCTAGTTAGATGGATATAGTTTGGAACACACACACTATGTGAAATGCTATAGGTGGATTGCTTGTGATAGAGTTATTGAATTACTAAGATTGCTTTGATATGTGAATCTGGAAAATGTGACTTGGTGGCCTTTGTGTGTGATTTTCCTTGATCTCCTTCGTTGTTTTGACATGAAAATTGCTAGGGACTACAATAAGCAAGTTGAGGGATATGATGAGTATACGAAAGTGCACTCTAAATACCTTATTATTAGACTAAAATACTAAAATGCGAATAGAAATCATAGGAATTAATATGTATTCTTGAATTGAATTTCTATTTACTTTGAGATACTCCTGAACAGACTTTTATGTTTAATTTTAGAATCTATAAAATAGTAAGTCCAAGCCCAGTTAAATTCAAAGGACTTTCAAGTGGGCAAGATATTGGAACAACCTAAGAACTTTCAACGAGTGTAGGACTCTTCAAATAAGGATAATGATGGGGTTTGAGAGTAATTCGGATCAAGAGAAAAAATCAGTCTAAAATTCGTTAGAAGATAGCCTGCACACACTTTAGTATTTTGATCATAACTTTCCGCTCAAATATTGGATTGATGCGATTGTTAATGCGTTGGGAAGATATCTTAAAAGGCTACATAGTTGTCTCTAATAAGGATTTTTAAATTCGAACTCTTAAAGTACGTACGTGACTACCAAGATGAGTCCTAAAATTTAGCCAATTTTGTATATGAGAATATGGAAGACATTAGGGTTTCTTTCCTACCCTATATAAGCATTTTATTAGCACGAAATTGAGAGTTTTTTTGGAGAAGAGAGACGGCTCAGTACTCAATAATAAAGAGACGAAATTAATTTCCATGGTTGGCGTTTGCTTTATTTTTCTTTTAAGATTTTTGTTGTCCATTATATTTATCGGTAAGTAAATTCTCAAGTAGGGCTAGGGGTGAACTTGCACATTAGATGATATTTTTAATTTATTTTTGATTTATGTATTTAATTTTTAATTACTAAAACTCTTTTATTTTATCATTCTTAATTCATTGTTGATGTTTTCTTCTCCGAATAATCAAAGAATTTATTTTATTTATGGATTCAGTCACGCTTTTTCTATTGAATGGATTAGCCCTTTGATTATGTTCGGATAAATTATTTATCTATATTGATGTAATTCTTTGCTGCAATATCACTTCCTGAGTATATTGTCATCATTGGATTTTCTCAATAGTGATCATAATTTACGTATTTTAAAAGTAGTTAATGATTTTTTCAAGGGTTATATTTGGTTTAATCTTGGTTTATAAATCTATACCTTCCGATTGGGTATTTTGAGAATTGAATTCCCAATTGAGTTATTCAATGAATTAATAATAATTAAAATATCAGATTTGTGCAAGGGATTCCCGACGCTTTACTGTTTGTCAAATTTGAGTACTTTTTTCATTAATCATTTTGTATTACTTTAATTTACATTTAAAATTAATCTTTGTTCTCCATTAATCATTTAATATTTTTCTTTAGTTTCTTTGTTCCTTCTGCTATTCTTTTAATTTGTCTCTTTGTGAAATGGATACCCCAAATCTGTGCTACAACTATTGTATTATTCTTTGGGCGCAATCAGGCTTCTTGAGGAATTTTCTTCTCCCTCGCAAGGTCTAGACAAGAGATGAAACCACCACTTACTTCAACTCCCAATGGCCCTTTGATGGAAGACAAAAAGCCTACTCACCCTAGGCCATCCACTTAGACAAATTTGGCATCAAGGGGACAACAGCTGAGTAGCCACTTTTCCTCCACGTTTTGGGCTGTGAACCTTCCATCCAAGGATCATTCAATGCCTCTTGCCTCTCACACTTCACATTTTGCATTTACATTCCTTTTTTCTAGAGAGAGCTAGAGAAATCGTAGTGGTGGATTCAAACTAACTGGAAACTCAAGTCACTAATGGGTTGATTCATGGTGTTGGCCTATATAACAACATAAATGAACTGGCCATGTAAGTGGGCCAAGCAAGACCTATGACTTGCATGCAAAGACCATAGAGGTTTGATCCTGAAACATAACAGTCATATACATGCGTTGTCGGAGTAGTAGCAGCAAAGCCGCCTAGTCACCTTCTCGAAGGTGCATATCAGCCTCATCGACAAGGAGGCCCAGCTTTACTTACTTTTCCAGTGTCCAGATCATGGTCATCACTTTCTATCTATAGGCATGCCCTATATGTTCGGTCAATCGGCATTAAACTATGGAGTGAAGTGTAACTAAGAGTTAAAAGCACCATGGATCCAATTGCAAAATAAGCCATGAGATAAATGTTGCACTTATGCACAGACTACCATCTACCCCATGGAGAGTCGAAGAATGCCAGTCTTAGGGTACTGGCCCCCTTAATATGGGAAGAAACTTTAGTGCACTATGAGTGCCAAAATAATAGAAAGTTGGAGACTGTTAAGAGGAATAAAGCTTCCAAATAACATTGATTGGTTGTGTACAAGAGATTTCAATCAGATCCTTCAATAAAATCAGAAATATGGTGCTGCTCTTAGACTTTATACTAAAAAGGAGTGATTCAGAGAAGTAATTGATGAGTGTGGTTCAAGTGATTTTGGCTACCAAGGGGAAAGATTTACATGGAATAGCAATAGAGAAGGCAGTGAATTCACAAAGGAGGAAAAATTAGATCGAGCACGGGGCAGTTCTAAGTGGCACAATCTATATGTTGGAACTAGTGTTAGGGCACTTGCAACTCAATGTTCTGATTATATCCTCTCCTTACACAACTAGTTGGAAGCAAGTAGAAAAAGGAGAATCTTTAGGTATAAAGCAAGCTGAGCAAAAAGAGGGGATTGCATATTGTTAATTAGTGAAGCTTGGACTCATTCAACATGCACAGACAATCCTCTAAGGGCAACAAGAAATAGTTTAAGGAGATGTCATGAAATTTTTATTAAATGGAGCAAGGAGGTGTACATAAGTCATAAATGAATTATTAATGCTAAGCTTGATTAGATAAAATATCTGCTTGGGGCTAATGTTGGTAGTTATAATAGAGAGATAAAAGAATTGCAGAAGGAGGTGGATTTTTTGCTTGAAGAAGAAGACTTAATATGTAAACAAAGAGCAAAACAAACATGGTTGAAGTAGGGGGATAGAGATGCAAAAGTTTTCCATGTGTGTAAACCAAAAAAGGATAATCAATACTATCAAAAGCATCACAGATAGGAGGGACATTTTGCTACTTCACCAGTGGAGATTAGCCAACTTTTTCAAAAGTTCTTCCAAGAGCCTTTTGCAAGTTCACACCCTGAAGGAATAGAAGAGTGCCTGTAGTCTATGGATTACATAATCACAGAGGAAATGAATGATAAACTGTTCTAAGATTTCACTGCTACAGAAGTAAAGTAAGCTATTTTTTAGATGAATCCTTTAAGCTCACCTGGCCTTGATAGTTTCCCTACAGCCTTTTACCAAAACTGTTGGAACACAGTAGGTCCAGATGTCTGTGTAGCACTCATCAATGCTTTAAAATCTGAAGTCTGGATAGATGACTTAAATGAAACTCATATAGCTCTCATTTCAAAGATCAAAACCTCCAACAAAAGTAATAGAATTAAGACCCATAAGCCTTTGTAATGTGATCTACAAGATTATAGCAAAAGTCCTGCAAATAGACTGAAGTCCATCCTTCCTGTGATTATTTCTCCAACCCAAAGTGCTTTGTTCCAGATAAATTGATCACAAACAATGTGATTGTGGCCTATGAGTCTATGCACACTATGAAAAGAAGAATGAAAGGGAATGATAATTACATGGCTCTAAAACTTAATATGAGTAAGGCGTAAGACAAGATTGAGTGGGTTTTCCTGAGAGTAGTGATGTAAAGGGTTTTACACATAGGTGGATTGATGTTATCATAAAGTGTGCTTCCACTGTTTCTTATTCATTAATCATAAATGGAGTCCCACAAAGAGCTTTCAAATTGACAAGGGGCATTAGGCAGGGTTAGCCTCTATCACCCTACCTTTTCGTTCTATTCTTAGAAGCTCTAAGTAATCTCCTCAACAAAGCAGAAGATTCAGGCATCATCACTAGTATTCTTATGGCTAGAGGACTACCACTTATTAACCATTTATTTTTTGTAAATGATAACTTGCTCTTTTGTAAGACAAACTCACTTCTCAGCCTGTTGGGTTCTTATGAAAAAGCATTAAGCCAAAAACTGAACAAGGACAAAACTATAATATTCTTAAGCAACAACACCATAAAAGATACAAAAAGCATCATCATCAGCATAGTAGGGATCAAATCTACTGAATGTTATGAAAGTATGGCCTTCCAGCACTTGTTGAAATATCTCATTCAAAATCTTTCAGGGGCATTCTGGATAGGTGAGGACTAGGGTTAGTAAAGTAATTGGAAGATGAAGGTCCTTTCACAAATTGGGAAGGAAGTTTTGCTTAAATAAGTATACAAGCTATTCCAACCTACGGTATGGGAATCAATGTTTTGAATACCGTACCGGACACCGTACCGGTCAAGGCACTGGAACGAAATATTTCGGTACCGGTACCGTTTCGGGATAGCGTTTCGGGATAACGTTTCGGGATAGTCGATCTATAAATAAATTATATATATAAATATATATAAAAATTATATTCTAAAATAATAGTCTATATATAAATAAATTATATACAAATACATATATATATAAATTATAAATAGTCTAGTCTGAATTGAGGGTTAAAAAATAAGTTTGTAGTTTGAAAAAACGAAAAAAAAAAAAAAAAAACACAGGCCGAAATATCGGCCGGTACCGGCCGAAATATAGGCCGGTACAGGCCGAAATTTAGGCCGGTATGACCGGTACCAGCCGGTACGGCCGGTATTTTGGCCGGTACGGAACAGGTATAGTACCTGTACCGGCCGGACGGCTGAAACGAAAAATTTCGACCGTACCGGCCGGTACGGTACGAAATTTAAAACTGTGATGGGAATGCACAAACTTCCAAAAACACAGCTACAAGAACTTAACAAAATCATGAAAGGTTATTGGTAGGGCTAGCAAGCAAATGATTGGAAGATTCATTGGGTAAATTGGGATCAAATCGGAAAGTAAAACTCTAGGGGGTCTTGCGCTTAGAGATTTTGAAAACTTTAACATTGCAATGCTGGCAAAGCAATGTTGGATATTGGTGTAGAATTCGGGCTCACTAGCAGCTGAAGTGTTTAAGCTTAAATACTATCCATCCAAAGGTTAAATTCTCTCAAGTAAGATTAGGAAGGAACCCATCAAGCAAAATTAGGAAGGAACCCATCTATGTATGGAAGGGTTTGCCCTTCTTAAAGAAGGCTTTTTTTGGAGAATAGAGAATTGTGAAATAACAAGGATTTGGATAGACAAGTGGATCCCTCAACCAACATCTTTTAGGCCTCAAAGTGCAGTCAAGCTACTCAATGAAGATGCAAAAGTTGTAGACCTCATGGACACACAACAACAAAAAAAAAAAAAAAAAAAAAAAAAAAAAAAAAAAAAAAAAAAAAAAAAAAAAAAAAATTGGAATCTTAATATGCTCAAGGATGTTTTCACAACTGCAGAAGTTCAGATCATTAGAGGAACTCCCATTAGTCTGTGTAATAGACCAAATAAACATATTTGGAGATGCAATGCTAATGGTTTATTTTATGTTAAAAGTGCATACCATCTCCAAGGAGAATTACAAGACAGACTAGGGGACAACCTCAAACACACTACAAAAAAAAGAAGTCTGGACTAAGACATGGAAACTGACAGTTCCAAATGCAAGATGACCTTTAAATGGAGAGTTTGTCTTAATGCACTCACTAAGTTAAATTTGCTCAAGGAGAACGTAGTTGACAATCCAAACTATCCTTTTTGTTTACATGAATCTGGAACAATTGAGCATGCCTTATGGAAATGTATTTCGGCTAGAGATGTTTGGGGGCAATGCTAAAAAAAGATTCAAAATAGCATGATACTGAATCAGTCTTTTAAGGACACCCTAGAATCCATGATTGAGAAGCTTGCCAAGGAGGAACTGGAAGAGATGGCAGTGGTATTATGGAAGATCTAGAAAAGGAGGAATGCCTTTCTTTTCAAGGTAGAATTCACACATCCAAGTAGTCATCTAGTGACGCGATCAAGACAGCTCTTGCAAGATCTCAAATCTTTGGAACACAAGAATACAAAGAAGCAATATCTACAGAACAACAATGCTGTTGGGAGGCTCCTCCAAAGGATGTTTTAAAATCAACTGGTATGCTGCTGTTGATAAAAGTCACTGCAAAGTAGGTGTTGGGGCCATAGTCATGATTGGGAAGGGAAAGTTTTGACGACAATGAGGATGAAAAGAGTTTGTTCCGAGACCCTTTCTTAGCAGAATCTTATGATGCACGACAAGCCACTATCTTTGGCACTGATTTATTTGGGGCTAAGTATTATCATCCTAGAGAGAGTTGCTCTCAAGTTGTCAAGGCCATACAAGGATCGGAAGACCAATGGAACAGCATAGACTTGCTATTATCATATATAAGACAAATGGTAAAAAATTTTGATCATTGGTCTGTTAAGCATACAACGAGGGATATGAATGTGGTTGCTCATATTCTAGGGAAAAATGCTTTGGGGATTATAGATAGAGTCTGCTATACAGAAGCCCCACACTCTACACATCACTAAAAAATATGTGACTTTATTTTATTTCATATTTCATGGTAAAATAATAAAATTACATGTTTTTAAATGATGTGCAAGAGTGTGGGCTTATGTTTAAAATTTTTTTTACAGATACTCTTATTGATTTGGAAGATATTCCTCATTGTATTCAATAGAGCTTGATTTGTTATAAAAAGAAAAAAAAAAAAGATTCCACAGATAAACATTACAATAAATATTGATCATCTTGCAAATCATTCGTCAAAACAAATTGCCCCCTCACTCAAAAAAGGAGGCGTTCACTGTAAATATTACAGCACAACCCAGCCGATGGGCAATTATAATTCATCACACGTTGCCAGCTAGCTCATCTTATTTTCAACGAACTTGTATCCTCTGTCAACTTTATTTTCAGAGGCAGAGGACTCTCTTCTGGAGTCCTAGGAAAGTTGGCCCCATTTTTTTCCAGCACAGAAATGTTGCAGAGAGTCCTCTGCCTCTGAGAATCAACCGATTCCAGAGTATGGCTTCATAATTCGGGGATTTGTTACTTTCCGAGCTTGCCAATGATCAACTAAGCAGCTCTATCCTCTGTCAACTATCAAGACAAAATGGCGAAGCCCTCAATCATATGACTAAATTATGAAAGACTCGCTAGGTGAGAATTGATCCAAAAACATCCCATTCCTGACATCAATTTCCTATTCTGGTATCATAATTTCTTGCGAGCCTTATAGCCCATGGGCTTTGATCAGGTGACCAACAAGTTGAGAACCCAAGTATGGCACACCATCTTAAATTCAAAAGTGCAACAGCAACGTTCTCCTCAGAGTTCTTGAATAATTGCAGTATCCGCGACTCTGCTTCTGAGTCTTCGGCAAGGATAAAATCATCCTCAAACTGTGTCTTTTCATGATGAGTGCCATCTTCTTCACTCAACATTCGCATACTCAAAACCTGCAATGCTTCTACAGCTGTGCTGTGAAAACCCTGGTCCACATATGCAGAAAACACGTAATGGCAGGTAGATGAATCAGGCTGGATTTTCTCTTGGTGCATCCTCTCAACAATAAACTCAATTACATCAATCCTTCCCTGACATATGGAAGAAAAATGATAACAATGTTTCAGACAAGTAGTAGAAAATGGAACATACCTGACATGCCCAAGAAACAACAATCAAACTACATTTCTCATGACTACTTGTATAGGTCTAACTTAAGGTTGCAATTTGTGTTTTTAACAGCCAGGTTGAGGACTTGTGGCTTTAATTATCATAGATGAAATAAAATGGTGATTTTTCAATTAAAAAATGTGTGAAAGGAAGCAAATCTTGGCTCCCTATTTTTAAGCAAACACCTCTTCTGGAAGTGCTAGGCCCAAATGTTTTGACATCCATCAGGTGTGCGTGAAGGCACAAATATGTTTCATGTTATATGAAAGGCACAAATCTAACATTGCATGCATGGTCGTCATAATTGGAATACATCCAGAGGAAAAATAAGAAGCAAACTAAGGCAGGAAGTTAGTGAGGTCTTCCTACCCTTCCAAACACGCATCAAGTATTCATACTAATATTAAACTTGAAGTAACTACAATAGAAGATAGTATAGGAAGAAATCATATAGATGTTTATAAATGTACAAATGCATGGAAAGTAGAAAAATATGTGACAAATTTTACTTTGGGCATTTTAGATTTTAGCAAATGAAGAATTGCAAAAGACATACTTCAAATTCAACACCTAAAAGGGAGAGAGATGGGAAGGGATAACAGGACATGAGATTCAGTACCCTTTCACATGCTTTTCGAAGAATGGTATTAAATAAAAGCACATCAAGATCATGCCCTTCTGAGAACGCTTGATCCAAAAGATTCAATGCTTCATCAAAATTCTCATCTTCCAAAAGAATCTGGAACAAATTAAACTCAGCATTAAGTATATTGAAAATTCCAAATCCAATATATATTTGTTGTCATCAATGCCAAATCTGATAATCATTAAAACGTATTCCAGCGTGAAAAACCAGTACGCATCTTTTAAACAATGAGTAGCAAACTGGAGTCGCATGCTAATTAACATACTATTGGTTTCCCCACATTCCTGGATAACTATTGCGTGTTTTGCCTTACCATTCAGTACGAATAAAATTACCTTGAATCACAGCTATTGCAGGGTCAGTCATCTGTGTATCAGCCTCTCCAGTGATATATCACTCTGTTAACTGTGTAGTGTCTTGTAATTTTGAGGCATGACAGATAACCTAATGGAGAGCTTCCAATATATAACTAGAAGAGCTATGATTGATCTATAACTTGGGATTGGGACATCAAGAAACATCTCTCATAAGCTGGAGTAACTAATATGAGGATGTTAACTGCTAAGAAATTAATTACACATCAATAAAATTGTTATTTACTGATAATTATTTTTTAACGGTACTGATATAAAAAATTATGAGACAAGAGAGAGTATAACCTAAATTACAGGACTATAGGGTAGCACCTGCTGAAGAGACGAGGAAAACTTCGGAGGTGACCGACATAAAAACTAACTGAACTGATGGTGTTACAAGGGTGGAGGGAAATTGAAAAGAGACCGTGGGTTGAAACCATAAGCATAAATGTGGTTGCATATGAGATCAGAATTGTTGATCAACAAGGGCAATAAGAAGACAGTTGGACAGGTACTGAGTGGTCCATTGTTCTCACATTGGACTAATTTTAAATTATATATGCATGTAACTATATTTAAAGATATTTTATTCAGCCATGGCCCTTACGGGTCCCCTAGGTTCCGTCTCTGTATATGAAGACAGCACCTTTTTAGATGCATACTTCTAACAACATACAGCAGGATCAGGGATTACATAGAAATACCTTTATGAGAGCAGTGTAAGTCAATGTCTGAGGATAAAACCCATCACGCACCATCATGGAAACCAGTGAACAAGCAGATTTGAAACATCTTAAAATGCTACAACAATCGATCATTATATTATAAGTCGCAGCATCTGGGGCGAAGCCACATGACTTCATATTTTTGAATATTTCTACTGCCATGTCACTCTGCATGCCAACCAGAAATATGGAATGGGCAAACACGTTATAAATAACCCCCATGCCTCAGAGAAGTAACAACTAGAACAATCACATAGTGCAGGTACTACTTACTTCCTTGGCCTCAACAAATGAATGCAACACCGTATTATATATAGCTGTTCCGAGAAAAGTGTTATTACGGCAGAAAAGGTTCTCTGCCACTTGTAAATATTGGATCAGCTCTCGTATCATTCCCTCTGCTCCAAGAGCTATCAACTGGAGAGAAGAAAAAATGAATGAGTACCATAAATGAGGTCCAGAACAAAAAAAAAAGAGAAAAAAAAGCCTACCACATTTACACCATTTACATCCTATACACCATTTACATTCCTAGCTCCACGGTAGAAATACAAATCAAAGAGTACATCCTATACACCATTTACATTCCTAGCTCCATGGAATAACAAGGAAGAAACATGCCACATGTCCCTATGAACATCAGTGCACAAAAGTACACTTGGTTATCTCATAAACAGATGGTAAAAATGTATGACAATATAGCAATTGAATTATACCCTGACGTGATAATCCAATCTTTATCTTAAGCAGTCAACTCTATTTAGGTCAGTTTCAATTAAAAGGATCAAAATAATGAGACTAGGAGTTACCAGGTTCTTCATTGACAAATGACTGTGCTGAAAACCATTTTTCGCCATATCCATTTCAATAGCATTGATTCTTTTACCAGCATCTACCTGTGACAGCATATTTCCCTCTTCATACGGGGCATTCACGTTCCCAAATAATGAAAACAACAGTTCATATGTCCTGATATCTGGCAGAATCTTCAAATGTTTCATTTTAGCCAATATCTGCACTGCACGTTCAGGTTGGTCCTGTGGATACAATGCAACATAATTTTGGTTAGATGGAGAGACCAATAAACTCTAACAGAATTAGCAATCTAGTGCTAGTGAACTTCAGCTTAATATTAACACAATAACCTTTGATGGAGATGAATTTGTGGAGAATCGCTAGCAAAATCCTACTTGATGCTTCTATATTGTAGCCCCAGCTAACATAAGCAAATTATTTGACATGCCTATTAAATGTAGATCCTAATATCAGAGCCAATTAAGCAATAACTTCTCCAAGAACAAGAATAGAAGACACATGATTTGCATAAAAGGTTGCTACAACATTTTCTAACCAGAAACATAGTTAAAGCAAATTGGCCTTTCAACATTTAACTTGTCTTTACACTGTGACCCAAGGTGAACATACACTGGAGGGATATTCCATCTCATAGCCTTGAGAAGTAATAAAAAAGGAGACAACAAAACAGTACAAGGTACATAGTTGAGCATAGACTCCAACAATTATTTCAACTCACCAATCTGTCACATGCTGCAAGACAAGCATTATATGGATAAGGATATGGTGATTCGGTAATTTGATCCAGCAGGGACTCAGCTAAATTCAGTTCTAGCGCTTTGCTGCAATCCATTGAAAGAGTAGCAAGAGTAGAATCATATGGCTTCAAATTCCTCTGTTGCATTACTTTTAACTGCAAAAGTATTAAAAGGAGAAAATACGTCTTACATAGAAAATATCTCATATAAAGAGAAGGCCAAACAGGGTGCAATGAATATCCAGCAAGTTGGCAGAAAGCGATTTCTGAAGATAGCTTATGTATTCATTAATCAATATAACTTACCACTTCCATGCCATAGTTGTAACCTTTCTCAGAAACAACTGCTCTAACAAAACCATCATATGTGTGGCTCGACGGTTGCAACCCAAGATTTTTCATCTAGACAGAAATGGGCCATTACTTAATTACACACTTAAATGCTGATCAGATGATGAATCAAATGCAAATGAAACTAAAAAGGAAAAAACAATAAGTAAACAATAATGCAGAGTAAAAACAGAAAACAAAATTATTGTTGTGAGAGAGGATACAGTTTTTGTTGAAGCTATGCAGAGACATAATGGGGCATAAAAGTTGTAGAAATAAAAAAAATATATATTCTTTTTCATAAGAAGAAAAGGTTTCAAACAGAATTAAGCAATGACAAACTTAAATAAATGGTTATCATACCTGTAAAATCAACTGCTCTGCCAACCCACAATTGCGAGCATGTGCACATGCATGTATCACATCATTGAAAGACCATCTCAAAATCTTCGTAACTGGCATGGTTTCAGATTTACGAAGCATACTTATTCCATTATCAGCTTCACTATTCTCCATGCTAGGATTGCATTGCTCTATGTTACTGGGAAAACTATTGAATTTCTTACAGTAAACGGAAGGAATAGACTGTTCATTCCCCTGCAAGTCAAACTTCATTGAGCCTAGAGCCTCATTTGAAGGTATAGGAATGTCCAATCTTGAAGAATACAGCTTTCCTTCAGCAGTTCTATTAACAAAAATGCTACCCCTGAGGGCTAAAGCCACCATATTTTGCAAAGTCTTATATGCAGATTTTAAGTCTCCCAACCTTGTATAAGACCAAATGAACTTCCGCAAAGGAATGATGCTGAAACTGTAGTGTTTGATATAGTCCTCCCAGATTTCATGAACAGCAGACAGGTTTTGCTGCCAAACTGCAAACTGAACAAAACAAAAACACAAAGAAAAGAATAATCTTCACTTAAGACTTCAAAACAAAAAAACAGCTTTTATCTGCCTTAAATATTTCACAGCCTAGATGATGAAACGAAAATATAACCCATATTGCACTTACTAAATTGCAACCTGCCTCAGGTTGGTAACCTATTACATATAAGTATATTATACATTTTTTTTGGATAAGTTAAAATTTCTTGGGTAAGTGTCCATTATGCAGTTACTGTAACAAGATAAATATGAGGTACTGACTCATATTCCGACCAACAACCAACTATATTACTAGATACTATTTTACTCAATAAATATTCTTTTTCATAAGTATATTTTACTCAATAAATATTCATGAAACTAAACTGCTACTTCATAAGTACATGCCCCAATGAAGTAAATCACAATCACCATATATCAGATTTTATCTCCGCTTCTGCATCTCTTTGCGGTACCAACATGTTCCCCTCATTTCTCCTTAAATATGTAACTATAACAAGAAGTGGAATAAAGTTCAGATGATGCTTCAGTTTTCAATTGCAAAAAACCAGATAAAAAAACTCCCTAATGCGGTTGGTAAGCACTGAAAATTTTTTCTATAAAAAGAATTGTTCACTAACAAGCATATGACTCGGCGGTGATCTTTTTTCATAACTCAAAACGTTTATGTCAATTGTGACAAACCACACATTTGCACCCCTACATCAGTAAAACTACTTCATATGTGTAAATTGTTTAAGATGTCACAAAACCAATAGTAGAAATATTGAAAAGGGAAGAAATAAACCTTAGGAATGTATTAAAGATATAGCTTGTGCCGTTGAGAGAAGAAAAGAAAACCCAATCATAAGAATCATACTGAAACCAAAACTCTTTGTAAGTTCACCTTAAGAAGCTCTGAATATGTTACTTCATTCTTCCCCATCATTCGGTGCTCCATTAGATCCAAACATTGATTGGCATGGATTATACTTCGCATCTTGGCACAGGCTCTGAGGAAACTATTGCACACAGATAGAATTGGATAGATTCCATGCTTTTCTTCAAAAAAATTCATCAAATTCAGTGCCTGACAAAGTACAAGAAACATGAATGCTTAGTTCATTATAATTTCAATTTACAGGCGCTTGTATGATACATATATTCTACCAGTAACTGCCATTGTAATCATAGACAGTACCCATCTCTGATGTATTCATAGCCAGACATGTCTCCTAGGATCCTCTCTCCCCCTTCCCCCTCTCTGTTTTCTTTTCACCATATGCACATGAAATCTTGGCAGGACAGTTCATCAATCAACTTCCAAGAATACATCTAGATAACCCATTTTTACCATTATAGTTCCAAGATACAAAGTTCAAATTGATATTGTTATGTTCATGACATAAAACTAATCAATTAACACAAAAACCAGTATATATCCTCAATAAGGTAGAAAAGTACATAATGCAGATACCATGTTAAGTTTGTATAATAGGCCATTATGGCCTCGTTTGTTTTCACAGACTATCACATCTCATTTAATCATTACATCTTTCACAAACTCTCACACAAAATATTATAAAAAATTCATTTTTTTCAAATCACAAACAAAAATAATATTCTAACAATATTTTATTCAACTTTCAACTTTCATCTCATCTCATCTATTTAAACAAACGAGGCCTATACCTCCTCCAAGTAACCCCCTTTACAAAGAGCTTGTATGATAAGAAAATAGCACAGTTTGTCCACGCCAATCTCCCTTTCCTCCATTAACCTCCAAGTTTCCATGACAAACTGCATGCCAAAAAAAAAAAAAAATGCCATTAATGCTACATGGAAAAGGATTAAATGATAAGTCTGAGACTCGAGTTCAACAATAGTGAGCATTCTCATGCTGAAAAGATAAAGGATACCAACCTCACCTTCCAAGAATGAGGCAAATGCTATGGCAGCATGGTACAGTTATCCAAAACCATTAGATAAGTTCTCTGGGGGTTCTCCACCAAATCAACTTAAGCATATAATTAAATCCATTAAATTTTTTAGGCAGGATTTTTCTTTATTCTTCCCCTTTAGACTTAATAAACCCGTGGTGGGCAGTATTATACTTTATTTTATTTTTATCAACTAGTCAAGTCATTCACACTGATAAGGGATCTAGTGCAGATGCCAGATGCCCTAGCTCCACACACAAACATGGAACAGTACTCAAATTCTCCGTCATTCAGCTTACCAATGGATCAGGTGATCTAGCACAGTAGTTAAGAATATGAACAAAATCATCAGGTCTCAATGAGTGGTTTCCATGGCCAAGATCTAATAGCAGATTAGAAGCCTTGCTCCTCTCACCCAAGTGAAGTGAATCCACAATTTTCATCTGTAAGGATCTTGTAGTTGATTCTGTTCCATTTGCTAAAAATTCTACACCTGCATTTGGAATTCCGCATTCAAGATTTTATTGAAAAATATAACAAAAGTTTGATTCATATTTTTTTTATAAGTAGCATGAATGTACATGATTATGAGCAATCAAACAGTCATTCATTAGCCAACCCCACAGATAGGAAGATGAGGATTTGAGTTGGATACAGATATTAGAACAACATATTACAAGACCTGGCAAGTTTCAAAACTAGAGGACTCAATAAGTTTGGACACGCATGCAAGTCGAACATTGTTTCCAGGGAGCTTGGCGGAAAGAAACGAAGCTCCTAGCTAAAGGTAGCTTGTCTCGCCCAACAGTTGAAAACAACGAATAGATGCATAACACAAGGGAATCTGCCAAACAGTTTGGGCCAAATCCTGAAGAAAAGCTAAAAAAGCTGTTTGCTGAGCCTGAGCAGTATCAGGCAGTTGGTCTGGTAAAGACTGACCAAGACAATGATAATTAGCTGAGCGTCACCCTTACCCTGTATATACATAAATGTCAATTTTGTCTCATGCAAAAACAAATATTTAGGTATGCTAAACGCAGAGTGAACAATGATTACCCTAACTCCAAAGCTGATACAGATGCAAAGTCTTTGCTTGGAAACAAAATCTTTAAAAAGAGTGAAGCCAATGAAATATACATGCAATTGATATTTGGTACAACCCAATATAAAAGTACTCCATAGATAATTGTTACCCTTTGTTGTCATAAGGGCTCGGTAAAATCCCAGGTTCTCAGCAACATTCCTTCGTCCCAGTAACAATAGTGACTTCAAGCAGAAAAAAGAACGATAAATATCATAAATGCCAAAAGTTGTAAGTAAATAATTTTCTTGCGATCAAATTGTGAGGACTAAAACTAAATTATATGAAATAAATTAAGTTATATTTACAATCCTTTATTTGGTTTCTCAGAGAAACCGAGGACAAATGAAGTGCTAAATTGTTAAAAAGACAAAGGTAACGGCACCAAGTTTGTTCGAGGAGCGGCAATAATTTCATCACAACTAAATTGAAAATGTAGTTTCTTTACTTTCGGAGGCTTTCTCAGAAACCAGACACGGAGAATTGCCGATGAAAGAAAAAGAAAATGCCATTCACATTGGACTGAATCTCTTAAATTCATAGTAGAGAGGCATACTTGTTTCGATTTGCACAAGTACTCCGCAACTGACCGCACAGGAGCCCTCACCCTGTGAAAGAAAACAGGACGTGAAGAAGGTGATTGTTGGAGTATGTACGAATCATATGCCGAACTCGTTGTAAAGAAATTACACTCACAGTGGTCTATGCATGTTTCTTCGGGCTTCCCCAGTAAAGCTTGAGCTTGTTGATGCAAAACTCCTAGTGGTTCCGTCTAGGGTTTACCAAGAGCGAGCATTTTCACGGAAAATGGATTTTCTTGGAAAACCTTGAAATCCAGTAATCGGTCTGTCATGAATTTTAATTACGTGGGCCCAACAAAAAACCACAAAATCTAATTTGAAAATAATCATGATAAAAATATAGGGTCCATGAAATATTGATGGAAGCGTACTCTTACTCAAGTGTTTGTGGCGTGTTGAATGATTAAATTTAGGATTATCTCAATGCAATACCAATAACCGATTCGTATGATGGTGAAAATTAAGACTAACTCTAGCTAGCACTCAATTCTCGAGAGATTAGAAGAAAAAATTCTCATTTATTCAAAATAGCATGATAATGAATTATAAGCCAAAAACTGAAATTAATCGTAGGGTTTCATTAGGATTTTGACCATCTTTGCCCTAAGTACTCCTTCTAACAACCTTAATTTCAAACATAAATCAAACTTCTAAATTTAAAGAAACAATCTTATCAAATGCCTAAATTAAAGGAAACAAACTCAAACAAATTAACAATAGATAATTTCCCTAATTTGAAGGAGATATTTGGCCAACCCTCTAGCAACCACCCAATCCCATAAAATCAAGAGGTTTGCCTCCTCCCCTAAAATCAAGAGGTTTGCCTCCTCCCCTAAATTCAAGAGATTTGCCAACCAACCTCTAAAATCAAGGAATTTGTTAACAACTTGATCATCCTCTAGTTGACCTGGTCTTGGGCGCCCATCACCCGAGCCATGCATGCACCCCAATACCACCCTCCTAGTCTCGGTATGCCTAGAGCTCCTAGTGACATTACGAATGACCATTCTTGCATCTCCATCAATCCTCTTCCCTTCAAGATCGACCTTGTCTTCAAAGTCCAGATTAAATCTGAGAATTGATCCTTGAGCATCCGAACACTCTCCCATGTAGCATCCTCGGTTGGAACCCCCTCCATTGAACCATGGCTTCGGTTCTCACTTGACCACCCTTCCTCACAAGCCTATACACCGTGATCCTCTCGAGTTAAATTGCCATTCTTCTGTCTCCATCTGCCATGGGCATCTCACTCATCACCTTGGCTATATCTCCAACCTTTCTCCTTTGCCGGTAGATCTAGCTTGTAAGCAAGCTGTCCGCACCTCTCCAACACTTGATATGGGCCAAAATACTTAGCCCTCAACTTGCTCAATGTTGCCTTGGATAGTGCCTTGTGCTCTCTTGGTAGGTACTTGAGAAAGACCCACTCACCCGGTTCAAAGGACTCCATACTCCTCCCTTGTCAAAGTGCCTCTTCATTTGGTCTTGAGCACATGCCAAATTCTTCTTGAGTTCCTTCAAGACTTCATCCATTTCTCTAGGCTCCATATCCACCAACTCATTTGGTGAACTCCCCCACTTCATAGGCTACAAGCACCGATGGTGGCCTCCCATAAAGTGTCTCAAATGGTGTCATCTTGATAGACTGGTGGTATAATGTGTTGTACCAAAATTCTGCCAAATGCTCCTCCCACTTCTTCGGGTATTGGTGCACAAAGCACCTAAGGTATTGCTCAAGAGTTTGGTTGGTCACCTTCGTTTGGCCATCGGTTTGGGGGTGATAGGTTGAACTTCAGGCCAACTTCGTCCCATGCATCTTGAAGTACTTTCTCCAAAAATTGCTCATGAATACACGGTCTCTATCAGTCATTATGCTTCTCGGCATCCCATGAAACTTTATCACTTGATCCACATAAAGTCTAGCAATGGTCTTGGCTGTGTATGGATGCACTATTGCGATGAAATGTGCATACTTGGTCAAGTGGTCCACCACCACAAGCACCTCATCACAACCATTTGAGAGTGGCAACCTCTCCACAAAATCTATGGTAACATCCTCCTAAGTATGAGTAGGGATCGGTAATGGTTGCATCAACCCCTTGGCTTGCTACTCTCACTCTTCATTCTTTGACAAATGTCACACCTCCTCACATACTCCCTCACCTCTCCTTTCATGCCATCCCAATAAAACAAATTAGCAACCCTTACTCAAGTACGGTACACCCCCGAATGTCTTCCTTCCTTCGTATCATGAAAGTGGCTCAAGGTCTTCCTTCTAAGCCCCCCACACTCGGCACCACTACTCTTCCTGTATATTTTAAAAGCCCATCACTTATCTCATAATTTTCTACTCCCTTAGCATCCACATCTAACTTCTCCATCACCTCTTTACACCTTAGATAATTTTTTACTCTTTCTTTGATCTCATCCCAAACTCCCCATAAAGGACTTGAGAGGGCCTCCAATACCTCACCATCTTCCCTCCTAGATAGGGCATCAGCCACCCGATTCTCCCTACCCGGTCTATACGCCTATTGAAATTCAAAACCAAGTAGTTTAGATACCTACCTTTGTTGATCCAGAGTGGTGATTCTTTGCTCCAAAAGATGCTTCAAAGGTTGTTGATCCATGACTATCAAGAACTTCCTTCCCAACAAATAAGGCCTTCACACCCTCATGACCTCCATGATGGCAAGCATCTCCCGTGCATACACACTCCACCCTTTCTTTTGAACACTAAGGACCTTACTAATGAAGGTTAGTAGCCTCCCTTCTTGTGTCAAAACAACCCCTGCCCCCACATTACTTGCATTCGTGTGTAACTCAAATGCCTTCTCAAAATTAGGCATAGCAAGGACGGGTGTAGTTGTCATGGCTTTCTTCAAAGCTTCAAATGCCTTCTCTCCCTCTTCACTTGACACAAAATTATTCTTCTTGAGCATGTTGGTGAGTGGTCTTACAATGGAAGCAAAATCTTTGACAAACTTCCTATAGTAACCCTGAGCCCTAGAAAGCCTCTCAACTCGGTGATAGTCTTTAGTTTGGGCCAAGCCACCATAGCTTCAACCTTCCTTGCATCCACCTTGACCCCCTCATGTGAGATCAAATGCCTCAAGTACTCAATCTCCCTTTGGCTGAATGCACACTTGGACAACTTAATATAGAAAGAGTTGTCAAGTAGTACCCCCGAAAATAACCTCCAAGTGCCCCAAATGATCCTCCAATGTCTTTGAATACACAAAAATATCATAAAAAAATACCAACACATACCTCCTTAAATACTACTTAAAGATTTGGTTCATGCATGCTTGAAAATTTGAAGAAGCATTGCATAGACCAAACGACATCACCAAATATTTAAAGTGGCCATTGTGAGTTCAGAAAGCCATCTTGTGAATGTCCCCTTCATGCACCCTTATTTGATGATATCCAGCCGAGTTTGGAGAAGAACATAGAACCTCCAAGCTCATCTAACATGTCATCAACGGTCGGAATTGGAAATCTATCCTTGATAGTAGCCTCATTAAAGGCTCGGTAGTTGGTGCAAAATCTCCATGTGCCATCCTTCTTTTTCACTAAGAGAACCGGACTTGAGAATGGACTAGTGCTTGGTCGGATGAGCCCATTAGCCAACATATCATTGACTTGATTTTCAATCTCGGTCTTTTGGTAGTGCGCATACCGGTAGGGGGCCACATTAACTAGCTTAGCTTCCTCATTCAAAGGAATGCGAAGATCAAATTCCCTTCGGGTGGAAGTGTCTTCGGGTCCTCTATTACTCTAGAAAACTTCCCCAACAACTCCCTCAAGTCATTAGGCATCTCGGCCCCTAACTCCCTCTCCAAGCCCCCATCTTCCACTTCATGCCCCTCACTCAAGCCTGTCGGCGGTTGGGAGGCCAATGTGATAGCACAACATTGCCCCTTGCCTCAAAATCTTCTCCATCTCATTTGGCCCACGGCCTTGCATCCCCCTCTTCCACTCATCCTCATGGTCACCCATTTGCCCCCCATCATAAAATCTGTAGTCATTTTTTTATAATCTGACACTATCTTCCCTAGTTCCTCTAACCATTGTACACCGAACACAACATCCAACCCAACAATAGGCAAAGAATACAAATCCACCACAATCTCAAGGCCTTGTGTTTTCAAACATACTTTTTTATATATTTCTCTACACATCAACTTCTCCCCACTAGCTACCTTGACCTCAAATGGAGTGATAGAAGTCATAGGCAACCCCAAGCTCTCAGCCACATTAGAATTGATGAAGTTTAGAGATGAACCATTATCAACAAGAACCATTACCTTTATCTTGCCAATGTGTGCTTGTGTTTTCATCGTTCTAGGCTCGACAACACCCACCAAAGCATGAATAGAAATATGAGGGTCTCCCCCTCGGCCTCTTGTTGATCTTGCTCCTCTTGTCCTTGCTCTTCCTCCCCTACATCTTCCTCTTCCTTCGACTCCATCTCTATGATAAAGATTTGCTTGGCTTTGCATTTGTGACCCATAGTGAACCTTTTATAGCAATTGAAGTAAAGCCCCTTCTCTCTTCATCGTTGCATCTCTTCCTAAGATAGCTTTTTCACACCAGCAGGTAAGGCTTTGGTTCCACTTGATGCACCTCCACTAGGACCTCTCGGTGAGAAGTCCGTGCCAAAAGTCTTGTTTGCACTAAACTTGGAAACCATTGGGGGTGGTTTCCTAACCTCAAACCGGCTACTCTTCTTCAAATCTTGAAGTTGATTTTCCTTGATCTGTGCAACCTCCAAAGCTTGCATCAAGGTCTTTGGTTTCTTAAACTTCACTTCCGCCGCCAGCTCGCTCTTCAAGCTGCCCACAAAGGTCCCAATTAGGGCCTTCTCTGACCACCCATGTGCTCTAGTGGACAAGTATTCAAACTTCTTTTGATAATCTCTTAAAGATCCAGTTTGCTTTATCTTTAAGAGAGTCTCATGGTAGTCCATATACTCGGTTGACCCAAACCTCCTCAAAAGCTCCTTGACAAACTTCCTCCATTTCAACTACCTCCTTTGAGCCCCATAGGTATTCCTCATCCATTGCCAACATTGGTTGGCCTCCCCCTCAAGGAAGTAGGTGGAATAGGACACTTTAGCGTGGCCCTCCATGTGATTGTGCTCAAAATATTTCTCGGCTCTACTAACCCAAGTGCTTGGGTCATCACCATTGAACTTGGGAAAGTCTATTTTTGGTTTAAGAACTTCCCCCCTACGTGCGCCTTTCCTCTCACCTCTGTTCCCTTCTTCCCTTTCACTTTTCCCGGTTGATTCCTCATTAGTGCTCGAGGAATCTTGAGTGGATGAATCCGAGTCGTCCACCCTCTCCCAGTGTTGGCCTTTGCTAGACCCCACGGAGCCCTCAAGACTATGATGTCTCTCGACTCTTCTCCTATGGCGCCTCCCATCTCCATTCGTCCTTTGATCCACCAATTGGTGGAGCACCTCCTCTATCCTTCCAAGCCTTTCATTGGTGGCAGTTTGTTGTGCCTCCAAAGTGGCTTCAAAGTTCTCAATCTGCTCCCTATGAGTTGGTTGTCAATTGGCCATTGCTTCCTCTCTTTGGGTTGGACACTCTCAATGAAAGCACCAGTGATGGAAGCCTCACTCTCACTCAAGTGTTTGTGGTGTGTTGGGTGATTGAATCTAGGGTTATCTCAAGGCAACACCAAGATCTGATTGGTATGGTGGTGAGAATTAAGACTAACACGGGCTAACACTCAATTCTCAAAAGATTGGAAGAGAAAATTCTCATTTATTCAAAATAGTATAATAATGAATTACAAGCCAAAAATCGAAATTAGTAGTAGGGTTTCACTAGGGTTTCGGCCATCCTTGTCCCAATTACTCCCTCTAACAACTTTAATCTCAAACATAAATCAAACTCCTAAGTTTAAGGAAACAATTTTATCAAATGCCTAAAATAAAGGAAACAAACTCAAACAAATTAACAAATAGATAATCTCCCTAATTTGAAGGAGATATTCGGCCAACCCTCTAGCAACCGCCCAATCCCCTAAAATCAAGGGGTTTGCCTCCTCCCCTAAATTCAAGAGATTTGCCAACCAACCCCTAAAATCAAGGAATTGGCTAATAACTTTATCCTCCTCTAGTTGACCTTGTCTTGGGCGCCCCAATGACCCATCACCCGAGCCATGCATGCACCCCAATGCCACCCTCCTAGCCTCGGCACACTTAGCCATCCTAGTGGCATTATAAATGACCCTTCTTGTAGCTCCATCACACGTACATAGTACATACTCATGAACCGCGAGGCATCTCATGATTAGTGATCAACATCTTATAAATGAAAAAGTTGAATTATTTATTTTATTTTATGTAGAAATTAAAAAAAATTATAATAATTAGATGAAATGAGTTAAAAAGTATTGTAAAAACAAATGAGACATCTCATGATTAGCGATCTAAAAGTGAAATTTTAGCTAATATTATGTATTTTGACTTTTACCTATTCCATTCAAATCTATTCACACGTTAAATTATTCATTTAGTCTCTATATAATAATAAATATTATTATTATTTATTATTTGATTTATTTTTATTATATTTTACAGTTCTACCGATCATATGTTAATTAATAATGATGTTCTAATTAAATTATTGTTTAAACAATCATATTTAAGAGCATTTTATGAGTTATCATTTACTTTTAGTAAGGGACACGTCAACAACATAGCCAATGTTTTTATAATTACGAGAAGCATTTATATAACGATCCGACCCAATAATTCTAAGGTCGTAATATTAATAATTTTTAAGCCTAAATTATATTTAATAGACCATATTGGATAAATCCACGAGCAATAAATTATTGAGATTGATTAGGAGTTTTAATTAGACTCAATAATTAGGTTAAATTACATTTATTATTTATTGAATGAGTTAGATTCCATTTAGAATTTAAAAATTGGCTATTAGAAATTTATTTCAATTTAAAATCATCACTGATTGAAGTCTCATACATAATCTCAATCATTACCAATCCTACATTAAATGAACTACTAGATCATGTTTTTAAATTCAAATTCTTTTCTTGAATGATCGCAACCGAGTCCAACTCAAATTCAAACTCAAACTCGTCAGCACCCTCTCCCAAATCTCTCTATAAATATTTTTCCTACCGTGTGTTATTTGGAAAAACCATAAATCTCTGTAAGTGCAGTGGCCGAACCCAAGATACCCAGTTCAGCATCGTGCATGTCTCACATTCACCATGCCAATAGCCGACTATCTCATTCCTTTTACAATATCCCTCACGTTTTCTCTCTCTTGCTCTCTCACGTTTGTTTTCTCTCAAGTTCTCAGTTAATCTATTTCTCTCTCTAGCCAGCGCAGAGCCTATGAAAAAAATTAGTCACGCCTCGAAAATATCATATTAGTATTACAAGGTAAGCAACTTGATCATAAATTAGGATTAGTACATGTTAGCTAGTTATGTATATTATTTTTAAAGCTAGTTATGTATATTATTTTTAAAGCCAGTTCTTTAGAAGCCAGTCTTTATGTATCACACATGTCATGATATTTGCAAGCACGCCATTTATCATGTTTCATTCCATATATTATAGTTATGTATGTATTATACATATCATGCATCTCACGTTGCATAAGACACATAAGTTTCATAAGATTAAGTGTAAGATAAGCTCAAAGCAGTTAATAAGATAGTCATTTAGATGTATGGTACTAATGCAATTTATGGGTGGATGTGCAAGCCACGAAACTCAGCGTAGTCCACTATAGTATGCTAGAATACTATTAGTGGCTCACATTGTGGCCACGGGATGTGAGGCCGATGCACAACCATGCACACAGGGTTAAGTGTGTGGGCTAGTATGATAAGTAAGATAAGTCAGATAAGCCAAGATAAGTCATGCATGTCATAGCATACATATGAACAACGGGATGTGAGGCCGATGCACAACCATGCACATAGGGTTAAGTGTGTGGGCTAGTATGATAAGTAAGATAAGTCAGATAAGCCAAGATAAGTTATGCATGTCATAGCATACATATAAACAATTATGATTTTAAGTTCTCAACATGAAATATTTTATGAAAAACCTTATGTTAAGTATTTTTACATAATGATGAGTTTCTTGCTGAGTCATCGATTCATTTTAGTTGTTTTATGTTTTTAAACCACTTTAGGTTAGAATATTTATGAAGGTAGAGCATGACAGTGACCTAGATCATGTACAAAGATTTTAAGTTATGATTTTTATGGCATGGATTTTGAGGAATTTTAATAAATGCTTCCGCGAGCTCTCATTTATTATTTCAGTATTTTACTAACAAAAGACTTTATTTATTATAAGAAATCTTTGTACTTGGCACTTCCTTAGAAAAAAATAAATATATTTTTAAGTCAGAATTAATAGTAGCATTCTGGCTCCCTTGAGTTTTTAAAAAGAAATAACGTCTTTCTTTACTTTGGGGAGCGAGGTGTTACAATTTATCTAGATCTCCTATAAAACATAGATGTGTATTCCAAAAAGGAGATGAGAGAGGAAAGCTTGTTCAGTGATTCAGTCAATTGACTCATCTTTATTTGAAATGTAGTTTATCTAACCAAACAAAACCAATATAGAATGCCATAATCAAGCTGACCAAAACAAGATGGGGAACATCACATAAATTTCGACATGGATTGAACAAGAAGCAAAAGATTCCACCTAAAACATTATTTGGAGAATGAATCTTAAGCACACAATTCATTTGCAACTCATTTTTCAGCAAAAGAACCTCAAGTAAACATGGAGTATACAAGAGGAATCTCGAATTACCCAATAAGGTTAAATAGAGCACAAAAAAAAAAAAAAAAAAAAAATCTCATCACAGTAGAAGACTTCTCAATAGCCACAAAAATCTGATTATTCCTCTCACCAAATCACCCACAATAAGGCTCTTGGGGTTGAACCCTACCCCAGATCCTTCTGAAGCTTCGGTAATGGCTTTCAACAGTGGCTTTCAACTATAGAAAAGGATCTTAAAGGATCAAATAACTTCAACAATGTTTCTTGAGTGGTTGCAACCTTAAATAGTGGGTTGTTGTGAGGAGTACGTTAACTGCACCATGACACACATCAGACCTAAAGAATTTATTAATAGGCTATGCTCTTAACATTGGCTTTCAACTATAGAAAATGATCTTACATGATCAAACAATTTAGTAATGTTTCCTAAGCAGTTAGGGACTCAAATAATGGGTGTTGTGAAGAGTACCTTAATTGCACCATGACACACATCAGACCAAAAGAATTTATTAATAGGCTATCAACTAGACAAGTATTTTTAAGAGGGCATTGGATAGCTAATCTGAAGGGAAGATCTCATAACCACTTAGTAAATGAGGTCAACCCAAAAAACACTTCTGAGTCATATAAGAACAGGGTAAAGGATAAGGTAATACCTTCATAACCTACCAAGTGCATGGGTAATATAATAAAACAAAAAGTTTTTAGAAAATGATGATAACAAAAGACATTATCATCTTAAAGCAAAGAGTTTATTCACCATGTAAAAAAAAGGAGCACCAAGCCATCTCAAAATGGCATGCAGAAATTTTCCAAGATTAAAGATTACAATCTATAAGACTAACAATTTACTTACACTTCAAAAAAGTAATTAAAAATAAAGATGAATGCAGAAACTATATGACTATAACTAGGACTAGAAGCTTGATTGGTGCAACATGTTTGCTCTTAGGGTTAAACCCTACCGCATCAGGAACCCCAAACTATGGCCAACAAAGCCTACCAAGTTCAGGTACTTGTTGTGCTATACTTTATCCCAATAGTTTGCAATATTTTCGTAAATTATTGAACCCTTAAATTTTGCCTCTATCTGTAGTGAAACTATATATGTTTACTGGAGAGAAGTGATGAAACTTTGCAAGAATATGTTAAAATATATAGCCATCAGCTTGGGCTTGAGACAAAACATCTTTGCAGAGATACTTGGGGGTGGCTGTTCAAGCCATTAGGATGAACTACTACCCACCATGTTCAAGACTTGACCATGTGTTAGGTCTTAAGCCCATATTTAGATGGAAGTACCCTCAAAGTGCTGCAGCAATGAAAGGGCAACTCAGTAGGACTGCAAATCCTTAAAAATAACACATGGGTTCCTGTTAAGCCCATCCCAAATGCGCTTGTGATCAACAATGGTGACACCATAGAAGTAAGAGATCTGAAATCTTTATATGTGGCTTCGTTATTCAAGGTCAATATGAAAACTAGGGCATTTTCGATTTCCCAAAATTTTCAGGTTCTTACAAATGGTAAATACAAGAGTGTGGAGCACAGAGTAATGACTCACAAGGAGAAAGACTGGCTCTCAATTGTCACATTTTATGCTCCTAGCTATGAAATTGAGCTTGGCCCAATGCAAGAATTAGTGGATGAAACAACCCATGCAAATATAGAAGATGCAACCATGGAGAGTATGGTAAACACTATGTAGGCACTGCTGAAATTGAGACTAGTGCCTATCAAACTCTGTAAACTCTACCAAAATCGTGACGTGAAACGAGGGTCTTTGTCTGACTCGATCATCCTTGGTACTCTGTGTAGTCTGACGATTTCTTATACGTAAATCCTTGTCAATCTCTCTAAGGAATCTGTATTCTTGGTGGGTATAAAGTGGATGCTCTTGGTTAAATGGTCAACTATTACCCAGATAGTGTTATTCCCAACTATAGTTCTTGGAAAATCCACTACAAAATCTATCGAGATATCTTTCCACTTCTATTCTGGGATTGGAAGTGGCTGTAACACACTTGCCAACTTCTTATGTTTTGCTTTAACAAGTCTACATATAGAACATTTGTTCACAAATTCTACCACATCCTTTTTATTCCTTCTTACCAGAAATGATTCTTCAGATCCTGGTGTATCTTCGTACTACCAAGATGTGCTGTGTAGGAAATGTTCTGAGCTAACTTTAACACCCTATCTCTCAACTACTGATTTACTGTGATTACTGTCTGATTCTTGTAATACAAAGTCCCGTCCTCCGTGACACTGAAGTCTTTTGGAACTTTTGACTTCTTGAATTTTCTAATGACTTCCATCAATTGACTTTCTTCTCTCTGACGATTCTTTAATTCTTCCTAATCCAATGGGACAAAATTTTGGATTGAGGTCAGAACGACTTCCCGACTTTGGTCTCCAATCAACAGTTTCCTCGTACCGTTTAAAAGAGTTCTTACTTCCGATGGTAGAACAAATGAATCTCTTGCTTTGCTCTTATGACTCAATGTATTTGTTACCACATTTGCCTTTCCGGGGTGGTACTTAATGTATCACCGGTAGTCATTGATCAATTTCAACCATTTCCTTTACCTCATTTTAAGGTTCTTTTGCTCAAAAGAATAATTGACGCTTTTGTGATCTGTAAAGTCTTCACACTTATGCCATACAAGTAGTGTCTCCAAATCTTCAGAGCAAAAACCACGACAAAAAACTCCAAGTCATGAGTAAGATAATTCTGCTCATGATCCTTCAGTTAGCGTGATGCATAGGCAACTACTCTTCATTCTTGCATCAGCACACATCTAAGTCCTGCCTTGGATGCATCACTATACACCACAAACGGCTTATGAGGCTTCGACAATGTAAGTATTGGTGCTGTCGTAAGTCATTGCTTCAACTTAAGAAAACATGCCTCATAGTTATTGCTCGCGTTTTTTCTTGGTTGCGGTGGTAAGTGGTCTAGAAAAATTGAAAAATCCTTCCATGAACATTTTGTAATAACCAGCCCAGTCTTAAGAAACTGTGAGTCTCATGCACATTGGTCAGTCTCTGCCAGTTTGTTACTACTTCAATCTTACTGGGGTCCACTACTACTCTTTTATTGAAAATCACATGACCCAAAAACTTCACTTCACAAAGATATAACTCGCACTTACTGAGTTTGGCATACAACTTCTGATCTCTGAGTATGGTCAGAGCCATAATTAGGTGAATTATATGCTCATCTTCCCTCTTCGAGTAAATTAGGATGTTATGATGAACATAACAACAAACTATTAAGATAAGGCTTGAATATTCTGTTCATCATGCCCATGAATGCATCTGGAGAATTGGTTAACCCAAAAGGCATCACTCGACCCTCGTAGTGGCCTTACCTTGTCCTAAAGGTAGTTTTCGGCACATCCTGCTCCTTGACCTTCTTGTAGTTGATCCAATAGGTTGTCGATTAGTGGTTACATATACTTGTTTTTTATCGTGACCTTGTTCAACTCCTTGTAGTCTTTGCACATTCTCATGGAGCCATCTTTCTTTTTTACGAATAGCACAAGTGCACCCCATGATGAAGAACTGGGATGAATAATTCCCTTCTCTAACAGTTCCTCCAATTGCACCTTGAGCTTCTTCAACTTTGCGGGATGGTATTCACCAAATATTGCTTCCAAGTATAAAAGCAGGTTTAAAAGCATAGGGAACTTCCAAGGTCATCTCC
Source organism: Juglans microcarpa x Juglans regia (assembly GCF_004785595.1). Lineage (NCBI taxonomy): Eukaryota > Viridiplantae > Streptophyta > Magnoliopsida > Fagales > Juglandaceae > Juglans > Juglans microcarpa x Juglans regia. Next base: position 3,183,232 of record NC_054605.1, read on the forward strand.
ACAGGGACAACTTTGTCAACATAATCAATCAAGCAAAAATAGGTTCAAATGAAAAAGAACAATAAAGATGGAAGCAAATGGACATTTGTAGTTGGATGGGTTTAAGGTTATTTACTGTGAGAATGAGATGAGCTATGTACTTGGAATTTGTACAATTGTAGGATGAATTAGTATTCAGATATTAAGAATGGGGGACTGTAATTACTCTAAAGGAAATAAAACATGAATTCAAGTTAAAACGAAAACTGCTTTTGCACTCTTTAATTTCTTGGAAAAATGAGTTGATGAACATAAACAACCAACTTAGAGAAAATAGTTTAGAACCTTTGGGGAATTGAAAAAGTAATGGCAGGAGAGTAAATACTAGGGACACAGGGTTAGGGTTTTCTCAACCATCGAGATGTTGGTCATGGGGTGCATCTGCTTGTGTCAAATCAGTCATGATATTAACACATAAACTCAAGAAAACATGCAATCTCAGATTATAGCACCAATAAAAAGTAAATCCCTCACTATATTAATCAAACTTTTCATTCTAAGACCCTAAGGCAGGGGGATCCTTGATTATTTTAACATCCTGATGTGCCATGAGTCTACAACAGGTTAAGAATAAGAGATCTTTTAGAAACCCACAGTGAATCAGGAATGAAAATACAGAGACAGAGTCTTGCTAAATACCATAGCAACCAATAGTACTTGGAAGGAGGAAGGAACCGTAGTTGCAGAGATTAGCCTAGAATCATCCTACAAAAGATGATTTCGAAGCTTTACAGAAACCCTAATAGAGCAACACTTGTAATCGAAAGCAAAAGTAAAGTAGAAAACACTACAAGAACAACCAATAATTGATGCCCGCATCCTTGCTCCTCGACCCCCTTTATCCTCACTTTCCTTCACCATTTCTACCTCTCTCTCCACTAATCGTCACCTTCTCTTTATCTCCATTCTACCCTCTGGAAGAACTCAGCTTCTTAAAAGAAGAAATGAAAAGGGTTTGAGTGGCTGAGAGGCTTAATGCTTCAATGGACTTGGGGCTCAAAGGTTTAGTGGGGCTTGGGCTCTTGGGCCTTCAATACGTGCATAGTTAAACCATCATTAGCCCATGACAAAGAATAAGCAAGTGTTGGAAAAATAACTCTTAAACTTCACAGCCCAAAAGACAAGGTCCATTTTATAAAAGTGTAACATTTAATCATATTTGTATGACCAATCAACCTCAATTGCCTTACTTTGAACATATATAATAACAAAATATCCTGCCAATCACACCCCCCAACTTGCCTTTTGCTAGTCTTTTAGCAATGAATGATAATATTTTCAAACCATCATGCTTTTGTTCCCTTAAATTAAGATCCACTAATAAGTCAAGGCAGTGATGCAAATGATAAGTCTATGAAAAAAAATTGTTTAAAAAAGAAGGGGTTTATGCACTGAATTCATCCTATAACCAATTTGGGTGAGTATAAAATTAAAAATATGAGTGTTGCTGTTTACTGGGTCATGATAGTGGTAAAGATTTCAAGGTTGACCACCAAAAGTCATTAATTGTCTCATTCATAGCTGCTGCCTAAGTGAGATTTTTTTTCTAATTCAAAACCATTGTAGTAGTGGCTTTCACGCTACTACTATTTAAAAGATCCTTTTATTTGTTTAAGAGATCCCGGAAGCAGGCAGCCTTTTCTACTACACTAAGTTTGTTTGTTTTTAGATCCCTGACTTGTCCCTTTTCTAGAGTACGATTACCTACTAACTTAACATTCTTCCTAAGCCATTAGGATATGGTTCATTAGAGTCTCAAACAACTGCTTAGTATGATTAGGCTAATGACCAACAAAGTGTTTTCCCAAGTAGTCTAAGTGTTAGTGTAAGCAGTACTCAGCAGGACCCTTTGAGTGAAACACATACTTTTCTTGGTGTGGAAGACATGCTCAAGTAAATAAACCCCTAACTTGACCCAAGTTTTCATAAGTGATCAAACTCCTGATTTTCATCCATTTTGATCAGGGCATGCAACATAACAAAGGGAGCCAAAGTTGCTAGTTATAAATCAATCATTGACAATGCTTCTGGTGGGTCATTTTGGTAAGCAATATATACAGAGAATGATCATGCATGTAGACTAGTTGAATCCTCACCCCCCAACTTAAGATTAGTATTGTCCTCAATGATACAATAAAAAAAAAAAAAAAAGAGTAACAAGGATAAAAATAACAGTAGCAGTGAGAGGAGTAATACCTGATTGAAGATGAAGGAGTAAGGGAGAAAGGAACAGAACATGAACTACAACCTAGCAACAACTTTATTAATAGCAGTATGTAATGGAAAAGATTTAAGTAACCAAAGGTGTAGTGGTGCTAAGAAAATGTAATGTGGTTTGTTTAGAGGTGAGAAAGATGAAAGAAAAGGTTTGAGGCTCTATCCATTCACTTTAAAAATGTTACCATTTTGAGGGTTAAGGAGTTCCACAACCCCATGAAGAGACACAGATTTTACCAAGTAAGGGCCATTCCATCTGGACTTTAATTTTCCTGTGAAAAGATGGAGTCTGGAATTATGTAGCAGCACCTGTTGTTCTGGGTGGAAGGATTTCCTCTGGTTGTGGCTATCATGGATGTTCTGTTCCTTTCTCCCTTACTCCTTCATCTTCACTCAGGGACAACTTTGTCAACACAATCAATCAAGCAAAAAAAAAAAAAAAAGGTTCAGATGAAAAAGAACAGTAAAGATGGAAGCATATGTACATTCATAGTTGGATGGGTTTAAGGTTATTTACTGTGAGAATGTGATGAGCTATGTTTTTGGAATTTGTACAATATGTAGGATGAATTTGTATTCAGACATTAAGAATGAGGGGCTATAATTACTCTAAAGGAAATAAAACATGAATTCAACTTAAAACGAAAACTACTTTTGCACTCTTTAATTTCTTGGAAAAATGAGTTGAAGAACAAAAATGACCAACTTAGAGAAAATAGTTTAGAACCTTTGGGGAATAGAAAAAGTAATGGTAGGAGAGTAAATACTAGGGACACAGGGTTAGGGTTTTCTCAACCATCGAGATGTTGGTCATGGGGTGCATCTGCTTGTGTCAAACCAGTCATGATATTAACACATAAACTCAAGAAAACATGCAATCTCAGATTATAGCACCAATAAAAAGTAAATCCCTCACTATATTAATCATCCTTTTCATTCTAAGACCCTAGGGCTGAGGGATCCTTGATTATTTTAAGGTCTTGATGTGCCATGAGTCTACAACAGGTCAAGAACAAGAGATCCTTCAGAAACCCAAAGTGAATCAGGAATGAAATTACAGAGACAAAGTCTTGCTAAATACCACAACAACCAATAGTACTCGAAAGAAGGAAGAAAACCCCATTCCCTGGAATCGTAGTTGCAGAGATTAGCCTAGAATCATTTTATAAAAGATGATTTCGAAGCTTTACATAATAGAGCAACACTTGTAATCGAAAGCAAAAGTAAAATAGAAAACACTACAAGAACAGCCAATAATTGATGCCCGCATCCTTGCTCCTCGACCCCACCAAATGCTAGCTTCTCCTTGAAGAAGATACTTGGCGTATAGTACGTTTTGATCCTCTATGCAACTGCGGGCCTCATATGTTTGTTCAAGATTGATAATCCACTTTTCTGCTCTCAGGGGCCTTTTGTTATAGAAAAAGTTTGGGTAACGGTGAACCAAAAACTTTTCATAGGGCAACCCCTAATTTCTAGTCTAGGTACGTGAACTTGCCGCTACTACTATTGGGTTAGCACATCAGTCAACAAACATACAATTTCAACTAAACCTTGACCTCCGTCCATTTGAGGATTTTGCTCTTCCCAGTTATCATCTCCATGAGGGTTCCTGGGTACTCTACCATGCGTCATGGGACTAGATGGAGTTTGAAGCATTGAGACATACAACACAAGGTTTCCTCCCCCATTCATGACAGTTAAAGATTCAATGCACTTAATATGCATCTAATAGTATGCAATATACACAGTGGATAATTTTTTTCTTTGAATAAATAATACTGTATCAGAAACTATATCCCAAAATATAATATACTTCGTAACTTCATAACAGATTGATAACTATAATGTTACAAAACTTGTACGTCATGACCATAACATAAATAAGTATTGGAGTCAGCGCTCCATAAGTACAGTACTAAAAAAGCATAATTATTGAGCTAACTTGCTGACTTGGCTAAGATAGCCATAATCCTATCTATGAATTAGAGGATTGAAGTAACAATCTCCTCGTTGTCATGTTGGGGCCTAATTGACCTCATCCAATCTGTCCTTAGCCGACTCTCCAAATCTTGCACATGGTGTTTCATTCCACCAACCACACGGTGGTGTTGTGATTGCAGAATAGGTGGCGCTCTGTGCCCTGCATAAACTCTGATGCTTAAGTCAGTAACAATATAAATGTCAAAGTGTGTGATAAGAGTCTACCCTTGTACGTTACCCTTATTGATCTATTTATAGAAGAATGTGGTATGAGGGCCATTCACCTTGGTCCATGGTCTCTTCTGCTTGTCTCCCATTATCCCCTATTAATCGAAAAATGTGTCTCCCATTACATTGGGATCCACTCGAGGACCTTATCCCCGCAGAACCAGGAATGTCTTTCCTTGAGATGCGGGCCTTTTTGTCTGAGGGAACCTTTAATGAAGGCCTTCGACAAGCTTTCTAGAACGTATGGATGGGCCTGACCTTTAGAGATTGGCTCGAAGCCCAAGGGCTTAAATATCACCTCTAGTTACCCCACTAATTCCCTTTGAGACGCCTCATGGGGACTTAATCATTCAAAGATATTTATTACCTAACCTGTTATTCTGTAAGCGTTCACCTGTGACTTTTTCCTCTTTTGGCTGTAGTTTATGCCAAGTGATGTCATATATAACCGTTCCTGCTAACTTAATGATTTTAAAAAAGAAGTGTAACCACCGGTGCAGCCAACCCTTTGGATTCCTAAGGACCCTCATGATTTCCTGTCTCTCACGCTTTATGCCCCATTTGCTTCTCGTAACTTCTTTGGTTACTTTCCTTTGCCCTTTTGTCTTTCTTCTACCTCTCTGTCCCCTTCCCCCCTTACTTCCCTGTTTCTTCTCCTTCTTCGGGTTTCCCCTTGCTTCGCTCCATTTCCCTTTATTTTTCCTCCTGCTTCTTTTTCCAAAGTATTTCTCCATGGTTGGTCATGGTTCCGGCAAAATACCCCCCGGTCAGAGGCCCGAATCTTCTCGTTCCCTTGAACCCACTTTCTTCGATGGGTATTCATGGGGCTCGGCCCTAAATGTAGAGGACCTAGTTGATTTGAGGGAGTCGTTTCGCATCCTTGAGTCAATAGATATGAACATCCCGGAAAGGGGGTGCGTTGATGAAGAGGGTTATGGCATGGAAGTAGCCATAACAGTCAGTGCCTTAACAAATGGGCTTCATTTTCCCTTCATCCTTCTAGTGCGTGACGCCCTTCATTTTCTAAAGCTTGCTCCTGCCCAGCTTCACAGTAAAGCCTGGCATGTGCTAATGTGTGCTTGCATCATCTTCCGTCGAGCTTTAAAGCCCCTTGGAGAGAGGTACCTAGACCTCACGGAAAAGGAATTCCTTTCTTTCTACTGGGTGGTGACATTGTCAAGAAATATTTGCAGCTTTCGTATGCGTGAGCAACGCTTGGTGGCCTTTGAAGGACACTATTCCAATGCCAAATAGTGGACGCGTAAGTTTTTCTTAAATTCTGGTAATGGTTAGGAATATCCTGCTGTTGAGATGCTAATAAAGGATTACCCCACTGCTACAAATTGGGGGCGTGTCCTCGAGGATAAGCATCTGTCACTGGCGCTGACTAGCAGCCAGCAAAATCGCGTGAACATTATTCGCGAATAGGCAAAAGATCACAATTGTGATGGTTTGTGGTTAGAAGACCTTCTTTCTGATCTCAGTATCAAAAGGTTCTTGACAATGCCTAGTCGTGCCCATGTGAGGGGCATGGAGCTTAAACCTCTTTCTCCTCTGACAAAGTGGAGTGCTCCCTAGACTGGGGGACTTAAAATGAACCGCCTTTGCACTGAGGGGGCGATGCCTAGGAAAATTGCTGGCTCCCCGTGGACATTGTCATAGGGGGTGGGCGTTGCCGTTTCTAGTCAAGCCGTGCCGGTGATGTCCCCCGCCAAGACTTCCCCGTTAGTAAGCCTGGGTCTTGATGACCTGGGCGCTTTGATGAAATAGGCCCTTGAGGACCTTTCGCTGGCTTATGATCACGGGCTCCCCTTGGGAAATGATTCTGCGGCCTTATCTTTTGAGTTCCCCTCGATCCCTGTTGTTAATCGCACGTCTGGTGGCGGGAGTGACTTGAATGACATGTACGCTGCCTTCGCCCTAGGCGTGTCTGGGGAGGGAGCGCTTGATACCCCTTCCCCTATGGTTGATAATGCCGTGCCTGAAGCTGAAGGTGGCGTTGCCGAGCTAGGGTTTGTCCCTCCTTTTATGTATGTCCTTAACTCAGGTGGTGAGGCTTCGTTCGTGGATCAAGATGGGGTTGTTGAGGCAGGGACATAGGGTAGAGATTGTGCTGGCGGGCGAGTAGTGCCACTCCAAGATGAGCTTGCTAGTGAAACACTTGGCGCTCATGCTAAAAGTGTCCTGCCTGCGCCTATGCCAGAGGTGGTAGCCACTTCGGGACTTATTTTGCAGCACCCGGCACAAGCTGAGACTAGTTCAATGGAAGATACTGTCCGGGAGGAGGATGCAGGCCCTTGTACTTCTCTGCCTCCTTCAGAAGCGGTTGTAGAGATGATCGGGCACCTGAGAAGGATGTTGGCTCTAGTAGGGCTCTTTTTCCCTTTGTTTGATCTGTTTGTGTTTGCTTTGGCATGTTTGGATCATAACTTTATCATGCTTGTGGAGAACATAGGAGTCTTAGCATCTTGGATTGTGGAGGAGAGGACCAGCTTGGAGGAGGAAGTCAGCGAGAGACGAAAGTTTTCCTTTTTTGCCAAGCAAGATAACAGCCGGCTTAAGGGTGAGAGAGACCACTTACAATGTTGCCTGGAGTAGGCTGATGGTCGAGTCCAATCCTTAGAGGTTGACCTTGAATCTCTCCACGATGAGTTGTCTAGCCTTCAATCCAACCATCTCCGTGTTGAAGGTCTCCATGCCTGGGACAACTTTGCTCTGCATGCAGCTGAGCTGGAGAGGGCTGCCGCTCGGGCTGAGGTCCAGTGCTTTCAAGAGGCGTTAGACTCCTCTGAATGCTCTCGGGTTGATGCTGAGAGGAAGTTCTAGGAGGTAGCCACTGCTTTGGCCTCCTCTGAGGAGGATCGTGAGAGGGTGGCTAAGGAGTTGGCCCAATGGAAGTCGACATTTTGGAAGGAGTGCCATGAGAAAGACACCAAGATCAGCGAGCTGCAAGGTGCATTGGTTTAGGCAGAGACGGCTTTTGACCAGTACAAAAAGGATCGTGTGAAGCTTAATGCCTGTCAAGACCGCCAAGTTGACACTGTGGCCAGGTTGGTTAGAGAGTTGAATGAGCTGCGAGAAGTCTGTGGCAGGTTGTAGTCCCAGTTGACTGTTGTTAACAATGAAATTGTATGACTGCATCCTCAGCTACCCGCTGCTCGAGTTGTCCGAGATAGAGCTTTTGGGTATGGATACGACGCAAGGCTGGCGTGCCTGAAGATGCACCTACTGGCCAACCCTCAGACCAACCTGAGGAGTCTAAACTTGGAGAACTTCTTGCCTGATGCTGCTGCTTGCCAGTATGAAGATTCTATGCATCAAGACGTAATGCCAGATGCCTTTCCTCATCCTTTGCCTCCACCTCAATAGTGATAACTTTATTTATTTAACTGTTTACTTGTCGGGCCCCTTTTTTGGGCATTTGTACATATTGCATCTTCTTCGAACATTTTGATCTATTGGTTCATGCTGCCTTGCTCCTGTTTATGTTTTTGGCTCTTGTTCTTTTATGTAGTTGTCTGCTGTTTAGTCCTTCACATCCTTGGGCTTTCCTTTATTGATGGGTAGACTCGTGAACTGAGGCGTTTTGGTTGTGCTGCGCGAGGTCGCGATTTTGACCCCTACGCCCGTTGAGTTACACTGCGAGTGTGTGACTCGCTTATGGTGGCCAATTTAGAGAGGGGCCATGGGTCTTTTGACCTCTGCGCCTATTGAAGCATTTTGTGGCTAACGTTGGAGAGGGGTCGCGGGTCTTTTGACCTCACCATCCATTGAAGCCTTTTGTGGCTAACTTTGGAGAGGGGTTGCAAGTCTTTTGACCTCAACGTCCATTGAAGCTTTTGTGGCTAACTTTGGAGAGGGGTCGCAGGTCTTTTGATCTCAGCGCCCGTTGAAGCCTTTAGTGGCTAATTTTGGAGAGGGGTCGCGGGTCTTTTGACCTCGATGCCCGTTAAAGCCTTTAAAGGCTAATTCTGGAGAGGGGTCGTGGGTCTTTTGACCTTGGCACCCGTGGAAGCCTTTAAAGGCTAATTCTAGAGAGGGGTCTCTGGTGTTTTGACCTCGGCACCCGTTGAAGCCTTTAAAGGCTAATTTTGGAGAGGGGTCGTGGGTCTTTTGACCTCGGTGCCCCTTGAAGCCTTTTGTGGCTAACTTTGGAGAGGGGTTGCAAGTCTTTTGACCTCAACGTCCATTGAAGCTTTTTGTGGCTAACTTTGGAGAGGGGTCGCAGGTCTTTTGATCTCAGCGCCCGTTGAAGCCTTTAGTGGCTAATTTTGGAGAGGGGTCGCGGGTCTTTTGACCTCAGCGCCCGTTGGAGCTTTAAAGGCTAATTCTGGAGAGGGGTCGCGGGTCTTTTAAGCTTTGCGCTTGTTGAAGCCTTTATTGGCTAATTTGGAGAACGTGTATCCACTTTTATTTTCTTAAATCTCGACAATACACATAAAAAGGGAGAGGCAGTTTCTGATACAAGTAAGTAGGGTGCAAAGAAATGGGGTTTCTTGAGGGTAGAACCTTTTCAGATGCTCGGCTTTCCATGGGTGTTACAGTTCTCTTCCCTTGCTGTCTTTTAGCCGATATGAACCTGGGCGGTTGGTGGCGGTCATTATGTAGGGCCCTTCCCAGCATGGACCGAGCTTCCCTTCATCCTAGGTAGTGACCCTCGCCTCCCTTAAGACCAGGTTGCCGACTTTGAATGACCTCAGCTTGACTCACTTGTTGAAGTATTGTTCATATTTTCTTTTATTGAGGATGTTTTGGATCTCTGCTTCTTCTTTTCCTTCTTCATGGAGGTTTAATTGTTCGGGAAGAGCCTGATCGTTCCCCACTTGATCAAAGTGGTTGGTCCGATAAGTTGGCAAATAGATTTCAGCTAGTGCGATCGCTTTGCTTCCATAGGCAAGAGTGAATTCAGTTTCTCCAATAGGGGTTTTCATCGAGGTTTTGTCCTGGTAGCTCTTCTGCCCAATCGCCCTTCCGGTTTCCTAATTTCTTCTTTAAGATCTCGAGTAGAGATTTGTTTATCAATTCTGCTTGTCTATTTGCATGTGGGTGCCCTGGCGACAAATACTTTACCTTTAACCCAAGCTCCTAATACCACGCCTTGTAATGCTCTGAGTCGAACTACATCCCATGGTCTGAGTCTATGGTGCTCGGAATTCTGAATCTGCACATGATGTTCTTCCATAAAAACCTTGTCACGACTTTAGCCGTTATGGTAGTTAGGGCTTCTGCTTCTGCCCACTTCGTAAAGTAATCAACCGCTACTACCATGTGTTTTACTCTGCCCTTCCCAGGAGGGAATGGTCCGACCAAGTTGACTCCCCATTGGGCAAAGGGCCATGGGAAGACGACAAATGATAATTTTTCTTATGAACCATGCGAAATTGGGGCCTATGCTTGGCATTAGGTGCATCTCTTGGCAAACTGTTTGGTGTCCCTAAGGGCATTGGGCCAGCAATACCCTTTCCTCAGGGCCTTCTTCGCCAATGCTTTCCCGCTATAATGATTACCACAGACACCTTCATGTATTTTTGTAGGCACATACTATGCTTCTTTAGGTGAGATGCACCTTAGTAAGGGCGTTGCAAATCCCCTTTTGTATAGGACCTCGTTGGTCTTGATGAATCGTGCCACCTTCCTCTTTTCCTTTCTTGTCGCCTCTTTTCCTTGGAGAAGCTTTACTGTCTCCAGGTAATCTTCTACTTCAAAGGCCCACTCTGGTGTTCTAGACCCTTTCTGTGCTACTTCGACCCTAATGGCTGGTATTTTGATTAGCCTCATTTGAACTTCCCACGGTAATTCTACCTCATCTTTGGCCGACACCACCCTTGCTAGCTTATTTGCTACTACGTTGTTCGCCCTCGAAATCTGCATTATAGAGAAATATTTGAATTGGTCGCGAAGTGCCAGTACCTGCTCGTGATATTTCTTGAGTTTTTCTCCTTTGGTGGCATAGGCCCCCGTGACCTGGTTCGCCACTATCTGGGAGTCTGCTTTCACTTCTACCTGTCTGGCGCCTAATGCCTTGGCGACGGATAACCCCACTATTAAGGCTGCATATTCTGCCTCGTTATTGGTAGTCTTGAAGGTGAGCGTTGCCATATAATAATGTTCCTGTTTTGCTTTCGTTATGATGTGTACTCCTATACCGCCCCCTGTTCGGCATGCTGACCCATTGACAAAGACAGTGTAGGGTTGACCTGAGGGGGTGCCACGATTTTTGTAGGGAAGCTGTTGAATTCAACCACAAAATCTGCGAGGGCTTGACCTTTAATTGCATTTTGGGGCACATAGCTGATTTTGAATTCGCTGAGTTCAATTGACCATGCGACCAGGTGCCGGGACGAGTCTGGCTTATGTAATACCCTTCGAAGAGGGTTCTCTGTCAAAAATTTTATGGGGTGAACTTGGAAGTACGGTCGCAGTCTTCTGACGGCTACTATTAATGCAAATGCCAGGATCTCTATTCGTGGGTATTTAACTTCTGCACCTTGCAAGGTGCAGCTCGTGTAGTACACAGGCACCTGAGTCCCTTCTTCTTCTTTCACTAAGATGGCTGACACTGCTTGGGGGGAGACTGCCAACTATATGTACAAAATGTCTCCTTGGTTGGGCTGTTTTAGTAGGGGAGGGCTAGCCAAGTACTTTTTCAGTTCTTCAAATGCTTGGTTGAAACCTTCATTCCAAGGGTGCACTTGCTTTAAAACTCGGAAAAAGGGGAGGCACCTATTTGTTGATCGAGATATGAACTTGCTCGAGGCCGCTACTCTTCCTGCTAGGCGCTGAGTGTTGTTGATGGTTTGGGGCGGCGCCATCCTCAAAATGGCTTCTATTTTTTCATTGTTAGCATCTATTCCCCTTTGTGAGACTATGAATCCCAAGAACTTGCCTAAACTCACCCCAAACGCCCTCTTAGCTGGGTTCAACTTCATTTTGTACTTTCGCAGTACAACAAAAGTCTCCTCAAGGTCTGTCAAGTGTTGATCAGCCTCTTTACTTTTTACCAATAAGTCATTTACAGAAACCTCCATAGTTTTCCCAATTTGGTGGTTGAACATCCGGTTAACTAACCTTTGGTATGTTGCCCCGACGTTCTTCAATCCGAAAGGCTTTACCCGATAGCAGTAAAGTCCCCTGTCTGTTATGAATGCTATATTTTCCTCGTTAGTCTTGCTCATCTTGATTTGGTTGTATTCGGAGAAAGCATCCATAAGGCTTAGAAACTTGTGTCTGGCTATGGTATCTACTATGATGTCAATTTGGAAAAGTGGGAAACTATATTTGGGACAAGCTTTGTTAAGGTCGGTGAAGTCCACACACATCCACCAGTTCCATTGGCTTTTTTAACCAGCACCACGTTGGAAAGCCACTCTGGGTAGTGTGCCTGTCTTATAAAGCCTACTGCCAAGAGCTGATCTATTTCCTCTATTATGGCTACGCATTTTTCAGGGCTGAATGACCTTCTCTTTTGCTGCACCCTCTTAGCTTCTAGATCGACATAGAGGTTGTGCTCTATGATTGAGTTATCAATCCCGGGCATATCCTCATGGCTCTAGGCGAGCACATCTCTATGCTCGATCCATAACTGCTTCAAAGCTTCTCGACATTCTGATGGGAGGTTGGTACCAATTCTTGTTGTTGTGGTGGGGTAATTCGGGTATAACTGCACTATCTCTAGGGGCTTATTCGCTTCAGCTTGCATTAGGCTCTCCTCATTCTTGGCTTCCACGTCTAATTCCTAGCTTGTGAGTGGCGTGTTGCCCCTTGGGCTACCTGTTATGGAGGCTACCAGTGCCCTTGTTTTCAACTCCTGGGCATAGCATTCTCGAGTTGATGTTTGTTCACCCCGGACTTCGCCAACCCCCGCTTTTGTGGGGAATTTCATTTAAGGTGATATGTTGAAGTGACCGCCTTGAGGTTACGGGTCGGGCGCACTATTGTGGTAGTGTAGGACGATAGAGCCTTTACCACCAAAAAATCCGCCATGGTGGTGACGTGCGGGCGCCTTGCCTTCCTGTTAATGGGAGTGTGATGGCTCCGACCGGTAGGAAGACTTCCCTTGAGAAACCGTTCAATGGCGAAGGTGACGGTCGCAACCTGTCAGCACTGATTCCCATTCTAGTGAACGCGTCCCAGAAGAGGATGTCGGTAAAGCTCCCATTATTGACTAGGATATGCCTGGTCATGTAGTTGGCTACCATCAGTCTTACGACCAAGGCATTGTCATGGGGATATACAACTCCTTCGCAATCTTCTTCTCCGAAAGAGATGATTGTGTCATTTCTGACTTTTGGTGCTTGTATGGCCTGTCTGCCATGTATACCTCGTGATATCTTGCTCTGCGGGCTTGGGCTTTCTTGCTAGACGCCGTGGCTCCGCCCCAGGCGAACACCCTACTATTGTGCAGATTTCTCCTAGGGGGCCTGCCCTTGGTTTCTCCTGGGGTGAGGGGAATTACTTCTCCTTCTTTCCTCCTGTCTCTGGTGCATGGGGCTCCTACCTTGCCTCTCGCGATTTTTCTCCCTCTGGGGTTTGATGTAATCGGCTAGCATTTTCTCCAGCTCCCTGCTTCCAATCATTCCTTCGACCCGTCTCTTTAAGGTTACGCAATCCTCAGTCCTGTGGGAATAGTTTTGATGATAAGTACAATAACGCTGGTCTCTTCTGGGTAGGGACTCTTCTTTCCTTTGGTTTCTATTACTTTCCTGCACATGGAGGGTGTTGTGTATGGGCCGGGGCCCCTGGTCTTGGTGACTGGCGTATCGGTTTCGCGTGGTATCATGGTTTGAACTTTGTTCGTTCGTCCTTCTGTCTTTATCTTTAGTGTGACTTTGGTTTCTCCTCTCCGATTTTGCCCCTTCTTTCGCGGCTCGAGCAAGACTTGCAAGGTATCCTCCGCATTGACGAAGTCGTCCGCTCTATCCATAAACTCTATTAACATAGATGGAGTCTGTTGTGCCAACTCGACCATGAATGGGCTCTAGGCCAAACTCCTCCCAGCACTGCTTCTAATGTGATCTTTTCTTCTTGATCATCGGTGGTAAGCCTTTCTTTATTGAAGCTCGTCAAGTACGCCTTCAAGTTCTCTATTTCCTTCTGTTTTATGGTTAGCAGGTAGGCTGCCGGTTTTCAGCATCTCCTGCTTGCCATAAATTGCGTAAGAAATTGCTTAGCAAGCTTTTCAAAGTTGCTAATTGATCCATGGCGAAGGGTCCTGAACCATCCTTTGGAAAGCTGTGGAGGGTCATGTGTGCCTTGAAGTTTTCAAGGTGGTCAACGGGATCTTTAGACCCATCGTATAGATTGATTTGCGACACCTTGAATCTATCCGGTAGGTGGACTGCCATGACCTTTGTACTGTAAGGGAGGTCCGTGTGGGTAAGGAGTTACTCCATGGAAAAGGTGCTGCCCATCCTCTTTGCCATTTCCTTTTCTACCAAACCGCGTAGTTCGTCGTGCATCTTTTTCTTCTCCACCTCTTCACCACTGATCCCCTTTGCGCATCACCTTCAAGCTGTCTGTCTGGGCTGGGGGGTTGTCCTTCTATCTTCTTAGTCCCTCGTTATCTTTCTGCAATTGTTCCATAATGGCCATGATGTGGTGCCCCTAACCCCCGCTTGGGATTGGACGGTGACTGAGACGCCGGGACATGTAACACAAGGCTACCCCCCCCATACATGATAGGTAATATGCTATGCACCTAAGTACACTAGCAGTATGCAATAACGTAGCAGCAGAAAATTAATAAAAGTCGGATAAACTAAGTAACGCAATATGCAATTGCAAATCACATGGCACCATAAACTAATATCATAACCCAAAACATTGTCCAAAACATTAACATAAGCCATAAAGGCATAATATCCCAAAAAGTATGAAGCATAATTTTAAAATTCCTAAAACATGGAATTCCCACAAAAACAATATAAATCTACAAAAGTTAGCCATAAATGTTGTTGCCTTCCTCCTCTTTTTTTTTTTCCCACAAAATACTTAAAGTCCTGTACTCTTCATAACCATTGTCCCATTGGGGGCTAGATACCAAAAGACCCCATAGGATTGCTGAGGCTCGAGCGGTAACAAACCTAAATCCTTTGCTATTGCTTTCGCGTCAGCTGAAGCCTTGGAGGCTCGCTCTTAATATGTTGACAACTGGTCCATATTTCACCAAAACTTCAAGTTCTTAGAGAGTTGATAGATCATAGTATCAATTTCCGTCTCACTAATACTATGTAAGATCTCCATGAGAAGCTAAGCCGTATGAATTAGTACACCAGCAGTGTAGTCTTGATGAGACTGAACAATGAACTCGTCTTCTACCAGGGAACCATCCTGGTTCATGTTTCTTGGATATTTGAGGTACCTGTTACAACTTCTACCATTTCGATTGGGGAATGGTAGTGGAAACTACCACAATGAGATTTCAAGAAATCTCAGCAAGTAATCACACAACATACCACAGTTAATACAAGCATACAAAAGATATATCATGATATGAACATGTGACTTATGCCTTAACCAGAACTTGATTTATTCACTTAATCATTTTCAAAAGACTTGTAGTAGAGACTTAGACTTTTCATGAAAACTTCTTAACTTTTCTTATTCACGTGATCTTATTCAGAACTTGCCTTATCAGAACATATCACAAGATTTACATCGAGTGATCCTTATCTTATGACCTCTTATTCTTGTTTAGAGGGTGGACATAACACGACTCTCCTCCTTGTACCACGTATTCCTGCTAGTTACCGCACTATCAACCATTTGTACACCGTGATGAATATGTCATAAATAGAGAATCATATTAACTTGACCTTACTTCGTCGGGTTACATGCCTTATGCACCCACTAGCATTAGGCGCTTCCTCGCTCTGACATCCTTTAAAAAGAATCCATTAGAGGCTCATCGACTATTCTTCGTTGACTAAGGGGTTACCACTCTATTCTTAAGCACTCCAGAGTGGACAGAGGAGTTCCACTAGGACATTCTCCCGCCCTAGCACTTGGGGTTGTGATAAAAGTTTTTCTTTGAAAACACTTTTTGAAAACACTTCTTCCCCAAAATGCATGTGACATGAGACTTAAACATGCTTCCTTATACTTGACAAATGACATATGAAATGCCGTGCATGAAACAACCAAGCATAACATGTTCATTTCATAACATGATAATGTAAACCATATGAGATATCAAAACACATACATGGAACTGTAAAAACTTGCTTAGGCTGAAACTCATAGGCACAAAAGCATAAGGATTCATCATATAAACATATTCCAAACTTCAAGCATATAATATAGAAATCAAGACATTGTGAAACGAAACCTGAAATCATAGGTTTGTGACTAAGTCTGAAACTTCCAAGGCATATTCAAACCAAAACTTCATGTTGCATAAACCATAAACCTCAAACAAATGAAAACCAAAACTCATGGGCATGTTTCATGGCATTTTCATCATAAATCTGAGACATATAGTTTCTTCCTTAAAGTTACTTAAGATCATATTATCATATTCCAACAAACAACCAAGAGATAACAAGCAAAGCAATCAAAGTCATAGAAGGATTTACACAATCATATACGAATATTAACCAAGAGTAGGTTGAGTGTATACTTACAAAATCCTCGTAAAGGAATACAAGCAAGTTGTAAATCAGAACATACTATATTAGAAAGAGCATCTAAAACCCTATCTCATATTCTTGAGTGTGTGTCTTTCTAGGGCATCACATGTCTTACACCATTTGGCTTCTAGGGTTTTTACGTTAAAATCCCCTTCATTTCACTAATAAGGTAAAACAAAACCTAAGGTAGTCAAGAATACATGTGATGGTTGAAACATGGAGGATGAACTCCCCCTTCACTAATCAGCTTCAAGGGTTTCTCTTAGAAACCCTAGGTTATTTCCAAGAAAATAGTAGAAAATGTGTGTGTTCTAACTTTCTCAAAGTCAAATGAGATTTGAATCTCATTTTCGGATTGAGAAAAGGCTTGTGTATGTGCAAGACTTAGGAGAAACCGAACCTTACCTTGCTAATCCTTGGGTAGTGCCAAATTCCTTCTCTTGCAAGGATCCTCCTTGTTTGGTTGGAGAGAAACCACAAGAAAATGAGAGAGCTTTCAAAGGAACATGGGAGAGTTGTGTGGAGAGAGTAGAACTCATGCAAAATCCAAAAAATGGCAAGGGAAAAACCTCCTAGGTGTGAACCCTTCTCTTTATATATGAGACCCTTTACTTCCCTCCTTGTTTGTATCAAAACCCTTGCATGAAAGACAAGTGGCAAGGTTTCTTCTTCCCCCTTTTTCAAAAATCGAAAAGCCTCTTGGAGTTCCCCACTTAGATTGCATTGGGAATGAGCATTCTTGGGAGGTGGCGTGTTGGACTTCCTTCCTTGGCCAAAAATCCCTCTTTCCCTCTTATGCCCTTCCTTTCCTCAACAAGTTAATATCTTTTCAAGGGGGAAACTCGGTAAAATCAAGCATGTCTCTTCCTATTCCCAACAAGAAACTCTTGGCATGGAAAACAAGTGGCATTGGGTGTATGCCATAGCCCTAGCCGTCCTCTCCACTCTTCCATTCCCAAAGTGTTGCTTCATCTTCCAAATATTCATTCCCCAGGTGACCTTTCACATACCATTGGTTCAAAAAGCACTAAGTGACAAGTGGCAAGTGAATGGAATGCTTGGGAATATGCTAGCTGAAACCCTAAGGGCAAACTTGTCCTTGATACAAAAATCTTATCACAAAAATCTTCTAGAAACTTGGTGCATGCTTGACACATGGCAAAAGCTAGCAAAATTCAAAATCCCAAAGGCCTCCCTTCAGTTTCCTAAGCAAAACTTCTAGAAAAACCCTATACCACTTCCCTAGGCTCCCCTTTCCAAGAAACCTACCTTAGAACTTGAATTCTGGGCAAAAGAACAACGGGCTAGGCATGTAAGCCCATCTTGGTGCTTTTTTACACCTCTGTCTCCCCCTTAACCCACTTTCAAGGCTAGGTTCAGGACATATAACACTAGCAACTTAGAATTGGATCATGGGCCTATACCATTGGACCTAAGTTTCCCAATAAGGCTGAAATTTCAAAGTAAACTAGGGTCATTTTCCTCTTGGGCTTAAGTTACTACATCAAAGGTTTCTAAGGCCTTCCAAAGCGATTAAGGCTCCTAAAATGCCATGACAACCTAGAACAAATTCAAAGGGCCAAGCCTAGACAAAAACTCGAGCCATCACACATGACCTGTCTCAGTCTTTCCTTTGTTTGTGCTAACCTTCCTTTTGTTTTTGTAATGCTTGGCCCTAGATCTCGGTCGGCTTGTGATGGTGTGACGGTTGGCATGTGAAAATCACGTTGAAGTCTATCTTGATCCCACAGATGGTGCCAATATTAAGGACGTGTTTCACACCACCAACCGCACTGTAGTATTGTGATTGCAGAATAGGCGGCGCTCCATGCCCTGTGTAAACTCCGATGCTTAAGTCAATGACAATATAAATGTCAAAGTGTGTGATAAGAGTCTACCCTTGTTTGTTCTCCTTACCGATCTATTTATAGATGAATGTGGTCTGAGGGCCATTCACCTTGGTCCATGGCCTCTTCTACTTGTCTCCCATTATCCCCTATTAATTGGAAAAGGTGTCTCCCATTAAATTGGGATGCACTCGATGACCTTATCCCCGCAGAACCAGGGATGTCTCTCCTCGAGCTGCGGGCCTTTTTTTCTAAGGGAACCTTTAATGAAAGCCTTCGACAAGCCTTCTGGAATGTATGGATGGGCCTGGCCTTTAGAGATGGGCTCGAAGCCCAGGGGCTTAAATATCACCTCCAGAATGGTAATTGAGACTACAAGTGAGATTTGATTACAAGTCTCAACGAGTTAACTACCAACTTAACTAGTAGTATACAGATGCATGCATGATAATAAAATGACATGAATGTGTGTGACATGACTTGGAAAATAGCATGACATTTGTTTACATAAGTTGAAACTTGACATGAACTATACATGAACTTAGAATCTTGTTCAACATAAACATGGTTAGTTAAACGTGAACATGTGGATGCTACATAGGTCCCTTTAAGCTGTGTGCTCCTGTCGGTACCGTATCACATCATAGGCATATGCGTCAGCTGTGAGTATGCCATAATAACTCAACTGATTAAAAACGGATAAACATGAGGTTGACACCACCAGTGTTGGGTGCATGACTTTGCTCTGACAACCACTTAGGTCTCATTCAAAGTGTGTTGACAGTACTTTGTCAACCTGGAGAATTTCACATCAATTTAAACACTCTAGCATGAACACTGTAGTTTTACTAGGATAATAGCCATGCTAGCACATAAGGTCGTGATAAAAAAAAAGGATTCCATTGACATGAAAATATTTTTTATGACATACTTTATGCATGGGACACGACGTGACATGTAAAAATGAATGTGTGACAGATGGCATGGCATAACATGGAATGTAACAGATAAACATGTACTTGAAATAATTGAAATGGCATGTCAAAATAGAATATCACAATAATCATAAGCGATAAGAATATGATAAGCATGGCTTACCATTGTACATACAAAAATGTAACAACCCGCTACCCAATAAAGACATTTTTTAGAATTTTTAGGGAGCCAGTGTGCTACTAAACTTGACTAAAAACTTTTCGATTAATGACGTGCCATATGCAAAAGATTCAATAAATAAAACAAACTTTACTAAATACTTAAAATCCAAAATAGGGTTTGCGGAAGCACCTATTTAAAAAAAAAAAATACTAAAATCATAAACTGAACATGACATAAATTGTCTAGGCCTCTACCTCGCCTCCCTAGGTCAAGTCTTGTCCTGCAGTCTCATCTTCATAAATTTCATCACATGGGGTGGTTTAAAAACATAAAAAATATACAAACATAAGTCGAATACTCAATAAGCAACACATCATACAATAAACATAACAGACATAAAGTTTCTTAAAAACATGCATACTCATATATACATATGTAAATAACATGAACATGGACATGAATATGAACTTATGTTTCACTTATCATAGGCTGATAGCGACTGTTGACCCCCATGAGTTAGGGTTAGCGAATCTAAGTAGATTCCGATTCCACCCGTGGCCTTGTGTTGTGGAATCCATACATAAGAAAGATATACTGGGTGCATTACCAACATGCACAACCTGGCAATGCAATATGCCCATATTATAGGTACCATCTTCATAACATAACATAGGCCGTTACATATCTTATTATCCATAGTTCATCATAATCATACTTGCATACTTGTGATATCATAGATTTCAAAAGAAATCGCATGCATACTTCTCATATCTTGTCATATCACATCATAGATTTAAAATGAAATCGCATTCTTCATAAATGTCCATGATACATGTTTCCTAACATAAAATCATGATTTTTCATAAATATTTTAATGCATAAATCTTCACATAAAATCATGCATGGCTTTTCATAAATATTTTAATACATAACTCTCACATACAATCATGTATTTTCATAAATCTTTTGATGGATAACTCTTTTCATAAAATCATGAATTTTCATAATAATTTATTGCCTAAAACTTCACAGAAAATCATGAATTTTCATAAATATTATCATGACTTGGGTAGATAAAAAGGGGCTTACAATGGAGGGCGTACATGCCTGATATTTTTATAAAAGACATGCCGTTTTACCATACATACGTCTAAGGGTATGATTATGCTATTTATCTCGTAGCGCTAATCCAATATTTTCAGGGAGCGACTGATTTCCTATAAGATAGGCATGTAGCTTACGTCAATTTCAACTTAAACACGTACCTCGTAATTAAACCTTAATCTATATTCCCATAAACCTTGGTCCTTCATACCCTAAAATGAGATTGACTCCATAATGTTGACATCAATTCTGTATATCTAGAGTTTATATGTCCAACTTAAGTTTCTCGACATTTCGTCAATTTTACTATAATGGTCTAAGCTTTCATTAGTAACTCTCCTAAAACTATGTGTGTATATATATATATATATATATATATATATCCCATTAAGCGCAACACATAAATCTGTCTGTCCATTTATAATAAGTCTATATTACGGTTATTACCTATACAAGACACTACGTAATAATCCAACCTATATATTAAATCCATGAGACTTAATAGGTTGATCAAGAGAGGATATGTACTACGTTTTATTAGAGAGAGCGAGAGAGATCACTTATAGAGGAGATTTGGATGTCCGTGGCTTACGATGGGCTCTAGGTGGTTCGTTGGTGGCTCACGACTGGAGAGCTTGGTGTTGGTTAGAGAGACAGAGAGAGACACCAAAAGCTTGAGAGAGAGTCTAATGTAGGACTAGTGTTTGAAGTTGGGAGGAAGAGAAACTAATAGGGGCAGAGAGATAACATGGAGAGTGAGGCTTACGGGGTAGTCTCAGCATGGTGGTGGTTTTCGTTATCTACGATTGAGGAAGGAGGCATGGAGGAGCTGCTAGATGTCCTTTGCTCTATTTTGTGGGGCTAAAACAGGGCATGCTCGGCTTCTTGTATATTGCTGGTTTCTATTTGGCCATGGGCTGTGAAGGAGGAAGGGTCGTGGTCAGTGCTATGTCAGTGTGTGGGTCTGGTTCCCGTGGTAGTTCACCGCAGAAGGAGGAGTGGCTTGGACATGGATATTGCGGCATGGGGGAGAAAGTTTTTAATCATGTGAAGGTTGTGGGGTGGTGCACTGGTCGTGCATGGGGGGCTTGGGTAGAACCGGTTGGCCTTGAAGGGGAGGCGACGTGAGAGAGTCTAGGTTATGGACAATTGCAGTTGTGGTTGAGGAAGGAGGCAATCCACCGTTGGGGAAGATAACGACATGTACATGGGGTTACGTGGGAATATATAGAAGGAAATTACATTTGAAAGTTTTAATGTGAGGGGCTCTAGAATTGTAATCCCTATTGAGAGGGAATTCTATTAAGGTGTGAATCCTAGTGAACTTTGATGATGAAGACATGCATGGCGTGGAGTTCACAGTTTATTAATATAAAATAGGCTTAAATATAATTATTAAGCCTAATAAAATTATCCAAAATTTATTTCTAAAAATATAGGATTGGGTCGTTACAATCTCCCCTCCTTATAAATATTCTGTCATCGGAATTTGCTAGACCTCAACAACCAACATATTTATTCCCCACATTCTTTTGATGTCTTTATTCTAAATTCTTGATCAAATGTTGGTTGAAGCTTTTTTTCTCAGGCTTTTAGTCCTTCAAGATTTATTCTTAAACCTCGCTTATTCTCCTAAAATTGTAAACCTCGATAATGGGTTCGATTACAAGCCTAAAATAATTTGACTAGACGATTAGCTTTTTTTTTTTTTTGAGGGAATGATACTTCATATTAAAATCATCCAAGAAGGCTTTGAATACAATGACGATAATCTTCTACATGGATGGATTCTTCAGAGAGGTCTAAAGAACTCTTTGCCAGAGTATCAGCCACTACATTAGCCTGCCTAGGTATATGCTTAACAGACCAAGGACTAACTTGTTCTAGCAACAGCTTGATGTCTTGACAGATTAGGCTAGATGAATTCCAGCAATCCTCCCTTTCATTGATAGCTTTTACCACAGTCATGGAGTCCCCTTCAAGGATTATATTTGAGAGACCGAGTTCGATACAAAACTGAATTGCTCTTAAGGCTGCCAACTGTTCCCCTAGTAATGGATCCGGGAAGGAAGCTCGAGATGATCTGAGAGTGCCTATAACCAGTCCCTTGCAGTCCCTGACCACTACTCCAATGATCTGAGAGTGCCTACAAAATCCCTTGCAATGGATTTTGTCTATGGCTGCATCCCAATTCACCTTGAAACTGTCAAGTGGTGGCTTTGTCCATTGGATAGGGGTTTTAACTAGGATTCTTTTATGTTTCTGAGGGCTCCTTGCCGTATTTAAATCTGAGATACAAGTAGAGACAAGGTTAATAACTTGTTGAGGGGAGGAGAATTGAGCTTCAAATATCCACTTGTTCCTTCTAGACCAGAGTTGCTTTGTTGTGAAGGCCAAAACTTGATGTTCCTTCTCTGGAAGAGTAGATAAGAGTTGTTCCAGAATTATACTGAAAGGAGCCTCAACCACTCTGCATTTTTGGAGTTTTCTCGTACTGTTACACCACACATCCTGAGCAGCTGAACATGTCCAAAGAGCATGTGAAGTAGTTTCTGGTTCAGACTGGCAAATTGGGCACAAAGGTGAATCAATCACTCTTCTTCTATGTAGGTTCACCTTGGTGGGGAGTATGTCCTTGGAAGCTCTCCAAAGGAAGATTTTGAGGGCATTTGGGATCTGAAGTTTCCAAATGTGGTGCCATATTCCTGTGGTTTGAGATGGCACTAAGGTTTGTCCAAGCTTTTCAGTATTAAGAGATGTTTGAAGGTGATATGCAGACTTCACTGAAAATTTGCCATTTACAGTGCATCTCCAAGTCAGTTTGTCATTGCTTTTGCATGGACTGATGTGAATCTTCTGTATGATTGAGACTTCAACTGGACAAAATAGGTCTTGAATCAAAGGCATATTCCATTTAAGAGAGTCTTGGTCAATTAAAGAGGCCACCGTAGCCACTTGTGGCAGAATCCTTGGCAAGGATTGGATTTTGTAAGAGGATGGATAAAGGATCCATTTGTCTGACCATAATTTTATACTTTGACCATTCCCTACCTTCCATAGAAGGCCTTCAAGTAGTAGAGGTCTTGCTGCTATGATACTTTTCCAAACAAAGGAGTCTCCATTCCTTACTTTTGCATTGTAGAAATCTTCTGAAGGGTAGTACTTTGATTTGAGTACACGAGCTGCAAGTGAAGATGGGTTTGTGAGGAGCTTCCATCCTTGCTTTGCCAAGAGAGCTTTGTTAAAATCTTCAAAATCCCTGAAGCCCAATCCCCCCCTTTTGTTTTGACATCCCCATTCCCTGCCAACTGAGCCAGTGCATCTTGGATTTCTGGTCCCTCAAGCCCCACCAGAAGGATTGCATGCTTTTGTTGATGTTCCTCAGGATACTCTTAGGGATTAAGAAAATACCCATGCAATATGTAGGAATTGCTTGGATAACTGCCTTTAGAAGGATTTCCTTTCCTGCTTGGGAAAGTAAATTGGTTTTCCAGCTACTAATCTTGCCTTTGATTTTATCCAGTATATGGTTGAAGGCCTTTGTTTTGTTCTTGCCTACATAGGAAGGCAGACCTAAGTATTGCTCAAAAGGACCCGAGGCTTGAATCCCTGCTGAAGCCAAAATGGCTTGCTTGATATCAGGCTTGGTATTCTTGCTGAAAAAAATGGAAGACTTCCCAAGGTTGAGCCTCTGACCAGAAGCTAATTCATAAGCTCTTAGTGTGATGTGTAATCTAGACCATTCCAAAACCTGAGCCTTACAGAATACCAGGCTGTCATATGCAAAAAACAAGTGGTTAACAGTAAAGGAGCCACGGTTGACAGGAATTCCAGAGATGAGTCCCTTTTGTTCAGCTTGGATTAAAGCAAAACTAAGCATCTCTGAGCACAGAATGAAGAGATAGGGGGAGAGGGGATCTCCCTGTCTAATACCTCTACCTCTGGTAGGTTTGAAGGATGCTTGAGGGGTTCCATTTAGAATGATGGAATAAGAGACAATTCCAACACATTGCATAATGAGATCAACCCAACCCTTATCGAAACCCATCTTCAGTAAAACAACTTGTAAAAAGGACCATTCTATTCTATCATAGGCCTTACTCATGTCGAGTTTGAGGGCCATAAATGCATCCTTTTGCTTCCTCATTCTGTTTTGCATGGAATGTAGCAGCTCATAAGCTACAATAGTATTATCCGAGATCAACCTGCCAGGGACAAAAGCACTTTGAGTTTCTGAGATAAGAGAGGGTAAAATGGCTTTTAGTCTGTTTGCAATGACCTTTGCAATGATTTTGTAGAGTACATTGCAAAGGCTAATAGGTCTGAAATCTAAAACATACAAGGGGGAGTTCTTTTTGGGGATTAAGGCAATTAAGGTATTGTTTATGGCCTGAAAACCAGTTTTCAGAGTGAGCAATTCAAGGACCGCAGCAACTGTAACACCCCGTATTTTAGTGTATTTTTACTGAAGTATTATTTTTATTTTATTCAAAAATTATTCTCTTGTTTTAAAATTATTGGATTTTAATTGGATTATTTTTAGGATTTTTAATAGGTGAAAATTAATTTTTATGTGCTTTCTTAATATTTATTTATTGTTGTGCATTTAAATTATTTTTCATATTTAATTAATTACTGTGGGATTTAATTATTTCAATTTGACTTTACCATTACGTTTGAATTATTTTATTTAACTTATGGTTTTAAAATCATCTCCGTTGGATCATTTTTGTGACCCAAGTTGTGAGGATTGGACCTCATTTCTTTTCCTTCTATTTTTCTTTCCTCCTTTTCTTTTTCCTTTCTTTTCTTTTCCCCCTTATTTCTCCTTCGGCCATCTCCTGCGCGACATTTCTCTCTCTCTCGCTGTGCAATCGTTCCTCACCCAGCCCGCCGCCGTCGCGCCGCCGTCGCGCCGCCGTGCGCGACACCGCCCACCCCATTGTGTTCCCCTGCCGCCGGCGACCCCACCCCACCAACCCCACCTCCATCCGCGCCGCCGTTAATCACCACCAGCTCTTCAAAGCTGCGGGCCACTTTCACGCCAGCGCCGCCGTGAGCCAGCGGTGGCCTTCACCGCCCACCCCATTGTGTTCCCCTGCCGCCGGCAACCTCACCTCCATTCGCGCCGCCATTAACCACCAGTAGCCCTTCAAGCCGGGGCGTCACTTTCGTTCTAGCGCCGTCGTCGCGCCACCTCCGGCCACCATTTTCACACCACATCATTCTCGACCTCTTGGCAACCCATTGGACCCAACCCCAGCTCCGATCCGCCACCGGTGAAGCTCCACCATCTACATTTCTGATTTGGATATTTTGGTTTTCTACCGCCCATTCCGCCGCCACCCACGGCAAACCACCACCACCATTAGCTTCACCGACCTCCCTAGGCCCTACCCTATCAATCTTGGGTCTTCGTTTGCCTCCGTTTGAAAGTTGGTATTTGTGACCCACGGCCACAGTGTATTTTACACTGTGGTGTTGCTCAAACGTCGCCTTTTTCAACTTCGTGATCCTTCGGAAATTGTTACATTGCACTGTAAGTATTTTCCTTAAAGAACTTTCGTGATTTAAATATATTTTTGCACTAACACATATTATCTGTGAATTGGTTTGTTTTGCTGGACTGAGTCCGAGGAGTTTCGGGGGTCGGATGGATTGTGGACGGAGTTGTTGTGTGTTTGTTTGCATTGTGAATTGTGGTTGTTGGTTGTTGGTTATGGCTTGTTCATGTACATCGCATATTGCACGCATGATCATGTTTGTAAAGAAAACTGAGTTTTCGCATGATTGCATACATGTTCATGTGTTTATTGGAATTGGATTCTCATGTGAGAAAAAGGAAAAGAGACTGTAGGGATGGTGGTAAGCAGGGATGGTGGTAGAGTCCCGCCTGCGATTCCCGCCTACGGTGCATGCGGTAGGGATGGTGGTTGTGTCTCGCCTGTGATTCCCGCCTACGGTGCACGCGGTAGGGACGGTGGTAAGCAAGGACGGTGGTAGAGTCCCGCCTGCGATTCCCGCCTACAGTGTCTGATAAATGGGTTGTTTGTGTGAATCATTTTCTGGGAAAATGACAAACTGTATTTTTGGGCCAAAATGAGATTTTTGGGCGTGTGTTGGAAATAATCATTTTTTAGGGAAAAATGGTATTTTATGACTAAATGTATTTTGTCATATTGTTGGTAGCATTAATATATTTTTATCCCGAGAGTTGTTTGGTTTATACTTACCTGTGGTACCATTTTATGGTATCGCAGATTTTGATGCAGATGATGATGACGAGCCTTAGCTTGGCTCCGTTGGTGGAGTGATCTGGGATTGCTCCTGTTTAGTGAGTTATGTTTTTATCAATTTATATATTGCCTTTGTAATATATTTGGGATGACTGTATAACTTTTAAAGATAAATTATTTTGGACACCTATATTTAAATTTCTGGTACTTAGTTGACTTATTTATATTATCCACTGCGACTTTTATTGTGCACCTTTGCATGTTGCACACACACTTGAGCACATTTCGTTGGGATGCGTGACCGTGTTGTCACCATCCTGACGTCACGATTCCCTTGTTTTTGTACGTGGGAGTCGGGGCGTCACAGCAACTACATCATTCCCCACAATAGACCAGTGAGTCTGAAAGAAAAGTGCAGGGAAACCATCTGGTCCAGGAGAGCCTAGTGGATTCATCTCAAAAAGAGCCCTTTCAATTTCCTCTCGAGTGTAGTCCTTACTAAGGTTGGAGTTCATCTCAGCCGTGACACTAGTATTGAAATTTTCCACAAAGTCTTCTACTCCTACTGGATTGGAGGAGGAAAAGAGATCCATGAAAAAAGCCTGAAATTCTCTCCCAATATCTTCCCTGGTTGTAAAGCAATCACCATTCTCACTCTCAATTTTAGTAATCAAATTGTTTTTCTTCCTTTGAGTGGCACACTTGTGGAAGTAATTGGTATTTCTGTCTCCATCTTGAAGCCACTTTTGTTTGGCTCTCTGGCGCCAAAATAAATCCTTTTCCTCCAGCAAAGTGTTCATTTCCTTCTGAAGAATTTTGACCTGAGCATTATCCATTCCAGTGTTGGCTGCTTGTAAAGAGCTTAATCTGTCCCTTTTTTGAGCTAGATCCTGTTGGGATTTTCTTCTTGACTCATGGTTCCATCGTCTCAATTGGAATCTGCATCTCTCAAGACCCCTTCTGGTCACATCAACTTTGGTTCCACCTTTGAGAGAGCCCTGCCATGCTCTTTTAATAATCTCCTCACATCCTTCCTTCTTGTCCCAGGCAGCCTCATATCTGAATATCCTTTATATTGGATTTTGAAAGTGAACAAAGATTTTACTGGCAATCATGATAGGGTTATGGTCTGAACATTGGACATGCAAGGTGATGACTGAGTTAGTGTCATAGAGGTGTTGCCAAGCACCATTGACAAGGGCCCTATCTAGCCTCTCTTTGGTGAACTCTGAACCCTATCGGTTGTTACACCAGGTGTATTGGGAACCCTCAAAACCAAGATCACCCAAATCACAGTCCATTAGAGCTTGTCTGAAATCATCCATTTGTTTGTTAGGCTTGGAAGGTCCACCCATCTTTTCCCCATGAGAGATGGTTTCATTAAAATCTCCCATAATAAGCCAGGGAATGTTTGGGTCTGTTTTAGTAATCTGAGCAGATTCCAACTTTCTTTCCTCTTTGCAGTCACTGGATGGCCATAAAAGCCAGTGATTATACCTTTTTTGTTTGTATCCTTATGAATCATTTGTAAAGAAATATGGCTGAGGGAATAGGATATTAGGTCAGCATTAAGATCATTCTTCCACAGCATTGCTAGGCCCCCACTCCTGCCCACACAATCCACCACAAAACTACAATCAAAGCCTAGTCTGTTTCGAATAACCTCCATTATGTTTCTTTTACATTTGGTTTCTATTAAAAAAACCAAAATTGGGGACTTGTCTCTCACCAAAAGGTGGAGTTCTCTAACTGTCAGAGGGTTCCCAAGCCCTCTGCAGTTCCAGGATATGGTGATCATGGGGAGAGGCAGGGCTGTTCAACAGCCTCTGCCATTTTGGTTTGTTTGAGTCTCTTAGACGCCCTTGTAGGTTTAGAGGTAGCTGCATTCTTTCTCTTCTTATTCTTGGGTTTACTGGATATTTCAGGAATTGAAAGCATAGTTACATCAAGACTAGGAAGCTGACCACCTCTGGCCCTTCTTTTCCAGTTTGATAAAAGGTAAGATTCATTTTGTCCCACTGGCATCTGTGAGGTACAAAGGTTTGAGGGACTTACACTGTTGCTGACTATTGTAGGAGACATGTCACGGTTCGGGAGTTGGGTGTCAGTATGCCCCATGCTGACTTTTCCAGCTGCTGATATGGGGATCTCGAGGCCAACTGGGGTTTCCTCAAAAGGAATGTGGGAGTTACCTCGGGACCTTGCATGTAGTAGGTTGTCAACTTCCTTCCCCTTTTCCTGTAAAAAGTCTGGTTGCGATTGTACCTTTGAGACTGACTCCAGTGAGACAGTTGTATCCTGTCTAAAGTTGTTCTCGCCCAAATCAGAACCTTGGCCATCGGAGCTGCCTTGCCGACCTTCAGCTGGTCCTCTCCTTCCTTGTTTGCTATTTCCTGGTGGGGTGTGTTGATATTTGGACACTAGACTGGCCGTGAGCCAAGGTCCATATTGCTGTTGAAGTCCCTCATGTGATCTTCCATCCGAGGCCTATCCTGAGCAGCCTGAGCTTGGATGCAACAGTACACCACAGTGAAAACAAAAGGATGGCAGACGCTCATATCTAAATGGAATCCAGATTCGTGACCCTTCCATATTGATTAGCCTTCCTCTTGGCAGTGGCTTGGAGATGTTTAGCAGCACCTTAACCCGTAGCACACCACCCCATGCTCTACCTTTGTTATCCACATCCACCACCAGTACTTTCCCCACACTAGCTCCCAGTTTTTCTCCTATGCTTTTTTGTTCATTCCAGCAACCGGGATGTCGTGGAGCTGGATCCAAAACGGTTTGAGAGAAAAGTCTACATCCTTTAGTGCAACCCTTTTTGCACACTCTTGAAGGCACACTAGGTACCCATCGAAGGACCATGGTCGCCCCGCTAGAACCCTTGTTTTGACATTAATATCAGTAAACTCTATAAGAAACTTGTTCCTGCTTATCTCCTTAAAAGACAGGTCCCCTTCAGCTTTCCATACTTTCGTGATGGTAGCTTTAAAAGCCCCTCTGTTTACTTCCTTGTCTGACACCACCAATGCAACCAAGCAGGCTTGGCTTACTTCTCGTGATAGTAGAATTTCTTCCTCTGGAAGAAAGATTTCTTGTTGTTCTTCCTCTGTTAACTTGAGGCTCCCGCAAAGATGAGAGAGCTCCTCTTCCATAACTGACACTCGAAACCACTCTCTACCACCCTCTACCGATCGAAGAACAAAGAGACAAAGTCTCTATGTTCCTAAGAGCATAGAGAGAAAAAACCTCACAACCAGCAAGGACTTTGTAAATAAATCAGGATCGTCGACTAGACGATTATCTGAACTCTACAAAAAAGTAATTAAAACTCTCCACATAGTATAATAAAACTCTCTACTTGCAATAATAACCTCAGCAATTCGTAACCTAAGATTCTCCAAAGTTTGGATCCTAAATCCTACAACTCGTACTTGACAATAGAATCATGTTACCTATAAAACATAAGAGTACCACCAATCATCATGAAATACCATACACCATATATAAATCTATGTCATAACTTAAAAAATCCTCTAAATTCATTCCTAATTTCCTCAAATAAAACTCTACAAAATATAAGACTATTTACTCATGAACAAGATGGATCATCAATCTTTAAACCAAAGGTTCCTAACCCCATATTTAAAAACTTCCTTATCTTATGCGCTAAAACCCTTTCACATAGTAGGTGCGCTTTAACATGCATGTATCTAACAAATATTTCATTCATAATTTTTTATTAAAACAAAAAAATAGTAACAGTTAAAAATACTTACTGCAAAGCAGAACCTGCCTTGGGGAGACCTTGCCCTAGACATTCATTTCCTTCCTTTTCTATTTTCCAATACTTCTACGCTTTTAAAAAAATTTCTTTGCAAAACGTTTTCTTCTTTTTTATTTTGAAAAGTCTACAGAATCTTTCAACCTGGACTTTGATACCAGCTGTAACACCCTGCTTCCCAATAAAGACATTTTTTAGAATTTTTGGGGAGTCAGTGTGCTACTAAACTTGACTAGAAAATTTTCTTTTAATGACACACTAGATGCAAAAGATTCCATAAATAAAACAAACTTTACTAAATACTTAAAATCCAAAATAGAGTCTGCGGAAGCACTTATTTAAAAAAAGTACTAAAAATCTCATGTGTTTATTAAAATAATTTATTTAAACCTTAAATCATAAACTGAACATGACATAAATTATCTAGTCCTCTACCTCGCCTCCCTAGGTCAACTCTTGTCCTGCAGTCTCATCCACATAAATGTCATCACCTGTGGTGGTTTAAAAACATAACAAATATACAAAAATGAGTCGAATACTCAATAACCAACACATCATACAGTAAACATAATAAACATAAGGTTTCTTGAAAAGCGTGCATACTCATAAATACGTACGTAAATAATGTGAACATGAACTTATCTTTCACTTATCATAGGCCGATATGCACTGTTGACCCCTGTGATACTTGTGATGTCATAGATTTCAAAAGAAATCGCATGCATACTTGTCATATCACATTATAGATTTCAAATGAAATTGCATTCTTTCATAAATTTCTGTGATACATGTTTTCTCACATAAAATCATGATCTATTTGATCAGTTTCAAGGAGCCTAGGAATTCTAGAGGATCGTTCTCCATTCGGGATACTACCAGTTGAAGATTAAGGCAGAAGATGCTCCTAAGATTGCCTTCAGGACAAGGTATGGACATTACGCAATTCTAGTAATGTCCTTCAGATTGGCTAATGTTCCAACGACTTTTATGGATTTAATGAACCATATATTCTAGGAGTACGTTGACCCATCTGTTATTGTATTTATTGACGCTATCCTAGTTTATTCTAAGAGCTTGGAGGAGCATGCAAAGCACCTGGAAGTGGTCCTACAAATTTTAAGGGAGAATAAACTGTATGCCAAACTGACTAAGTGTGAGTTTTGGCTATAGAAGATTTCTTCCTTGGCCACATAGTGTCGAAAGATGGGATCTATGTGGATCCTTCAAAGGTTGAGGCAATTGTGGAATGGCCTAGACCTAAGACGGTCAAAGAGATCAGGAGCTTTTTGAGTCTTGCGGGGTATTATCGGAGATTTGTTGAAGGGTTTTCCAGCATTGTAGTCCCCATGACAAAGCTCACCAGGAAGGGGAGAAATTTATATGGATTGAGGAGTGTAAGAAAAGCTTTCAGGAGATGAAAGAGAAGCTTGTGATGGCGCCTGTTCTAACTATACCTTCGGGTACAGGTGGTTTTGTGAAATACAGCGACGCATCACACCAAGGGCTGGGATGTGTCCTGATACATCATGGGAGAGTTGTAGCATATGCCTCACGCCAACTCAAGGATTATGAGTGCAACTACCCGACCCACAACCTAGAGCTAGCAGCAGTTGTCTTCGCCTTAAAGATTTGGTGACATTACTTGTACGGGGAGTGCTGTGAGATCTACATGGATCACAAGAGTCTTAAATATTTCCTCACCCAAAAGGAATTAAATGTGAGACAGTGCAGGTGGTTGGAGCTTATAAAGAATTATGACTGTACCATCAACTACCATTTCGGCAAGGCTAATTTTGTAATAGATGCCCTCAGCAGGAAGTCTTCTTCTGGTACCCTGGTGAGCATGTACACCCCTCATAAATTTATTCTCCTAAACATGGAGAAGCTAGGAGTGGAGATGGTGAGGGATGTATAGGCGAGGTTATGTACCCTGGTTCTTAGTTCGACAGTATTGGACCAGATTAAAGTTTCTCAGAGTGGATATGTCAACCTTCAGAAGATTAAGACAAAGGTTTCAGAATGGAGGCAACCCGACTTTATGGTTTCTAAAGATGGGTCCCTACAGTTCAAGGGGAGACTTTGTGTACCAGCAGAGCAAGAATTGTGTGATCTACTACTAAGAGAGGCGCACATGTCTTTATACATAATGCATCCGGGTAGCACCAAGATGTATCGAGACCTGAGCTAACACTACTGGTGGAGAGGAATGAAGAGGGATGTAGCTAATTTTGTAGCTCAATGTCTGACTTGCCAGATGATTAAGGCCGAGCATCAAAGGCCTACAAGAACACTACAACCAGTGCCGATCCTAGTTTGGCCATGGGACGAGATTAGCATGGACTTCATAACGGGGTTTCCTAAAGCCCTAGGCGGACAAGACTCAGCATGGGTGATTGTTGATAGGTTGTCCAAGACAGCTCACTTTGTCCTATTTAGATGACCTATTCGATAAGCAAATTGGCAGAACTGTTCGTCCGAGAGATAGTCAGACTACATGGGATTCCATCCAAGATTGTGCCAAATCGGGATTCATGGTTCACGTCAGCATTCCAGAGGAGTGTGCAAAAGAACCTGGGGATTAGTATTTCTAAGGGTAGCTTCCATGAAATGGGTGATGAGGTTTGGAAAGAAAGGCAAGGTAACTCCTAGGTTTATTGGCCCGTTTGAGATCCTGGAAAGAGTAGAGGTAGTGGCTTACAGACTTGCACCCCCTCCTTAATTCGCAGCCATGCACAATGTATTTTACATCTCCATGCTTCAAAAGTAGGTGCATGATCTCTCCCATGTGACCGAGTACGCGCCCTTCAAGTACACAAAAATTTCTCCTATGGTACAAGTGCTCAACAATAAAACAATTTCGATGGTCAAAGTGCAGTGG
Source organism: Juglans microcarpa x Juglans regia (assembly GCF_004785595.1). Taxonomy (NCBI): domain Eukaryota; kingdom Viridiplantae; phylum Streptophyta; class Magnoliopsida; order Fagales; family Juglandaceae; genus Juglans; species Juglans microcarpa x Juglans regia. Next base: position 3,216,276 of record NC_054605.1, read on the forward strand.
AACCACCACACCGAACAAGAGGCGACGTGGGAGCATGAGGACAGTATGAGGGAAAAGTATCCCACCCTATTTTTGTGGTACGTTCAATCTCGAGGACGAGATTGTTTTTAAGGGGGGGAGAGTTGTAATACCCGAGTCCTACTACTTAGGTCCTTACGTCATTTTATTAATTCTTTAAGTTAAATATTTTGAGATTAAGATTTTTATTATTTTATTATTTTATTTTAAGATGGGTGTGCTTTTATTTTTGTGTAGGTTATTAAAATAATTGAAGGGCATGATTTTAAGACCTTACAATATTTTCTCTCAAGCCCTCTAATTTTCATTTATTCAATAAATGGCCCAAGCTCTCTCCACCATTGGATGGTAGGTAAGAGAAATATCTTCCCATACTAAATCTCCACCGTTCATCTCCCTAGCTTATGGGACAAGCTTTGACTAAATCAAGTGAGCCTTTTCTCCCTTGGACACATAGGCTTCCTAAGCAAGCTATTGAATTCCTTTTCCTTCCCTTGCACCCGTCGGTTCTAAGGCAAGCCAAGAGAGAGAATTTCTCAAGCCCTAAGTGAAGCCCCTTCATTCACACGAAAGACCTCTCGGTTTCCTCTAGCCCAAACGATTTCCTCTTCCTGCTTCAAGCTGATTTCTTCCCTTCCCAAGTTCAAGATCCAATCGAAGCTTCTTCAAGAAGGACGATTTTTTGGCAGCTGTGGACCTTCAGATTTCTTCTCCCCCTCTCGTTTGATGCTTGGTTCCGAATCTTGAAAGGGAAGCCAGTCAGGTAATGCTCTTATACTCAAGATATCTTGCAGATTGAAACCGTGCTAAGCAAACTCGTGCCATGTATTTGGGTTTTTGAATTTTCTGTGTTGACTGATTGTTTTGTGGTAGTTTCTAGACTGGTTTCTCTTTTGTTTCCTCTAATATTTGTTCTAATTGGGTGGTAGCTGAGTAGAGGAATGATAGCTTTTATGTGTTATGCCCTGTTTTTGGCCCAAACCGAATGGTACTATGGCTGTTTTGCTATGCATTTTCCTATATTTCGAAAATGCTATTTTGCTATTAAACTTGGTTTAGTCATAGGTGATGATTAGTGTGATTTTAATGTATATATGTCGGTACCATATGTTTTGTGTTAGGTTGATTGGTGATATGTTTTTAGAATGCTAAGAGGTTCAGTTCAAGGTTTTGCTTGGTTCTATAATTTTATATTTTGCTTTTAAAGGGTATTAAGTGGATAAGCATAAGCTTGAGCGTTTAAAAGTTTGCTTAATGAGTAACTTTGCTATACCTTATGCTACTCTAATTTTAATGGGATATGTTATCTAAACTAATTAAAATATTGTTTATGTGAATAGGTTATAGCTTAGTTAGTTTAGATATAAGAGATTATTTGGGCATGATGTATTATGATATGTAAAGCTGTCCAAGTATTCTTAAGTCCATGTCATGACATGTCTTGATGTAAAAATAGCCCATTTATGTTGTCCCTCATTTGGTTAAATTCTACCTAACCCAAGAGTCCAAAATATTGATAAGTTAACATTTTTATAATGAGGGACCACTAGTTGATTTAAAGGGCATGTTTCTAAGCTTGCTTAGCCTACTTGAGATGCCTAAATCTATTTTAAAGCTCATTGTTGAAAATTTCCAGATTTTATTTCCTAATGTCCACAACCTAAAGTAAGCTTAACCAAAGAGACCTTGCTTGAAGCCTATGAATTCTTAACTACTTTTCATGTAAGCTTTTATAATAGCCTTTCTATGGACAACTAGCATGTCTTAATATTTAAGTTATTTCTCTTGTAAGTTGAGGTGAGGAGTAGTCATTTGGGGTTAATGCTAAGCATAGAAGGGACGTTAAAATTGTAGTATCATGGCTTTCTCTTTTAAAAGGAGGGCTAAAGAATATTGTATGAGTATTAACACACTTATGCTATTTATTGGAATATGACCTATATTGATGTTGGAAGTATCGGAGAGCATAAAGGTAAGTAGCTATGACTATGCTTCTTACACCAAGTTCTCTTTATGAAAGAATGTTTCCCTCTGTTATTGTAAATGTTCTTCTAAAGAAAAGAGTAGATGAATATACTATGTACAAGCCATTTCTTGATAGCCCCTGTTAAGCACCCTATCGATTATAATTGTGTGTATGTGTATAAGGTAATGCATGCACATAGGTTCTAAATCACGAGATTTTCATACATACTCTCTCAAGAAACTTATTGATCATTCCAATATGTAGTATAGCATGAAAACGTATTTTGTTCATAAAAATGCATGTGCATCAGATTAAGAAAGATGATGAAAATGTTTTGATTGCAAAGGAAAGGAAATGAACGTCTCATGCCTTATGCTTTAAATTATGCGAAGAAACCGTTTTAAAATGTCCCAATGAACTAATGCTTTAACTGAAGCGAAGAAAGTATTTTAAAATGTCCCTATGAACTGATGCTTTATGGATGCCATAAAAAACGATATTTAAGCTCATGCTTTTAAATGATGTTTTTTCCATGAATGCACTGTTAAATGAAAATGACTGAAAAGAAAGGACTGAAATAAATGACTGAATGAATGGAAATCTTATTGTATGAAAATACGTAACGGCCATATTAATGAAAAGGGTACCAAAGGAATGGGTAGATTGCAATGCCGGGTAAGTGGTACTGGTAGTGCACCCAGTGCTACCCCTTGACTGAAAAGGATTACCAACCTGTGGCCACAGGCGGAATCCAGGTCCAAAGGAAGACCGCTAACCTTAACACACGGGGCGTAATAGTGTGTACCGGCCAAAGAAAGTGAAACATGAAAAGCATGGTTATTTCTTAAAATGTTTATACATGAAAAGCATAGTTATTACTTATTTCTTAAATGTTTATGCATAAAAGTATGGCTCATTGCTTAAATTGTTTATGCATGAAAGCATTGTCATGATTAGCAAATATTTATGTATGCATGTTTTCAAAAGAAAAGATTATGTGATTAATAAGTTAACAACATGGTGTACTGCTTACTGAGTATTTGACTCACTTTTGTTTTAAATGTTTTAAACGTTCAGGTAATGACGAAGAGGCTGGGGAGCAAGGCATTACTGTAGAGAGAGAGGCGGACGCTTAGTGTCTTCCCTATTGGTTCGACTTTGCATGGATGATGGGTTATGTTTATGGATGTTGTATGCATGGTAGGATGGAGCCCCTTCCTAACTAGAATAGTTATGTTTTTATGAACGTATGATGGAAGCTGAGAGTCTCTTATGTATGAATGTTTGGATATGATGTCTACTAGGCGTTCCATTTTATTAAATTAGAAATTTAAAGTATACGTGTGTCATGTTCATGCTGATCGCATATTACTAGAAAAGAAAAATGAAAAAAAAAAGAGAAAGGAAAAGAAAAGGATAGGTATGTACGTAGCAATCCCGCCTTCTTCGGGGCGAGGTTGTTACAAAAGCAGTGCTGGAGGATGATTAAGGAACCAAACTCTCTGGTCTCGTTGGTTTTCAAACAGAAATACTTCCAAAACTACAATCTGTTGGAGGCAAAACTGAAAGGTACCCCTTTTTTTATATATGGAGAAGTATATGGTCTAGCTTGGACCTGATCAAAGAGGGGTCTGCTTGGAGTGTTGGAGATGGTACTAACATAAAAATTTGAAAGGATAAATGGCTTCCCAGCCTAGTGACCTACTAGATTGAAACACCCATAAATACTCTTGATCCTGAGGCCAGAGTTGACACATTGATAAAGGAAGACAATTGTGAATGGAAGAAAGACTTGGTGAAGGCAGTTTTTAATGAAAATGAGGCAAAGATTATTTGTTCCCTACCAATTAGTAAGAGAAGAGCCAGTGATAGGTTGATATGGATAGGTTCAGGAAAAGGTGGATTTACTGTAAAAAGTGCCTATTATATGGAGACAGAGAGGTTGCATAGAATGGTAGGAGAAGCCTTGACAAGGGGAGGGGATAATGGGGTATAGAAAGAAGTTTGGCAGCTAGAGGTCCCATGCAAGGTTAAAATGTTCATTTGGAAGTGTCTCAATAATATTCTTCCTACAAAAGAAAATCTTAATAGGAAGAACATTATTGAGAATAACATATGCCCAATCTATTTAAGGGAAAGTGAGACAACAATTCTTGTTATGTGGGAATGCCCTGCTGCAACAGATGTGTGGGGTGGAAAGAACAGCTTGCTCATTAAATGGAAGAGGCAATTCTTTGACTTCCACTTCCTGTGGAATGAAATGAGACTAAAGCTGAGTAAGGAGATCGTGGAGTTGGTATCAATAATGTTCTATCAGATATGGGTAAGGAGAAATACCTTCATTTTTCACAATCAGTTTTCCAAACCTGAGACCATTGGTATAAGGGCTTGAGTTGATTTATCACAGTTTAAAGAAAACAACAAGGATAGGTCCACGTGTGCTGAAGGGACTCAAGGGATAACTCCAATTCCAAGATGGGAACCCCCTGCATGGCCATATCTCAAAGCTAACTTTGATGCAGCTTTTGACAAAGAGAAAGTGAGTATGGGAGGGGGTGTGGTGATTAAAGATTCAGATGGTAGTGTACAAGAAGTTTTGACAACCTATAAAGACCATATCTCATCAACTTTCCAAGCCGAAAGTATTGCCCTCCTTGGAGCTATGGAATTGTGTTCTGAACTTGGTTTTAACCAAGTATGTTTTGAAGGGGATGCTAAGACTATTGTTAATGCCGCGAACTCCAAAAGTGTAGATAACTAATGGTTGGGTCAATTGACAGAGGATTTGTAGCAAATGATGAATCACAACCAAGCATGGTGCCTCAATTTTGTTTACAGATCAGCAAACAAAGCTGCCCACACGACAACAAAACTTGTTATTAGGAATGTTAGGGAAACCATCTGGTTAGAGGATGGTCCTTTGGAGGTTTTGAACATAGTCTAGGGGGACTCATTCATGTATGAAGTAATCGATTCCTGATCAATGAAAATCCTTTCTTCAAAAAAAAAAAAAAAAAAAAGATTCTCCAAAGTTTGGATCCTAAATCCTACAACTCGTACTTGGTGATAGAATCATGTTACCTATAGAAATACCATACACCATATATAAATCTATGCCATAACTTCAAAAATCCTCTAAATTCATTCCTAATTTCCTCAAATAAAACTCTACAAAATATAAGACTATTTCCTCATGAACAAGATGCATCATCAATCTTAAAACCAAAGGTTCCTAACCCCATATTTAGAAACTTCCTTATCTTATACGCTAAAACCCTTTCACGTAGTAGGTGCACTTTACTATGCATGTATCTAACAAACATTTCATTCATAATTTTTTATTAAAAAAATAAAATAGTAGCAGTTAAAAATACTTACTGCATAGTAGAACTAGCCTTGGGAAGACCATGCCCTAGACATTCCTTTCCTTCCTTTTCTGCTTTCCAAAACTTCTACGCTTTTAAAAAATTTCTTTTTCTTTTTTATGTTGAAAAGTCTACAGAATCTTTTGACTTGGGCTCTGATACCAACTGTAACACCCTGCTCCCCAATAAAGACATTTTCTAGAATTTTTGGGGAGCCAGTATGCTACTAAACTTCACTAAAAACATTACTATTAATGACGTGCTAGGTGTGAAAGATTCCATAAATAAAACAAACATTACTAAATACTTAAAATCCAAAATAGAGTATGCATAAGCACTTTTTAAAAAAAAAAAAAATACTAAAGTCTCATGTGCATATTAAAATAATTTATTTAAACCTTAATCATGAATTGAACATGACATAAATTATCTAGGCCTCTGGCTCACCTCCCTGGGTAAAGTCTTGTTCTGCTGTCTCATTCTCATAAATTTCATCACCTGGGTGGTTTAAAAACATAAAAAGTAAACAAAAATGAGTCAAGTACTCAATAAGCAATACATCATACAGTAAGCATAATAAACATAAGGTTTCTTAAAAAACATGCATACTCATAAATACATACGTAAATAACATGAACATGAACTTATCTTTCACTTATCATAGGTCGATACGCACTGTTGTGGTGCCCTTGGCCCCCGCTTGGGATTGGACGGCGACTGAGATGCCGGGACATGAAACACAAGGCTACACACCCCTTTTAAATGACATGTAATATGCTATGCAACTAAGTACACTAGCAGTATGCAATAGAGTAGCAGCGGGAAAATTAATAAAAGTCAGATAAACTAAGTAACGTGATAAGCAATTGCAAAGCACATGGCACCATAAACTAATATCATAACCCAAAACATTGTCCAAAACATAAACATAAGCCATAAAGGCATAATATCCCAAAAAGCATGAAGTATAATTTAAAATTCCCAAAACACGAGATCTTCACCAAAGTTAACATAATTCCACAAAAGTTAACCATAATTGTTGTTGCCTTTCTTTCTTTTTTTCTTCACAAAATACATAAGCTCCCATACTCTTCAAAAAGATTCAGGTTTCACACGCTTTCCTAAAGCCTTATCCTTATCCCAGTTGTCATGCTGCTTGAACTTTGCGATGAATTCAAGTATACCCGTGATCTCTCAATCAATGGCCTAGAGTCGCTCCCAGATGGAGGGCTCAGGCCAATTCGTGTCCATCTTAGCCACAATCCTCTCCAGAGGAGGTGGTTTCGTTCTCTTCCTCTTGGTCATAGTTGCCTTTTACTAAACCTATCACAACTTCTACCATTCCAGTTGGGGAATGGTAGTGGAAACTACCATAATAAGCTTTCGAGAAATCTCAGCAAGTAATCACACAACATACCACAGTTAACACAAGCATACAAAAGGTATATCATGATATGCGTGCATGGACATGTACTTGACTTATGCCTTAACCAGAGCTTGACTTATGCACTTAAACCTTTTCAAAAGACTTGTAACAGAGACTTCAACTTTTCATGAAAACTTCTTAACTTTTCTTATTTAAAACTTGCCTTATCAGACATATCACAAAATGTCCATCGAGTGATACTTATGATATTGCGACATGTTCATCAAGTGATCCTTATCTTATGAGCTCTTATCCTTGCTCAAAGGGTGGACATAACATGGCTCCCCTCCTTGCACCGCGTATTCTTGCTAGTTACCGCACCATCAACGGTTCATACACCATGATGAATACGTCATAAACAGAGAATCATATTAACATGACCTTACTTCATCGGGTCACATGCCTTACGCACCCACTAGCGTTAGGTGCTTCCTTGCTCCAGTATCCTTTAAAAAGAATCTATTCGAGGCTCAATGACCCAGGGGTTACTACTCCATTCTTAAGCATTCCAAAGTGGACAAACGAGTTCTACTAGGACATTCCCCTGCCCTAGCACTTGGGGTTGTGATAAAAAATTTTCTTTGGAAACATTTTTTTTGAAAACACTTTTCTCCAAATGAATGTGACATAAGACTTAAACATGCATACTTAAACTTGACATATGACATATGGAATGCCGTGCATAAAATAACCAAGCATAACATTTTACTTGAGTGTTAAAAAGAGCATCTAAAACCCTATCTCATGTTCTTGAGTGTGTGTGTGTGTGTTTCTAGGGCATCACCTGGTCTTAAACCATTCGGCTTCTAGGGTTTTTAGGTTAAAACCCCCTTCATGTCACTCATAAGGTAAAACAAAACCAAAGGTAGGCAAGAATACACGTGATGGTCGAAACATGGAGGATGAACTCGCCCTTCACTATTCAGCCTCGAGGGTTTCTCCTAGAAACCCTAGGTTATTTCCAAGAAAATAGTAGAAAGTGTGTGTGTTCTATCTTTCTCAAAGTCTAATGAGATTTGAATCAAATAGGTGGATTGAGAAAAGACTTGTGTATGTGCAAGACTTAGGAGAAACCGATCCTTTTCTTGCTAATCCTTGGGTAGTGCAGAAATCCTTCTCTTGCAAAGATCCTCCTTGTTTGGTTCGAGAGAAAACACAAGAAAATGAGAGAGCTTTCAAAGGAACATAGGAGAATTGTGTGGAGAGAATGGAAACTCATGCAAAATCTGAAAAATGGCAAGGGAAAAGCCTCCTAGGTGTGAACCCTTCTCTTTATATTTGAGACCCTTCACTTCTCTCCTTGTTTGTATCAAAACCCTTGCATGTATGACAAGAGGCAAGGTTTCTTATTCTCTATCTCTCTAAAACCAAAAAGCCTCTTGGAGCTCCCCACTTAGATTGCATTGGGAAGGGACATTCTTGGGAGGTGGCGTGTTGGACTTCTCTCCTTGGCTGAAAATTCCTTTTTCTCTCTTATGCCCTTCATTTCCTTAAACAAGTAAATATCTTTTCAAGGGGTAACTTGGTAAAGCCATGCATGTCTTTTCCTATTCCCAACAAGTAACTCTTGGCAAGGAAGACAAGTGGCATTGGGTGTGTGCCATAGCCCTAGTCGTCCTCTCCATTTTCCCCTTCACAAGGTGTTGCTTCATCTTCCCAATATTCATTCCCTAGGTGACCTTTCACATACCATTGGTCCAAAATGCACTAAGTGACAGGTGGTAAGTGAATAGAATGCCTGGGAGTATGCTAGCCGAAACCCTAAGGGCAATCTTGTCCTTGATACAAAAGCCTCATCACAAAAATCTTCTAGAAATTTGGTGCATGCTTGACAGATGGCAAAAGCTAGCAAAATTCGAAATCACAAAGGCCTCCCTTTAGTTTCCTATGCCAAACTTCTAGAAAAACCCCATATCACTTCCTTAGGCTCCCATTTCCAAGAAACCTACATTGGAACTTGAATTCTGAACAAAAGAACAATGGGCTAGGCGTGTAAGCCCATCTTTGTGCTTTCCTACACCTCTTAACCCACTTTCAAGACTAGGTTCAAGATATAACATTCTCTGGACGCATAACACTAGCAACTTAAAAATTGGATCATGGGCCTAAACCATTGGACCTAAGTTTCCCAATAAGGTTGAAATTCTAAAGTAAACTAGGGCCACTCTTCTCTTGGGCTTAAGTTACTACATCAAAGGTTTTAAGGCCTTCCAAACTAACTAAGGCTCCTAAAATGCCATGACAACCTAAAACAAATTTAAGGACCAAGGCTAGACAAAACTCGGGCCATCACATCCTTCCCTCCTTAAAAAACGTTCCTCGAAATCGGCACCGCAACCATTAATCAAAACACTTATAAGAAGAGATACTGGACTACTACCTTCTCCATAAGTGGCCGTAGACTTCTCAGACAATGTTGAGGATGAGGGCATTTCATTCGCCTCCATGATCAAAGAGTCTTGTGAAAAGTAGAATATAGCTTCCAAACCGTAATCGAAATATATATTGACTCGCATTTCATTCAACCTATGCTCTATCTCAAGCTCGGTGTCCTCGATTGGTTGACCTTCTTCATGAAAACGAATATGATCCGCAGACGTATTTAAAGTCTCAAAAGGTACAAACTGACTTGCGCGTTCTTCCGCTGTGCAACTTGATTATGCTTCTGGATCAAAATTATGCAAATTTCTACTTTCTGCTTCCTTCGAGCTACTCCATGGCTGCCGTTCCTCATGCGGTAATGCTCATCAAACGTGAAGCCTTCCTCGAGGGTCCGCATCCATTACATGAGTGCGATGGTGCTCAAACATTTCCATCTGTCTCGATTGTTTTGCTAACACCTGTTGTTTTCTTCTAAGGCGCTCTCTGATATGACATTCTCTTTGTTCTCTCAACTGTGCCATTGAAGAAACAAACATATGCAGGGTCCTTTTAGTTCATTCCATCCCCTGTTTCAAGGGTTCGATAGGTGTACACATGACTACCATACTTAAACTAGCAAGCCCGCAACAGACAATTCCTCATAGAACAAAACATCAACGGCATTTATATATATATCCATATTACAAAATTCATGCATACATCAAAGGTTTTAAGTTACAAACAAATGAGAATATTCACTTCTCGTTGTATCCTTCTGTTCCCAAGTTGCTTCTTCGAATTCCGAGTTATTCCAGAGTACTTTCACTAAAGTTATCTTCCGATTCCTTAACTCCTGTTCCTTATGATCCACGATCTGTACTGGCCATTCTGAATAAGACAAGTTGAGTTGAAGCTAAATCTCATCGGGCTTCATAACTACTAGCCGTTTTTCTTCGAAACTCTTCTTCAAAGTTGACACATGAAACACATTGTGTATTCCTTGCATCTTTGTTGGTAGATTCAATCTGTAAGCTACTGGATCGACTCTTTCGACTATTTCATAGGGTCCTTCGTATCGGGGATTTAACTTTCCCTTCTTGTCGAAATGTACGACTCCTTTCATGGGCAATACTTCACGGTATACCCAATCTCCTACTGCAAACTCCAAATTCCTACATCAGTTATCAACATAGCTCTTCTGTCTGTTCTGAGTTGCTCTCGTTCTTTCTTGAATCATAGTTACTTGTCTCAGGACTTATCGTAGATATTCGGGTCCTAGCATTTTTCTTTCACCCACTTTATCCCAATATAACAGGGATCTGCATTTTCTTCCGTACAAAGCCTCGTAGGGTGCCATCTGAGTGGTAGCCTGAAAACTATTATTGTAGGTGAATTCCACCGAAGGTAGGTGACTTTCCCAATCACCGCTTAGCTCCATAATGCATGCTCGCAGCATATCTTCCAGGGTCTGGATTGTACGTTTAGTCTGTCCGTCCGTTTGAGGATGATAAGAACTGCTAAAATTCAGACTAGTGCCTAACATCTTTTGCAAACTTTGCCAAAATCATGAAGTAAAATGGGTATCTCGGTCCAATACTATAGTCTTAGGTACTCCGTGCAATCGGACAATTTCCTTAACATAGAGTCGAGATAGTTTCTACATAGAATCTGTGTTGGCTATGGGTAGAAAATGTGCGCTCTTAGTCAATCAGTCGACTATAACCCATATCGAGTTCTTTCCTAAAGTTGTCATTGGCAGACCGATTACAAAATCCATAGACACATCATCCCAATTCCACTCTGGAATAGGCAATGACTGTAGTTCACCTGCTGGTTTCTGATGTTCGGCTTTTACCATCTGACAGATGGAGCATCTTGCCACAAACTCTGCCACATCCTTCTTAATTTCATCCCATCGAAACTAGCCTTTTAAGTCTCGATACATCTTCGTACTGCCATGGTGTGCTTTGTAAGGGGTGCAATGAGCCTCCCTTAGTAACTTTTCCCTAAGTTCAGCGAGGTTAGGAATTACTTTCCCCTCCTTATAAAAGAGCATCTCATTCTTCCCAATAGAGAAATGTTGCAGCCCTTCTAATTTCAGAATCTTCTGTTGGAGCTTCTCTAGATTCTCATCCTTACGCTGTCCTTCCAGGATTTCTTCTTCAGTCACAGATATGAACTCCTGTACTACTGCATAAATGGCATCTCGCGGTGGATCTCCAACCATTAGGTTCCTCAATCTTGCTAAAACCGATGGTAAGTCTGTCTAAGCCTTGCGACTAAGCGCGTTAGCTACAACGTTAGCCTTGCCGGGGTGATATTTAATCTCACACTGATAATTACTAATGGTCTCCACCCATCTCCGTTGCCTCATATTCAAATTTTTCTGACTAAACAAATATTTTAGACTTTTGTGATCCGTGTACACTTCGCATTTCTCTCCATACAAATAGTGCCTCCAAATTTTTAGTACAAAAACTACCGCTGCCAATTCCAAGTCATGGGTAGGATAATTTCATTCATGATCTTTGAGCTATTGCGAAGCATATGCGACGACCCTTCCTTCCTACACTAGGACACATCCCAATCCCATCTTAGAGGCATCATTATAGACTACGTAGGGCTTATGAGGTTCTGGTAATGCCAATACAAGGGCCGAAGTCAACCTCTTCTTCAATTCCTGGAAACTCCTCTCACACTAGTCAGTCCATACATATATAACATTCTTTCTTGTTAGTGCCGTTAAAGGACTAGAAAGTTTAGAAAACCTTTCCACAAACCTTTGGTAATATCCAGCCAAACCAAGGAAACTGCGTACTTCATGGGCATTAATTAGCCTTTGCCATTCTGTTACAACATCAATCATGACAGAATCCACTGCCACTCCTTTGCTAGAAATCACATGTCCCAAAAATTTCACTTCACGGAGCCAGAACTTGCACTTACTAAGGTTGGCGTACAACTGATGTTCCTGCAATGTTTCCAGTACAATCCTCAAATGCTTCTTATGCTCTTCCTCATCAGTAAATCAATATGTAGTCTAAGAATACTGCTACGAAACCTTCTAAATATTGCCAGAAAATCTTATTCATCAATTCCATAAATGTGGCAGGGGCATTCGTCAGCCCAAAATGCATGACTAGAAACTCGAAGTGTCCATAACGAGTTTGGAAAGCCGTCTTAGAGACATCTTGCTCCCTAATTCTGAGTTGATGATATATGGATCGTAGATCAATCTTCGAGAAAACAGCAGCTCCTTACAATTGATCCAACAGATCATCTATCATTGGCAAGGGATATTTATTCTTGACAGTCACCTTATTCAAATCCCTATAATCGATGCACATTCGAATAATCCCATTCTTTTTCTTAACGAACAAGACTGGTGCTCCCCATGGCGATGAGCTAGGTCGAATAAAACCCTTTGCTCGGAGCTCTTCAATCTGCACTTTAAGCTCTTTTAATTCTGCTGGAGCCATCTGATAGGGTGCCTTATGCGCTGGGGCTATGGCCGATTCAAGCTCAATTACAAATTCCATCTCTCGATTTGGAGGTAATCCGGGTAGTTCATTGGCGAAAACCTTAGGAAAATCCTCAGTCATAGGGATTCCTTTAGGCCCTACCGTTACGTCCCTTATCATTACTAGATAGACATTGTCCCCGTTCACCAAACTCTTCTTGACTTGTTCGGCTGTTACCGTAAACAGATCAAGCCGAACAACCTCACCCATATAACAAATCCTTTCACGTGCTGGTAGATTGGACACTACCTCCCACCTCCGACAGTCTATCTAGGCATAATGCCTAGACAACCAGTCCATTCCTAAGATTAAATCGAATTCCATCATGTGAAAAACAATCAAATTCACGGTCAAGACCAAATCCGTGATTTCCAACGGACAATTCTTAACTATACTTGTACAATCGATCACCTTCCCATTGGGGATAGCTACTAAAACTTTCCGAGACATTGGCTCAGCCTCGAGCTCACATCGTCGTATGCATCTATTAGAGATAAATGACCTGGACGCTCCAGAATCAAACAAAGCACATACCATGTACTACTTCAATCTAACTCTACCTAAAGAGGTAACTATAATTACTCAAGATTCCCAGACACAATCTATCTATGAAGTAAGGCAAAGTTGGAAATGTTACCAGTAATCACTCCCATGTCTGCCATCTCATCAGCTTCTAGGTCTACCTCTCCTGGCGTAATAGCATAAACTTTGGCTTTTGCTGCAGTCTTAGGTTTAGCGTTTGGCATCGACACTCCTCCAGGCGTAATCTGCAGACAATCCCGGATCATATGGCCGGTTTGACCACATCTGAAACACACTCCTAAGGCCCTTCGACATTCTCCACTATGCCTTTTCCAGCATTGGTGACAAGGTGGTGGAGTGATGGGTGCTACCTTCCCAACTACCACGCCCTTTCCTTTACTTGGGGTTACCGGGGTCTTTCGCTTCCCCGTATTACTTCCTGACGAGTAAGGAAATCCCATTTTCCTATCCGCTTGAGCCTGTGCTATTAGTCTTCGTAGCTTCGCCTCTGCTATCGAAACCACATTGACCAATTCTTTGAAATTTCCTATCTGTAGACATGCTACTTGGTTTCGGATACAAGGTTGCAAACTGTCTCAGAACTTCCTTGCTTCCATCTTCTCGGAACTGATCATATAAGGTGCGAACCTTCCCATTTCCATAAAACGAGCGGCGTACTGATCGACCGTCATATTCCCTTGGGTCAAACTTGTAAATTCCAAAGCTTTTTGCTGCTTTAGCCATCTTTGAAAAGAAACGGTTGTCAAACTCTATCTTGAATCGCTCCCAAGTGTGCACGTTCAGATTTTCCAATTCTTGGGCCAAAAGCTGTCATTTGGTTTGCCACCAAATTCTAGCTTCTCCTTGAAGCATATGACCCACGTACTGGACCTTTTGCTCCTCAGATATCCACTAATTTCGAAAGTTCTTTCTAAATCCATAAGCCACTTGTTAGCCTTCAAAGGTCCTTCTGTTCTAATGAAATTCAGCTATCTATACACCATGAACTCCTCGTAAGTGCATCCTTGTTCTCCTCTAGGCGGTACTTGTCTGGCATTCTGTCCTTGTTCCATCTGAGTACGTACCACTTCATTCATCTGGCGAATAGCTTTAGCTATAGCCTGTCCCCTTTCATTGGAGGATTCCCAGTCTCTTGATCCCTGCCTCTCAGAGATGTATTCTCACGCTAGTTTCAAACCATAATTTTCATCTTCTTGAAAATGCACAAAACCAGTGTGGGTCAATCCCTTCCTCAAGGAGCATAACCTTTCTTGCCTTGAACTCGCAATCTTATGGGCGTAGCTCCTTCTTCCTCTGAATTCAAGTCTAAAGCTATAAGATCCAAGCCTAAGACTACAGATCTCAAGCCTAGTTAAAGGTACCATGCATTCCTAGGACAAGTGTGGGTTTACCTAGAGACGTAATTGCTCTGATACCATGCTTAGTGGCGCCCCCAGCCCCCACTTGGGATTGGACGGTGGCTGAAACGCTGGGACATGTAACAAAAGGCTACACACCCCTCGTACATGACAGGTAATATGTTATTCAGCTAAGTACACTAGCAATATGCAATAGAGTAGCAGCGGAAAAATTAATAAAAGTCGGATAAACTAAGCAACACAATAAGTAATTGCAAAGCACATGGCACCATAAACTAATATCATAACCCAAAACATAAGCATAAGCCATAAAGGCATAATATCCTAAAAAGCATGAAGCATAATTTAAAATTCCCAAAACACGGGATCTTCACCAAGGTCAACATAATTCCACAAAAGTTAACCACAATTGTTGTTGCCTTCTTTTTTCTTTTCTTTTTTTCCTTCACAAAATACTTATGCTCCCATACTCTTCAAAAAGATTCGGGCTTCACATGCTTTTCTAAAGCCTTATCCTTATCCTGGTTGTTACACCACTTGAACTCTATGATGAATTCAAGTATACCAGTGATTTCTCGATCAATAGCCTTGATTCACTCCCAGATGGAGGGCTCGGGCCAATTTGTGGCCATCTTAGGCACAATCCTCTTCGGAGGAGTAGGTACCGTTCTCTTCATCTTGGTTATAGTTGCCTTTTATTAAACCTATCACAACTTCTACCATTCCGGTTGGGGAATGGTAGTGGAAACTACAACAATGAGATTTCAAGAAATCTTAGCAAGTAATCACACAACATTCCACAGTTAACACAAGCATACAAAAGGTATATCATGATATGCGTGCATGAACATGTATGTGACTTATTGATATGAACCCGCGGGAATGAACTCCCTTGAACCCACAATCAATTTGAAAACTCCCCAAGAAAGCCAAAAATCAAGTCAAGGATGGAGAATCTAGACCCGATGAGAATCCGTTTCAAGAACCTAGATTATATTAAAATCTAGACCCGTTGAAGAACCCGTCTCAAGAACCCAGATTACAAAGGAGGAACGCCACAAAGGTTGTGATTTACCTTTGATAAGTTCAAGAGTTCAATCAAGAACAAGAGGAGAAAACTCAACTCACAAATAAAATTCAATATTGTCTGATCTTCAAATGAGGCTACAAGGAGTATTTAAACTAAACCTAATTAAAACCCTAGCCAAAATAAAGCCCCCTTTTACCCAAAATGCCCCTGATGAACAGTGTCACGCTACAGTACCGCGGCTACAGTAACGCTACAGTACCTCTTAAAACCCTAATTCCTAAAAGTAACTTTCCAAGTAAGCCCTTGGCCAAAATACAAGGCCTTCTTGAAAACTCTAGTTCATTGAAAATAAGACGTGTGGGCCAGACATCTTCAAGCCCACTTATTCTAAACTAATAAAATAAATCATTTAACCAAATTTGAAGTTTCAAATAACAATAGGCCCTATTTCTAAGCCATGTCTTCCATAGCTTGAATCAAGTGGATCAAAGCCGGTTCTCCTTCTTTCAAGCCCATCTTGAGTGTTGGGCACTTGCTAGCTTCATCCCAAGTGGATTGCACCAATCCGTGCAATGCTTCCTTGATCTTCTTGGTCCTTGATCTTGTAATTGGCCCATCTGGAATTTGCAAATGATCTTTAAGACTAGGCCCACCTTGGTTCCCATCACTTATCCCTTAACCAAAACTTGACTTATGCACTTCACCCTTTTCAAAAGACTTGTAACAGAGACTTAAACTTTTCATGAAAACTTTTTAACTTTTCTTATTCAGAACTTCCCTTATCAGAACATATCACAAGATTTACATCGAGTGATTCTTATCATATCACAAGATTTTCATCAAGTGATTCTTATCTTATGAGCCCTTATCCTTGTTCAGAGGGTGGACACAACATGGCTCCCCTCCTTGCACCACGTGTTCTAGCTAGTTACCGCACCATCAACGGTCCATACACCGTGATGAATACGTCATAAATAGATAATCATATTAACTCGACTTTACTTCGTCAGGTTACATGCCTTATGCACCCACTGGCATTAAGTGCTTCCTCACTTTGGTATCCTTTAAAAAGAATCCATTCAAGGCTCGTCGACTCACGGGTTACCACTCCATTCTTAAGCACTTCAGAGTGGACAGAGAAGTTCCACTTGTACATTCCCCCTCCCTGGAACTTGGGGCTGTGATTAAACTTTTTCTTTGAAAACACTTTTCCCCAAATGCATGTGACATGAGACTTAAACATCCATACTGATACTTGACATATGACATATGGAATGCCGTGCATGAAATAACCAAGCATAACATTTTCCTTTCATAGCATGATAACATAAACCATGTGAGATATCATAACACATACTTGGAATCATGAGAACTTGCTTAGGCTGGAACTCATAGGTATAAAAACATGAAAATTCATCACTTAAACATGTTCCAAACATCATATTGCATAAACCATCAACCTCAATCAAGTGAAAGTCGAAACTTATAGTAACATTTCATGACATTTTCATCACAAATCCGAAATATATATTTCCTTCCTTAGAGTTACTCAAGATCATACTAGCATATTCAAACAAACAACCAAGAGATAGCAAACAAAGCAATCAAAAACCATGGAAGGATTTACTCAATCATATTCAAATATTAACCAAGAGTAAGTTGAATGTATACTTACAAAATCATCGTAAAGGAATACTAGCAAGCTATAAATCCGAACATACTATATTAGAAAGAGCATCTAAAACCCTATCTCATGTTCTTGAGTGTGTGTGTGTGTGTGTTTCTAGGGCTTAAACTATTCGGTTTCTAGGGGTTTTAGGATAAAACCCCCTTCATTTCACTCATAAGGGTAAAACAAAACCTAAGCTAGGCAAGAATACACGTGATGGTCGAAACATGGAAGATGAACTCCCCCTTCACTATTCGGCCTCAAGGGTTTCTCTTAGAAACCCTATGTTATTTCCAAGAAAATAGTAGAAAGTGTGTTTGTTCTATCTTTCTCAAAGTCTAATGAGATTTGAATCTCAAGTGGCATTGGGCACGTGCCATAGCCCTAGCCGTCCTCTCCATTTTTCATTTCCCAAAGTGTTGCTTCATCTTCCCAATATTCATTCCCTAGGTGACCTTTCACATACCATTGGTCTAAAATGCACTAAGTCACAAGTGGCAAGTGAATAGAATACTTGGGAGTATGCTAGCCAAAACCCTAAGGGCAAACCTCTCCTTAATACAAAAGTCTCGTCACAAAAGTCTTCTAGAAATTTGGTGCATGCTTGACACATGGCAAAAGCTAGCAAAATCCGAAATCCCAAAGGCCTCCCTTTAGTTTTCTATGCAAAACTTCTAGAAAAACCCCAGATCACTTCCCTAGGCCTCCCTTTCCAAGAATCCTACTTTGGAACTTGAATTTTGGACAAAAGAAAAATGGGCTAGGCGTGTAAGCCCATCTTGGTGCTTTCTTACACCTCTCTTTCCCCCTTAACCCACTTTCAAGACTTGGTTCAAGGTATAACATTCTCAGGGCATATAACACTACGAACTTAGAATTGGATCATGGGCCTAAACCATTGGACCTAAGTTTCCCAATAAGGCTAAAATTCTAAATTAAACTAGGACCACTCTTATCTTGGGCTTAAGTTACTACATCAAAGGTTCTAAGGCCTTCCAAAGTAACTAAGGCTCCTAAAATGCCATGGCAACTTAGAACAAATTTAAAGGGCCAAGCCTAGACAAAACGCAGGCCATCACAACAGTTGACCCCTGTGACTTAGGGTTAGCGAATCTAATAGATTACGATTCCGCCCGCGGTCGTGGGTTGTGGAATCCATACATAAGAAAGACATATTGGAATCCATACATATGCCCATATCATAGATACCGTCTTCATATCATAACTTGGACTGCTACATTTCTTATCATTCATACTTCATCATAATCATACGTCCATACTTATCATATCATAGATTTCAAAAGAAATTGCATGCATACTTGTCATATCTTGTCATATCACATCATAGATTTAAAATGAAATTGCATTCTTTCATAAATTTCCGTGATGCATGTTTCCTTATATATAATTATGATTTTTCATAAATATTTTGATGCATAAATCTTCACATAAAATCATGCATGGCTTTTCATAAATAGTTTAATGCATAACTCTCAAACAATAATGTCTTTTCATAAATCTTTTGGTGAATTTTCATAAAATCATGAATTTTCATAATAATTTAATGCATAAACATTCACATAAAATCATGAATTTTCATAAATATTATCATGATTTGGGTACATAAAAAGAGGCATCCAATTGAGGGCGTACATGCATAATATTTTTATAAAAAACATGTCATTTTACCATGCATACTTCTAAGGGTATGATCATGCTACTTATCTCGTAGTACTAATCGAATATTTTTGGGGCGCGACTGATTTCCTATAAGATAGGCACGTAGCTTACGTCAATTTCTACTTAAACACATACCTCGTAATTAAACCTTAATGTACATTCCCATAAACCTTGGTCTTTCATAACCCTAAAATCAAATTGACTCCATAATGTTGACATCAATTCTGTCTATCTAGAGTTTATAAGTCCAACTTAAATTTCCTGACGTTTCGTCAATTTTTCTAAAGTAGTCTAACCTTTCATGCGTAATTCTCTTAAAGCCATATACATATACATATATATATATATATATATACATCCCATTAAGCGCAACACATAAATATGTCCATCCATTTATAATAAGTCTAGATTATAGTTACTACCTATACAGTATACTACGCAATACTCCAACCTATATATTAAAGCTATGAGACATAATAGGTTGATCAAGGGAGGGGATGTACTACATTTTATCAGAGAGAGCAAGAGAGATCACTTACAAAGGAGATTTGGACGTCTGGGCTTACGATGGGCTCTAGTGTTTGACATTGGGAGGAAGAGAAACTAACTGGGGTAGAGAGATAACATGGAGAGAAAGGCTTACGGGGTAGTCTCAGCACGGTGGTGGTTTTCGTTATCTACAGCTAAGGAAGGAGGCGTGGAGGAGCTGTTGGACGTGCTTTGCACTGTTTTGTGGGGCTAAAACAGGGGATGCTTGGCTTCTTGTATATCACCGGTTTTTGTTTTGCCATGGGTTGTGAAGGAGGAAGGGTGGTGGTTGGTATCATGTGGGTGTGTGGGTTTGGTTCCCATGGTAGTTCACGGCAGAGGGAGGATCGGCTTGGACGTGGATACTGCGGCATGGGGGAGAATGTTTTTAATCATGTGAGGCTTGAGGGGTGGTGCACTGGTCGTGCATGGGGGCCTTGGGTAGAACCGGTTGGCCGTGAAGGGGAGGTGACGTGAGAGAGTTTGAGTTATAGATAGTTGTAGTTGTGGTTGAGGAAGGAGGCAATCCGTCGTTGGGGCTAGTGCTCTGTGTGTGACGATTTGGTTCGGCAACCCTAGGTTCGTGGGGAAGATAATGGCATGTACATGGGGTTACGCGGGTATATATAGAAGGAAATTATGTTTGAAAAGTTTAGTGTGAAGGGCTCTAGAATTGTAATCCCTATTGAGAGGGAATTCTATTAAGTTGTGAATCCTAGTGAACTTTGATGATAAAGACGTGCATGGCATGGAGTTCACGGTTTATTAATATAAAATAGGCTTAAATATAATTATTAAGCCTAATAAAATTATCCAAAATTTATCCCTAAAAATATAAAGTCAGTTCGTTACAAAAAATACACCGAAAAGTAAGTTAAAGGCTAACTTACAGTGATTGGGCGTGATGTAAAATTAGCTTGAAATAGCATGAATTGAAATGAGATATTGCTAAGGATTAGAATATCTCACTAATCAGTTAGAAACATAAGACTTTATGACTTATGGAAAAAATACCATTTTACCCTTCTACTTATGGGGAATGACCATTTTACCCTTCTACTTGTGGGGAATGACCATTTTGCCCCTAAATTAAGGATTTTGTATACTAACTCCAAATTCTACCACAATTTACATTCCTCATGTAAATTTATCCTAAATCCAAATAACCAATTAGAAAAATCTGATTCAAAACACAAATATACAAATTATGCATTCACTGATTCCCATTAAGGCTAAAAATCTTTATTTTTGTTGCAATTCTTTCAAACCTCAAACCATATACTTAAATCAATTTATGAAACACTAAAAATAGTAATATCCTATGTTCTAAGATCATACTATGACATCAAAATAATCATTTCATAAAAATCTAAACTCCTCGTATAAATAAAATGCCAAAATACTAAGTTTTCGTCAAACAGAACAAATCCTTGTTGTTCTTGGTCAACACTTTTCAAATTGTGATAACTCAGTCTAAGCTAGGTCCTTACTCTTATTTATTTTATTTTCTATTGTTATCCAAATTGCCTCTAGACGGATGATTGGAGAAGATTAAGGGTGTAAGATTGAATTAGGCCATGTTTTGTTTATGCAATATGTACCCAAGCCCAAGGATAAGAAGCTCAACACTCAGCCAAGTTTGGGCCATATAGGAATTTAGGGTCTTGGAAGCCCAAACTAGGGTTTTGAAATGAGTGAGAGGAGCCCCTTTGGACAAGAAGGCTCTTGAGTTTCCCTAAGCTATAGTTATTAGCTCCTAGGGAAAGGGAGCGCCATCTTTTCTAAGACTTATCCGCCACATGCCCCACATGCATTGAAGAACAAAAAAAATTCTAGAAGAAGCCAAGTGATGGAGGAGAGTCATAGGGTTTCGGCTTACCTAGGGCACATGCCAACTATACCTTCCACCATGCCACTTGGCCATCATGCAACCTCACTCTATAGATTCATTGTATCTAGACTTAAAAGTGGATAAAGGGAAGAAGAGGAGCAGATTTCAGAAGTCCAAGGGACACACGCCACCAACATTATGCCTGCCAAAGGGCATTCATGCATAAGCACCTTAGAATCTCTAAAAGATGCAATCATGAGGAAGTGTAAGAGACACATGGGGAATCTCGGATTTGGGATTATGGTTCCGAAAATCTTAGTGAATTTGGAACTTGGCAAGCATGCAAAGTAGGAAACAAAGCCTCTAGAAGATCTCTGGGGTTTTGTCCATGTGATGTACACGCCACTCACAAAATACCTTCTAGATGAATCTTTGATGAAAGAGACAAGGACGATTTCGAGAATGGTAAGAGCCACATGCCCACATCATGCCATTTGGCAGCCATGCATTGCTCAGCCTTAGGTTCATTGCATCTAGACACAAAAAGGGTTGGAACAAGGCTTTAGAATTTCGGCTCGGCCATGAAATCACCACTTGCCATCCATGTAAGAGGTGTCTCTTAACATTTCCAAGAGAAGCAATGATGAGGGAAGAAGAATAGGTGACTTTTGGCCAAAGCAAGTGGCAAGACGCTACATGGAAGCCATGCACAAGAAACCCTTCAGTTTCCACATCAGAAATAATGATAAGAGAGAAAATGAGTGGGATTTGAAAGAGGTATATAAGGAGGTAATTTAATGGACCATCACCATTACCCCCACCGAAGGCACATCAAGAGTCATTTGCTTCATTTTATATTTCTCCCTCTCCTCTCCTCTCTATCTCGCCTACCTTAGAAGAAGAAAATCCAAATGCTATTTTCCTTCCAACCAACCACCATTTTCGTACAAGCAAGGATTTGAGATTCAAGAATACCTTGTAGGAAAGGATTGCAAGGTAAGAACTCTCAAGTTTCTATAACATTTCCTTCTCATGAACACGCACACTCTTGTAAGGGTTTGAGTTGAAGAGTTTTGACCTAGGGGAGTGAAGAATGTGTGATTTCACCTTGTAGTGTAGTCCCACGGGATAAATGAAGTATTTGGTTCGACTACAAGAAGGGTATGGTTTGTCTAGGGTTCCTCTTCCAAAGAACTCGAGATTGATGGCAAGATGGGAAAAAGGGAGAAGAGATGTTCAACCATTAGGGTTTTGTCTGGTGAAACCACCCTTATTGCTCACACCACACACTTGTGTTCTTCAAACTGTGTATATAATTTATAAGAGTCACAGGAGCTTATAACTTATTAGGGTTAAGAGCGTAAAACCCTAGTACACACCACCCATGTTTGGTTTAATGTTTGATTCCAAAGTCTAATGGTTTGCAAACATACACTTTCAGCTTGCTTGATTGTTGGCATTTTCTTTACGTCGGGATATTTGTAAGTTAGCCTCTAACTTACTCTTGGATAATGTATTTATGTACATGTGTAAACTCCATATCTTGATTGTTCAAATTGGATTATGGGATTGTGTGATGA
Source organism: Juglans microcarpa x Juglans regia (assembly GCF_004785595.1). Lineage (NCBI taxonomy): Eukaryota > Viridiplantae > Streptophyta > Magnoliopsida > Fagales > Juglandaceae > Juglans > Juglans microcarpa x Juglans regia. The sequence continues at coordinate 3,239,152 of NC_054605.1, forward strand.
CCCGACTTTGTCTAGACCCATAGAATTCATTCTAGGTTGCCATGGCATTTTAGGAGCCTTAGTTACTTTGGAAGGCCTTAGAGTCTTTGATTTAGTAACATGAGCCCAAGAGGAGAGTGACCTTAGATTACCTTGTAATTTTTTGCCCTATTTAAAAACCCAGGCCCAATGGCTTTTGGCCCATAACCCAAATCTTAGTCACTAGTGCCAAGAAGTGGCTTGAACGCCTACCCTAGAGGATTTGCCACTTGTCAACTTGCTAGAAACCTTCTAGATGAATCAAGGGGCAAAAGGAACCTAGGAAGACTAAGGGATTTTTGGCTAGCCCATCTTCCCACACGCCTAGACCCTTGTCTTGCCCAAAATTCAAGTTTCAAGGTAGATTTCTTGGGAAGGGAAGCCTGGGGAAGTGAAATAGAGATTTTCTAGAAAATCTGCATGGGAAACCGAAGGGAGGCACAAAGGATTTCAAATTTGGTCAGTTTTTGCCAAGTGTCAAGCATGCACTAAGCTTCTAGAAGAATAGATGAAGGGACTTTTGTATCAAGGACAAATATGCCCTTAGGGTTTCGGCTAACACACTCCCAAGCACCTCATTCACTTGCCACTTGTCACTTAGATTATTTTGGACTAATGGCACATGAAAGGTCACCTAGGGAAGAAGCACTAGGAAGATGAAGCATCAACTTGGGAAAGGAAGAAGGAGTGGACGGCTAGGGCTACGACATGTGCCCAATGCCACTTGTCATCCATGCTAAAGGTTACTTGTTGGGAAAAGGAAGAGGCATGAGATATTTTATCAAGCTACCCTTAAAGAAATATTCACTTGCTTAAGGAAAGGAAGGGCATAAAGGGGAAAGAAGGGAATTTCGGCCAAGGAAGGAGAAACCCTACACAGCACCCCCAAGATGTCCCTTCCCAATGCAATCCAAGTGGGGAATTCTAAGAGGCATTCTCGACAAAAGAGAAAGGGGAAGAAGAAACCTATGCCACTTGTCATCTATGCAAGGATTTTGGAAGCAACCAAGGAGGGAAGTGAAGAGTCTACTATAAGAAGGAAAGGGTACAAGCCTATGGGCTTTTCCCTTGCCATTTTTTCAAAATTTGCATGAACTCTCACTCTCTCCACACAATTGTCACATGTTCACCTGAAGGTTCTTTGACTTTCTCGTATTTTCTTTCCAACCAAACGAGGAGGATCCTTTCAAGAAAGAGGATTTTGGCACCATCAAGGATAGACAAGGTAAGGATCAGTTTTCTCTTAGTTTTGCACACAGATGTCACTTTCTTAACCCAAAAATGAGATTCAAATCTCATTGGAGTTCGGGAATGATAGAACACACACTTTCTACCGATTTCTTGGAAAATGACTTGGGGTTTTCAAGACACCCTTGAAGCTGAATAATGGGGGGAGTTCATCCTCCATGTTTTCGACCACCACATGTATTTTTGTTTTACTTTAAGTTTTGTTTTACTTCATGAGTGAAATGAAGGAGTTTTAACCCAAAAACCCTAGAAGCCGAGTGGTTTAAGATCAAGGGATGCCCTAGAAATCCTCACACACTCAAGAACATGAGATAGGGTTCTTAGTTACTCTTTCTAATGTAGTATGTTCAGATTTACAGCTTGCTAGTATTTCTTTACACGGATTTTTGTAAGTATACACTCAACTTACTCTGGTTAATACTTGTATATATTTGTGTAAATCCTTTCATTGTTTTGATTGGTTTGTTTGCTATCTCTTAATTGTTTGTTTGAATATGCTAATATGATCTTGAGTAAAACAATGGAAGGAATTATATGCTTCAGATTTGTGATGAAAATGCCATGAAATACTCCTATAAGTTTCGATTTTTACTTGATTAAGATTGATCGTTTATGCAACATGATATTTCGGTTTGAACATGTCTTGGAAGTTTCAGACCTTGGTCAAAACCTATGATTTCATGTTTTGTTTCACTATGCCTTGATTTCTATATTATATGCTTGAAGTTTGGAACATGTTTAAGTGATGATTCTTCATGTTTTTGTGCCTATGTGTTTCGGCCGAAGCAAGTTCTCATGATATCATGTATGTGTTTGGATACCTCATATGGTTTATGTTATCATGCTATAAAATGAACATGTTATGCTTGGTTATTTCGTGCATTGCATTTCATATGTCATATGTCAAGTGTAAGCACGCATGTTATAACTCTCATGTCATATGCATTTGGGGAAAAGTGTTTTCAATAAAAGTGTTTTCAAAAGAAAGTGTTTTCAAAGAAAAGGGTTTAAAAGTTTTATCATGACCCCAAGTGCTAGGGCGGGGGAATGCCCTAGTGGAACTCCTCTGTCTACTCTGGAGTGCTTAAAAATAGAGTGATAACCCTTGGGTCGACAAAGTACTGTCGACGAGTCTCAAATGTATTCTTTTCAAAGAATGCCGGAGCAAGGAAGTGCCTAACGCTAGTGGGTGCATAAGGCATGTAACCCGATAAAGTATAGTCGAGTTAATATGAATCTCTGTTTATGATGTATTTATCATGGTATACGGACCGTTGATGGTGCGGTAACTAGCAGGAACATGTGGTGCTAAAGAGAACCTTGTTGTGTCCACCCTCTGAACAAGAATAAGAGCTTATGTGATAAGGATCACTTGATGCAAATCTTGTGATAAGTTCTGATAAGACAAGTTTTGACTAAGATCACGTGAATAAGAAAAGTTAAGAAGTTTTTCTGAAAAGTTAAGTTTTGTTGCAAGTCAAGTTCTGGTTAAAGGCATAAGACAAGTACATGTCCATGCATGCATTTCATGATGTACCTCTTGTACGCTTGCGTTAACTGTGGTATGTTGTGTGATTACTTGCTAAGATTTCTTAAAATCTCATCATGATAGTTTCCACTACCATTTCCCAACTGGAATAGTAGAAGTTGTTATAGGTATCCCAGATACCCAAGAAACATGAACCCAAATGGTTTCTTAATAGAGGACGAGTACACTGTTCAGGCTCGTCATGACTATACTGCTGATGTATTAAAACGTATGGCTAAGCTTCCCAGGATGATCCTAAATAGTATTAGTGAGATTGAGATCGATGCTACGATCTATCAACCATTTAAGAATCTGATGTTTTGGTGGATTACGGACTAGCTTTCTACTTATCTGGAGCGAGCCTGATGAGTGTACGAAAGTGCACTCTAAATAGCCCTATTATTGGACTAAAATGCTAAAATTTGAATAGAAATCTTAGAAATAAATGTATATTCTTGAATTGACTGTCTATTTACTTTGGGATACTCCTAAGCAGATTTTTATGTTTAATTTCAATGTTTATAAAAGAACAAGTCAAAACTTTGTCAAATTTAAAGGACTTTCAAGTGGGCAAGACGTTGAAATAACCTAAGAACTTTCAACGAGTGTAGGACTCTTCAAATAAGTATAATGATGAGGTTTGAGAGTAATTCGGATTAAGAGAAAAAGTCAGAGTAAAAAACACACTAGGAGAGAGCCTGGACATACTTTAGTATTTTGATCATAACTTTCCACTCACATCTCTGATTGATGTGATTCTTGATGCTTTGGAAACTTATCTTAAAGGACTACAAATTTATTTCAATAAGGATTTCTAAATTTGAACTCCTGAAACACGTATGTGGCTGCCAAGATGAGTCCTAAAATTTTGGTATTTTTTATGCAGGAATCATGAAGACATTAGGGTTTCTTTCCTATCCTATATAAGCATATCATTAGCACAAAATTGAGAGTTTTTGAAGGGGGCACATATCTAGGGAAGAAAAAAATACCATTTTTATTTTAATTATTCTATGGAGAATTAAATCTTGGGTAAAGCCTAGGGCGAAAATTGATTGGTGAAAATACTTTGCCTATATTTCAATTCATAGATTAAGTTTTATTGTTTAAGATTCTAGGATTTAATTCTCTATTTGTTTTGGATATTATAAGTTTGAGACAATTATATTAAATATTACTATGGTTTGATTTTGTTGACCTATAGGATAATGAATATATGATTGTGACTCAAACATGCTTTTCATTCCATTGATGTGATCTTTTGCTGTATTATTGTTTGTGAACATAGTGTCGTCCCTAGATCTGATATTCATTTTTATATATAAGAACCGTGGTTTGTAAAGGGAGAATAGATTCTAGAATTAAATTTGAGAAAGTAGATGAATATAATGTCATATCTTCCAATTAGGATTTTGGTGCTATAATTCTTAATTGTATTTATTGTTTGGATTGAAAAAGTCAGAGTATTGGATCCGGTTGGTGGAAGCCCAAAGCTTTACTTGTCTTCTTATTCGTGCCCTAATCTCATTTTAATTAAGTGCTTTAGGTAGAATTTTCAAATTCTTGTCGTATTATAATTTGATCTTTTCTTTTAAGCTTGCGTCTTGTTGCGTTTCTTCCGACTGCCTGTGGATCAACACCCTGAATTATACTATAACACCGTATACTAATTTGAGCGTAATCAAATTTTGACGCCATTGCAGGGGAGACAGTGGAAGAAACGATACAAATAATTTATTTCAGTAGTTTGTAATGGCGATAACTTCGTTCCCTATTTTAGCTTGCTACATTTTTTTTTTCTTTCCTTTCGTATTATTTTTAGTTTTTAGTATTGTTTTTAACTTGCATGCACAGATATAGAGACACCTTGGGTAGATTTGCTTGTAGGCCTATGCTAGAGTCAGAATCAAATTTTTTAAATCCTTTATTTGACAATCCATCTAGTCCCAAAGAAATGAGTGAACATGAAAATCAACCCGTTAGAACTCTTTAGGATTACCTCCACCCTACACGCATAGCCACTCCATCATGCATCATGTTTCTAGTTAACACTCGTCAACTTGATTTTAAAACAAGGATGATACAACTACTTCCCACCTTTCATGATTTAGAGAATGAAAAATGATAAACACACAACACATTTTACAACATTTTATACAACAATGTTTTAAAAAGAGGGGTATTTTTGTAAAATATCTTATAAAACTAACATCATTTTACAAAAATGCCCTTAGTTTACAATGTGTTGTAAAAAGCGTTGTAAAAAGTGTTGTGTATTTATCACTACTCTTAGAGAATGAAAATTCTTATTTGCACATTAGGGAGTTTGAGGAAGCAGTTGCGACTTTCCATAGTCATAATGTTACAGATGATGTTGTGAGACTTAAGTTCTTTCCTTTTTCTTTGAAAGATAGAGCAAAGAGCTGGTTGTACTCATTAAGATCACGATCCATAGGATCATGGAATGAGATAACACGTCTTTTTTTAACAAATACTTTCCCCAACATAAGACCGATATTTTGAAGAGGCAGATCTCCACATTTGCACGAAAGGATAGTGAGACTTTATATCAAGCCTGGGAGAGGTTTAAGGAGTTGTTGAGTATGTGTCCTCATCATGGGTATGAGAAATGGTGCTTAGATAGTTATTTCTATGAGGGACTTACATCGAGAGAGCGTCAATTCATAGAGATGATGTGTAATGGTGAATTTTTGTTGAAAAATCCTGATGAGGTCATAGAATATCTCGATGAGCTTGCTGAAAAAGCTTACACTTGGACCGGACCTAGTGCTACTAAGAGTACAAATAGGTCACGGCCTGCTGGAAATCTAAATGGTGGTGGAATTTACCATCTTAAGGAAGAGGATAACCTAAAAGCTAAGGTGAAGATGCTTACTAGGGAGTTAGAGGTATTAAAAACTAGAGATTTAAAGCCAACACACATGGCTACTCGTGTTGAGTACTTTGGACCATGTTTTGTGTGTAGTGGCGTAGATCACCTAGCTCAAGAGTGCCTCACATTTACTGAAATGAAAGGAATGTATGAGGAACAATGCAATGCCTTAGGTATATACAAGAAACCTTTTGCACCTTTATCCGATACCTGCAATCCTAGGTGGCGTAATCACCCCAATTTTAGTTGGAAATATGAAAACTAGCAGCCTGCTCAACCACCTAGCGCTTATCCTACACCGTATCATGCATCTTCCTCTTCTAGGAACTCCTTAGAAGATACTTTGCATGCTTTTATTGAGGCATAGGCTAAAACTAATCAGAAGTTTGAATATTTGATTACGCAAGTTATTCAAGAAAACAAGGAGACAAAGAGCCATGTATCCAAGTTGATGAGCTCTTTGAGTGTGAATGAGCATGGCAAGTTCCCTTCTCAAGCCTAATCCACACCCCAAGGTCAACATATGGCTCAAGGAAGGAACAAGGTTTATAAAATCAGTAGGATAATAAAATCACTTAACTATATGAGGTATCAAAACACATATGCATTTGGCAATTGCTATTGAAAGTAGGGTCCATGTCCAAGACAATAAAATCAATAGGATAATAAAATCAACAGGATAATAAAATTTGGCAATTGCTTTTGCCATATATAGAATATGGCAAAATCTTCACATTAGATCCAAGATCAAGCAAAACTTGCTCTATTTTAGAATTACCAATTATGCATGAAATGGTAGGAGATCCTGAATCTTTGTATTTAAGCGGTGTTTTGTTTGGAATGATTGCACTTACTTGTTGAGTCAAAAATGCATTTTTCTGTACATTAAGCTTGTGCTTAACAGTACATAAATTTTTTAAAAACTTGGCATATGAAGGAATTTGCTTTATGGCATTCAAAAGTGGAATGTTCACTTTAACTTGCTTGAACACTTTAAAAATTTCTGCATTGTGATTCCCTTTTTGAGGAGGAACCAATCTTTGGAGAAAATGGGCAGGGATAGGACAAATAACCTCATCACTTTTGGGCTCATTAGGTTCATCACTACTCTTTGACTTTGAAACCTTTCTAGTTCTTTTGGTGGGATGGTCTTGTCAATGACCTTCCCATTTCGAAGAGTAGAGATAGACTTAACATGCTCAAATGTTTCACCATTGGCACTAGATTCACCTACACTAAATTGACCTTGTGGATTGGGTTGTGATTGAGCAAGAAATTTTCCTTTTTCTTGATTGTTCAAAGAAGTGGTCAACTTAGAAAGTGTATTCCTAATATCGTTGATAGCTTGAGAATTTTGATTATTGATGGTTACTCGTGTTTGCATAAATTGTTGCAAACTTGTGGAAACTTGGTGCAATACATCCTCAAGATTTTTCTTTAGTGGTGGAACATTGTAAAGTATAAAATTGGGAGGACCTTGAGTAGGAGCTGTAGCCACATTATCATTTCTCCAACTAAAGCTTGGATGATTCCTCTATTCAAGATTGTAAGTCTCTGAATAGGGGGAGGAATATGATTTTTGACCATGTTTATTCCATTTGCTTAATCATGCAACAGCTCTTTAAAAGCTAGAAGTGTAGGAGATTCATTTGTTAAGTGTCCCATGGTCTCACAAATACTACAAACCTCATTAACTTTAGGCACAATAGCGACTTCATTAGCTTTCCTAAATTCCATGGCTTCAAGTTTTCTAGTCAAACTTGCTACCCTAGCTTTAAGGTCATCATCCTCCTTAAGTTGGTATCTACCACTTCCAGAGGGGTTGGTGGAAAGTTTGGACGTATCTGTAGTATCAATGGTATCCCAAGATTGGGCATTCTCAGCTAAGAGATCAAAATATTCAAAAGCCTCTTCGGGATCTTTGTTTAAAAACTCTCCATTACACATCATCTCTACGAATTAGTGCATTTTGAGACTTAAACTGTCATAGAAAAAACTGATTATACTACAAGTTTCATAGCCATGATGTGGAAAAGAATTAAGCAAATCTTTAAATATTTCCCAACACTGGTAAAATGTCTCACTCTCTTTTTGTGAAAACTTCATCATTTGTCTCTTGAGAGCATTAGTCCTATGGATTGGAAAAAATTTCTTTAGAAACTCAGTTTGCATCTCTTGCCAAGTACCAATTGACCTAGGTCTCAAATTGTTAAGCCATGTCTTTGTCTTCTCTTTAAGAGAGAAAGGAAACAACTTAACCCTAATGGTGTCATCAGTACAAGTTTGGTCATGGAAGATAGCACATACCTCCTCAAACTCCTTAATGTGTAGACAAGGATTTTCAGATTCTAAGCCATGGATTCTAGAAAGAAATGGAATCATACCGAGTTTAAAATTAAAATTATATGTATTAAAACTATATGTTTAAAATTAAAATAGAAAGAGAATGCATGATGGAACACTACTCCTAGTGGGCTGCAAATAATCTCTAAGAGTCCTAATGGGAGGAAGATCTTCATATTCCGGAATGTTTGTATTGTTCTAGTCATTATGGTTCTCCTCATCCTGGACACTCTCATGGATCGACATGGTATCAAGTGTGTGAGAATGGTTGGATGAATTATATGAATTATATAACAAATAATGATATTCAATCCTAATCAAACGATTATCTCTATCACAATCCCAAGAGCTCATGTACTAATGCAGCAAACAAGTTTAAAATAGCCTCGTTTGGGTTGAGAGTTGAGATGAGATGAGTTGAGATTAAAGTTGAAAGTTGAATAAAATATTGTTAGAATATTATTTTTTAATATTATTATTGTTTTGGGATTTGAAAATTTTGAATTATTTATTATATTTTGTGTGGAAGTTTGGGAAAGTTATAATGATAAGATGAGATGAGATGAGTTGAGATTAAATCTCAATCCAAACGGGATAAATCTAAAACTAAACAAGAGAAATAAATGTAAATAGAGAAAGAAAAAAATGAGTTGGAGAGATATTACCGAAATTGTGAAGAAATTCACAACTCAACAAACCTCCCTATAAAAAGTGGGTTGCTTCAACCACACCGTCTTCCCTGGCAACGACGCTAAAATCTTACTGCAACTTCAATAATCCTCCAAAGCATAGGATTGTTGTGCAATAATGACTAGGTGAATTTGAGATCAAATCCATAGGGAAGGGTGTAGAATTGCAATCCAAAGCAAGAAAACTTGATAGAAAGGATTATCAAGGGCTGATTGAGTTGCTGAAAAAAATCAAAACTATGGAGAAAAATATCAATATCTTAAAACATTAAGGGTCCGAGATTCGCACACAACACATCTAATGATAGTATCAACAATCTATTTTATAACTCAACTAAAATTCATACGAAAGATTATCTTAGTCGGATGATTTAGCCATTAAAGCACATATTACTTTTCAAAGACAGTTTCATGAATTGGATTGATTTTAGGCAAAACAGATCTAGAGAATTTATGCACAGGGAATTCTAAGCATTCAACGTGCCCGGAGTCTATGATAAATGAAACAATTATACAGAATAAATCTCTATTCTAGAATGGTAAATCAATCAGAAAATACCAAAATTTAAACATAAAAACCATAAATAAATTGTTAAGAACATACCAAAAGATGGTTGGGCTATACCCTACATCTTAGCAAGGTGTTTAGCAATCCATCGGCAAAAGAAAATAAAACAATAAACTAAAATTGTTCCTGGCCTCCTCCCACTCAATTGCCTCTTAATGGTATGCTTCTCTCATGTATAAAAGAAACCTTAACGTTTTCCTGATTCCCGTATAAAAAAATGCCTAACTTTTAGGACTCAGATTGATAGGCACATACACGCTTCACAAGTCAGAATTTAGACATTCTTATTAGATACGAATTTGTATCCCCTTAAGATAGCTTCCAACGCATCAAGAATCACATTAATTGGATGTGTGAGTGGAATGTTATGATTAAAACACTAAGGTATGTCTAGGCTATCTCCTAGTGCGTTTCGGACTTGGACATCTTTATGTCTCTTTTTGTGATTTCTTTCTTTTTTTCTTGATCTGAATTATTTTCAAACCCTAAAAAAAAAAATATTTATGCATTAAGACTCATTTTAAGCACAAACTTAAGAAAATAACATTATTCTAAAACAACCTATAATATGCATGAATTAACCTAAACTAAATAGAATAAAGCTATCTACTAATGAGATAAATGTGCAAAACTAAGCTATTATCATATATGTTTCTGCATGTTCTAATTCCTTCAACCTATAAACGTGATGTACTCTTGATACATGGCATAAACGCATGACATTGTTGCATGAAAGTTACATGGTCTCATCTCATATGTTTTTTGGGTTGTGCATTAAAAGAAATTGTTTTGTCACGACTCCAAATGCTAGGATAGGAGAATATCCTGATGGAACTTTATTTGGAGTGGTAACCTCTGGGTTGACGAAGCATAGTCAACAAATTTCGAATGGATTCTTTTTAAAGGATTCCGGAGCAAACACATTGGAAATGCAGTGAAGGTGAATGGTGAACTGCCATATCATATGGACTTTGACGTACTCACACCTAGTCAATAGTGCCGCTAATGTTATGTGATAACTATTAGGGAGCCCGTGTTGCTTATGGGAGTCATGAGGTGTCCACCCACATTGTTATATGGCTTAATGATTATAAGTGATTAATATGAATTGAAAATGATATTGTGTTATATTGTCACTTTGTTACTCTGTTACATGATTACACAGTCAATGTTTGAAAAAGAACAAATACAAGGGAGAAATCAGTTTTTAGTCAAATTCATGTCCATGCTCATGTATTCATATTCATGGTTTGCCTTTACATGATTATGTTATCTTCTTGTATGTTATTGGTTTAACTTCCTAAGATTTATTGAAATCTCACCGTAGTAGTTTCCACTAACATTTTCTCTGCAATGGTAGAAGTTGTGATAGAAATAGATGACAGAAATGGGAAAGCACAAGCGCTTGGATTCCCTAAAAACTAAAGAAGAGTTTAGCAAGGAAAGCAATAGGAAGGGTGAGGGCAACGTGGCCTCTAGCTCTCAGTATGTTAAGGGAGATAACCTCGAAGACATAGTAATCAACTTGACAAGGCTATTTGAGTGCATGAAAGAAGCCTAAGAACTTTTGAATTAGAAGAAACATTGTACATAGAAAGTCGAATAGTCTATATGTTATCTGTGACCTTTTGATGATGAAGTTGGTATCAAGGGTTGTGTTTTAAGCCCTCATTTTGTATTGAGAGATTTTTTAACAGTATTTTGGGATAAATAGTTACATTTATTTGGTACCATATTTTATTGCTCAAAACTTTACTTAGAATTAAACTTTTCGTCTGTGATTATTGCATACTGCTAGAAATATACTAGGTGGATTGCATATTAATTGTCATGAACAAGGGATGTGTAACCTTGAGTTGTATGTACTGATGCTTCAGTCTCTGTCTAATCTCAAGCGGAGCTAGGGGCATCGGACAAATCAACTTAAAGGACTCCAAAATTTCATAAACACACTCTGTTTATAAATCCAAACTAAATGATAATCATGCCCGAACAATGACCAAAATCATAAAACTTATCATCAAACCAATTGGCATGCAAACGGAGTCCAAACTAAGTACCACATATTTTTTATTTAGATTAAAAACACTAAATCTAAAATTTTCATGAATAAACATTCAATAAATAAAATTATATACCTCATATTCAAGTTCTAAACTTGATCTAAACATTTAATCTAGGATCACATGGCAAAAATACCATAATAACACAAAGTAAACTGTGAGCTTCAAGTTTGTGCCTTAACTGAACATTTTTATGAAAAACATGCTTCCAACAAAGATTAAACCAAATCTCTTAAAAAAAGACTCTTAACACCTAAATAAAGTCCTTAAGAATAGCATATCTGAATTTCATAGCCATTGGACTAGGTTTCTAGAACCAACAAATATCATAACCTTAAAATAGAAATAGTTTCGTGTGATCTTGTTTCAACTTCAAAGAAAATATATTTAACTCCTTAATAAAAATACTAACATCTTTGGATCAACTCATAACATGTATAAAAATGTGTTAGCATTTCATAATTTCAATATCTACCACCTAACTTTAACAAAAGAGTCACCAAAACATAAAAAATTCACACCATCGTCCAAATTGTCACCCAGTATGACCCTTACATACTCAAACCCATTTTTCACCAACCAATAATCCACTAAAAATCACACTAAATATATCAATGGAAACTATATTAAAAAAGGTACAAATCATATGAGTAGGTTTCATGAGAATTGACTTACAAAGACTTCAAAAAAATATAGCAAGAACAAGCAAAAAAATTGCCAGAAGCTTCCACCCGAGTTCTCTTCAAATAAGTGAAAGAAAAGTGACCAAATGCTGAAGAGATTGCATGGGAGGTCCTTTATAGGAGGAGAGAGTTGATGGGGGATAGATTAATGACCTCTTGATGGGGGGTTTTACAGCAAAACCCTGGGCTGCTCAGCCCAAGGTATTGGGGGTTGCAGACGAGAGGGGTGGGGCAACTTTGGGTAATTGTTTGGCCTCCCATCCATGCACTATTTGGGCTAACATGTTAGCCATAGGACAAACTTGGATGATGGTGGAAACTTCCTCAAGAGTTTTGCATTGGTGGTATTTTTGATGGGCCTAACCGAATGGACCTCACTTTAGGGTATAAATGGGGTTTGGTTTAGGGTTTTGGATTTGATCAAGCCCAATTCCAAGTTTCATTGCTAAATAAAATTACCAATATATAAAAGAATAAATGAGGGTGTAATAACGTATATTTGAGTGGTTCATATTATGTGAAAGTGATTTAGTCAAGTGATTAATCACTTAAGTTAAAACCGGCCATTTTAGGGTTTAGGGTTTTGGTTTCCTCTATGGTTTTGGGGTTTCAATTGGATTATAAGATTTTGGGGTTTCACTAGGGTTGAAATCCTATTTCGGTTGTCCACAAAGTGTTTGGTTAGATGGAATAGTGTTTGGTTTAGGTGGCATGATCAAAAGGCTTGATTTTGTCTTCCATTCCTTTTCATTCCATCTCATGGTTCCTCCTTATGCCAAGTGTCCTACACTACTCACTAAGTGTGGCTAGGATCTTGGCAAGTGTCCACTAAAAAATCTCCAAGACTATTTTGCGCAAATCTATTCAGCGATTTTGACAATCGTTTGAACCGGGTGCCACATGGCGCTATCACAGGTGTTACTATTCACTTAAAACATTACGAAAATAAAAATTGTACTATAAAAACCTAAATAATCATATGAGTCTAGTGGTGCAATTATTTTCACAAATTTCAACTCCTATGTACCTCGATCAAATCAAAAGGGATTTTCGAGCACTTTTCATCCGACAAGTGGGAAACGTATTATTGCACCATAAATTGCTAAATAATCATCTGAGACTAATGGTGCAATCAGTTTCTCAAACTCATACTCCTAAGTACTTTAAACAATTAAAATGACACTTTTGTCACCATAGCGGGTAGGAAACCAACTATGCTGATAGACTAATGCCTAAGTGGTCGCTTGATTCGTGAAATCTTTCTCAGATTTTTTGACGTTCCTAAGGTTTAAAGAAACTTATCCATTGAATTTCTTGGGGCTGTGACATCCAGCATACACTTGGACAGTCGATATTCGTGGATTCCACCAGTCAATCATAGATGAGAACTTTTAGACCCATTAGAGATAGGATTATCCATAGAAGAGATTTTGTTTTTGGCACCAGGTGTATAGGTACAGGTCCCAACTAATCCCAATGTTACACAGGCTCTTGGGCAAGGAGTTTTTCACAAGTACACATTGAGTAATTCAAGGAGAAAATCTCCAGTCCGATGGGCCCTAGAGATTATTTGCACCTAGTGAGATTTGAATCCTGTATCTTGGAGGAAGCATACCCCCAAGACCAATGCCTTTATCCTGTGAGCCAACACTTAGGGGTTCTAAGAGATATTTGCCGTTAATCTTCATCTCACGTTTGAGATCTTTAAGAATTCATACTCTCTCTCTCTCTTGTTTGTTCTAAACTTCAAGAGGAGGCTAAAGCTCCAACTCCATAAGCTATGCTCGTATTCTCACGACCTCAGATGCCAGAGTCTTCATTGATTGAACAAGTAGGCTAACACCTTCAGTGTGACACTCAGTGAAAACTCACTATGAAGGTAGGTTATTTCCTACAAGGACACTAGTAAAGCTGGGTGTTTATGAGCATGTTTATGAAGTGTATCTTCTACATCTTTGTCCCTTTTTCTTATACTTTTCCTATGTGCATATTTTCCAATTAGAATTTACTGGCTGTTTTGCTAAATGATTGATATTATTCTTTAAAAGTACTTAGTTTCCAATTTTTAGAGGAGTTATGAGTGTGTGAGTGGACCACGACTCCAAGTTGAGAGGGGCATTATTTTGGTTGAGTTTCTCTAGTTACTTGGGAGCATCTAAGAATTAAGTTACGTCCTTTAGGTTGTCGCTGGGCAACAACGGGTTTGGGCAAGATGGTAACGCTCTCGGGTCGATGTTGTTGCCTCTCAGATCGCGGATGCTAGAGGACTCTTAGGTCACGAACGCATTAGGCACCGAGCAGTGTGTCACTTGTTACAATGTTCTATGCATGGTAGTTACTCGTGGAATGGCAAAGGGGGCTAGGGTGTGTGTACGACCAGATTATGGGGCAACTGTAGTGCACATGTTAATAAATGGATATGGTTGGTAAAACGGTTATCACGTGTTGAATGAACCTGGGATCTAGGAAATGATATGTTGTGTGTTGATTTGGGCACTGGGTGCTCGATGATGTTTATGTTTAATGGACTTGGGGTTTGGAAAATAATATGTTATGTGTTGATTTCGGCAATAGGTGTTCAGTAATGTTTACAATGAATCATGATTACTTTATTTGTTCGAAGGTTTGTACCTCAGTATGCATATTTATAAATGTGATTTCCCTTTTGTTACTTGAGTTTTATTCATATATAGTCATTGTCATTTCTTGTATTAAAAGTGTTGTCTTGTTTGTTTGAATATGTTAGTATGATCTTGAGTAACTCTAAGGAAGGAATTATATGTCTCGGATTTATGATGAAAATGCCATAAAATATGCCTATGAGTTTCGGCTTTCACTTGTTTGAGGTTTATGGTTTATGTAATATGAAGTTTCGTTTTGAATATGCTTTTGGAAGTTTTGGACTTAGTCAAAAATCTATGATTTGATGTTTTGTTTCACTATGTCTTGATTTCTACATTATATGTTTGAAGTTTGGAACATGTTTATGTGATAAACCTTCATGTTTCTGTACCTATGAGTTTCGGCCTAAGCAAGTTTTCATGGTTCCATGTATATATTTTGATATCTCTAATGGTTTATGTTATCATGCTATGAAATGAATATGTTATGCTTGGTTGTTTCATACACGACATTTCATATGTCATATGTCAAGTAGAAGTAAGCATGTTTAAGTCTCATGTCACATGCATTTGGGGAAGAAGTGTTTTCAAAAAGTGTTTTCAAAGATAATGTTTTATCATGACCCCAAGTGCTAGGGCGGGGGAATGTCCTAGTGGAACTCCTCTATCCATTCTGGAGTGCTTAAGAATGGAGTGGTAACCCCTGGGTCAACGAAGAATAGTTGACAAGTCTTGAATGGATTCTTTTTAAAGGATACCAGAGCAAGGAAGTGCCTAGCACTAGTGGGTGCATAAGGCATGTAACTCGACGAAGTAAGGTCGAGTTAATATGATTATCTGTTTATGACATATTCATCACGATGTACGGACCGTTGATGGTGGGGTAACTAGGAGGAACACACGGTGCAAAGGGAATCGTGTTGTATCCACCCTCTAAACAATGATAAGATAAGAGCTCATAAGATAAAGATCACTTGATGAAAATCTTGTGATATGATAAGGATCACTCGATGCAAATCTTGCGATATGTTCTGATAAGACAAGTTCTGAATAAGTTTACGTGAATAAGAAAAAGTTAAGAAGTTTTTATGAAAGCTATAGTCTCTGTTATAAATCTTTTGAAAATGGTGAAGTACATAAGTCAAGTTCTGGTCAAGGCATAAGTCAAGTACATGTCCATGCATGCATATTGTGATATACCTTTTGTATGTTTGTGTTAACTGTAGTATGTTGTGTGATTACTCGCTGAGATTTCTTGACATCTCATTGTTGTAGTTTCCACTATCATTCCCCAACCGGAATGGTAGAAGTTGTAATAGGTACCTCAGATACCTAGGAAACATGAACCCCGATGGTTCCCTGATAGAGGACGAGTATACTATTCAGGCTCATCAAGACTACACTGCTAATTTATTAATTCATATGGCTAAGCTTCTCAGGGAGATCTTACATAGTGTTAGTGTGACCGAGATCGATGCTACGATCTATCAACCCTATAAGAATTTGAAGTTTTGGTGGAATATGGACTAGTTGTCTACATATTTAGAGCAAGCCTTTAAGGCCTCGGCGGAAGCAAAGGCTGTAGCAAAGGAATTAGGTATGTTACCGCTCGAGCCTCAGTAATCCCATGGGGTCTTTTGGTGTCTATCTTCCGATGGGACAATGGTTATGTAAAGTACGGGAGTTTAAGTATTTTGAAATAGGGAAAAAAAAAAGAGGCAACAATACTTATGGTCAACTTTTGTGGATTTATGTTATTTTGAGGAAATCCTGTGTTTTGAGAATTTTAAATTATGCTTTATGCTTTTGGGATATTACGTCTTTATGGCTTATGTTTATGTTTGGACAATGTTTGGGGTTATATTATTAGTATGGTGCCATGTGTTTTGCAATTACTTATTGCGCTGCTTAATTTATCCGACTTTTATTAACTTTCTGCTGCTACGCTATTGCACACTGCTAGTGTACTTAGGTGCATAGCATATTATCTGTCATGTACGAGAGGTGTATAACCTTGTGTTACATGTCCCGACATCTCAATCACCGTCCAATCCCAAGCAGGGGGCTGGGGGCGCCACAAATTTATTTTGGAGGATGGGAGT
Source organism: Juglans microcarpa x Juglans regia (assembly GCF_004785595.1). NCBI lineage: Eukaryota > Viridiplantae > Streptophyta > Magnoliopsida > Fagales > Juglandaceae > Juglans > Juglans microcarpa x Juglans regia. The sequence continues at coordinate 3,255,908 of NC_054605.1, forward strand.
GGGAAGATGATTCATAAGGTAAACCGATGTTTGAAAAGCAAGATGCCAATATTGAGTGGGCATATGAGATTGGGTGAGTAAGGTCATGCCTGTTTCAACTATTTGATGGTGTCATCTTTCAGAAATGCCATTTAACTATGTGGTGTGAGGTGGAGTGGTGAGATGGTTGATTCCATTTGAGGTGAGATATGACCAAAGTTTGATATATTCGCCTCCATTATCAATGTAAAGTTTTTTTTTTTTTTTTTATGGACAACCAAATTGTTTTTCTATGAGAGTGTGAAGTTGGAGAAATATGAGAGACACATCAGATTTATTATGCATAGGAAAGAACCAACAATGTCTTGTGAAATGGTCTATAAAAATAACATAATAATGATGGCCTTCAATTGTGGAGATTTGCGTGGGACCCCAAACATTGGAATAAATATACTCAAGTGGTGATGTGCTATTAATAGTGCTAGTACCGAAAGGAAGTTTGATATGAACCCGTGGGAATGGAATCCCTTTAACCCACAATCAATTTGAAAACTCACCCAAGAAAGTTAAAATCAAGTCAATGGATGGAGAACCTAGATCCATTGAAAACTCATTTCAAGAACTTAGGGTTTTTGATTGGGAACCTAGCCAAAATGAAGTCATTTGCCTGTTTCCACCCCAAGTACTCTTTCGGTTTGTTCTTCTTGTCATGTCATTTGGTATTCAGAGTAAGGTTTTCAATTAGGTCTGATTCTATCTTTTAATTTTTGCATCTTTAAATTTAATTCTAGGGCTTCATTGTTCTAGGGCTGCAGAAAAACAAAAAAACCAAAAAGTAGGCTATCGAAATTCTTAGGGTTTTTGGTTTGGCTAAAATTTGCATCACCTAGGGTTTCAAAATTCTTGAGTTTCTTGCATCTCTGAGTTTGTCAATTGCTTGGAGTGTCGTTTCATTGTTTCTCTTTTACTTCATTATCAATTCTTGTATGCTTGAATTCAATTGCTGGATTTTCACAATTAAATATTACTGTTTGTGATTGAATTAGAGAAAAAAAAAAAAGGAAAAGAAATGAAAGGAAAGGAAAAAAAAAAGAAAAAAAAGGAAAAAAAAAAGAAAAAAAAAAAGAAGGAAAAAAAGAAGAAGAAAAGAGAAGGTAGCATATTCAAAGGTTGTTACATAGCTACAACAAAGAGAAAGAAATACATTTGTTGATTGAACTTTATCATCAAGGGGCTGAATACATCTTTCTAGTTGGTATCTTGTTTTATAATTACTTTTTCCCTCGTATAAATTCCTTGAGTCTCGTGTCATTTTATTCCTTCCTTATTTCTTGTTCTTGTTCCTTGAACCTATTGCTGGTTGGAATAACACAAGGTTGTATTGTCTTGATTTAGTTCAACTAGTTCTTAAAGAACTTAAGTTGGGAAACTATTGAGGTAAAAGGCAAGAGAGTGTGAGACTATTATCCGGAAAAAACTAATTAAGAGTGAAACACGAGGGAAGTGCCATTATTTGAGTGTAAACACGTAAGGGAGTGTGTGAGGTTTTTTACTAACATTCTTTTTGTGTAGCACATAACTATGTCTCATAGAAGTGACTCATCACCAAAGGGGATGGAAGATAACTCATCCTTTGTGTTGCAAGCCATGCAACAACAATTTGAGTAGTTGAACTTGGTGTTGGGTGAAGTGTGGGATAGGATTGATTATCAAGAAGCAGTAATTAGAAATCTACAAGGCATGAGAGATAGGAGGAGGCGTGGGCCTAGTATTGAACATAAGTGTAAGAATGAAGAGTATGACGAGTGTCTTGTTGCCAGGCATGCTCTCAATACACAAATTAAGATGGATGATACAGAGTAGCAGAGCGAGAACATTTTTCATACTAGATGCCGCATAAACAACAAGGTATGTGGTATGATCATTGATTTGAGGAGTTGTATTAATTTGGCTAGCACTACTTTAGTTGAGAAGTTGAATTTACCTACCTTGAAACACCCTAAACCATACAAGTTGCAGTGGTTGAGTGATTGTGGGGAGGTTAAGGTAAATAAGCAAGTGCTAGTTTCTTTTTCAATTGGGAAATACCAGGATGTGGTGCTTTGTGATGTAATGCCTATGCATACTGGCCATATTTTATTGGGAAAGCTGTGGCAGTATGGATAGGAAGGTGATCCATGATGGGTTAAGGAACATCTACAGTTTTGAAAAGGATGGAAAAAAATCAAACTTGCTCCATTAACTCCAACAAAAGTCCATGGGGACCAACCAAAACTGAAAAGTGAGGTTACTCAAAAAAAAAAAAAGTGAAAATGAGAGTGATAAAAAAAGAAAGAGTGAAAAAGAGATTGAGCTAAAAAGCAAGAGTGAAAGTGAGATTGAACTAAAAAGTAAGAGTCAAGGTGAGATTGTAAAAAATGAAATAGTGAGGTCGAAAAGGAGAGAGAGAGAGAAATGAGAGAGAAAAAAGATGAGAATGGGACTGAAACCTCAAGAAAAAGAGAGAATGAGTTGAAAAACAATTGTGAGGTTGAGAGTTCAAAAAAATATGAAGAAAAAGAGAGTGACAGAAAAAAAAAAAAAAAAAAAAAAAAAGAGTGAAAAGAAAAAAGAGAGTGAAAGGAAAAAAAAAAGAGTGAAAAAGAAAAGGAGAGTGAAAACAAAGGAGAGAGTGAAGAAAGTGGGAGAAAAACAAAGAGAAAAGTGAGTTTTTATGCTAAGGCTAGTCTTAATACTAACAAACTTGACGTATCTTTACCTAGTATTGTTGTCTCATTGTTGCAAGGATATGATGTCGAGTTTTCTAGCGGTGTGTTTAGTGAATTACCACCTATCAGGGAGATAGAACACTACATTGATGTTGTGCCAGGTGCGACAATTCCTACCCGACCTTTCTTTGGAGAACATGAGTCCTTGACACACTCGAAGGGACAAGGTAAGTTGTTGACTAGAATGCATGCTAAGAGAGAGGATTGTATTGAGACTTTTCTTCATGTAACCAAATATGCACAAGGTAAAGAAAATTTTGTGGTTGATGCTTTAGCAAGAAGGCATGTCCTTGTCTTCATTTTAGATGCAAAGTTATTGAGATTTGAATATGATGAGCAATTGCATGTTAATGATGATGACTTTGATAGTGTGTATGGAGCATGTGCGAAGGCATCGTTTGGTAAGTGTTTAGATCTGTAATTGTTTAGAGAGAATAAACTTTGTGAGCCTACTAGTCTTATGCGTGAGATGCTAGTGCATGGATGTGGTTTGTTGGGTCATTATGGTGTAAAAATGATTTTAAATGTGTTGCGTGACCATGGGTGGGAGTATTGCTTGCCACTCATTGAGTTTGCATATAATTGGAGTGATCATTTTGGTGTAAAGAAGATTTTAGATGTGTTGCAAGAACGTTTGTGGGAGTATCATTTGTTATTCATTGACTTGTTGCATGAATATTTGTGAGAGTATCATTTGTCTTTCATTGAGTTTGCATATAATTAGAGTAGTCATTTTGGTGTAAGAAAAACTTTAGATGTGTTTCATGAACATTTGTGAAAGTATTCTTTGTCATTCATTGAGTTTACATATGGAGTGGTCATGCTACTACTAAATTTTTACCTTTTGAAATTATTTATAGACTTAATCTATTTACTCATTTAGATTTAATGCCTTTATCTGTTGATGACAGGAGTAGCTTGGATGGAGTTTTCCAAATTCTTGAATAAATTAATGATAATGCATATCAAGTGGATCTTCAAGATAAGTATCATGTTTATGCTATTTTCAATGTTACTAACCTTTCTCCCTATGATGCAGGTGTAAATTCGAGCTCAAATCCTTTTGAGGAGAGGGAGAATGATGGGCACCAAGATGAACCTAATCTTAAAGATTCTTTGCAAGTTTCAAATGTGCCAATTACAAAGTCAAGAGCCAAGAAGATCAATGAGGCGATGCAATTCAATTGGGATGAGTCTACCAAGAGCCCAACATTCAAGATGGGATTGAAGGATGAAGATCCAGTTTTGATTTATTTGATACAGCTATGAAAGAGGGCAACAGCATGACTTAAAGGTTTTGAGCACTTGAAGAACTTGTTTAATTCATTTAAAGGACTTATTTTATTAGTTAATAATAATTAGATTTATTTTGAGGACTTAAGGGGGGCACCTATTCAATGGCATGTTGTGAAAGTTATTATTTCGTTGAACTAGGGTTTCAAGAAGTTACTGTAGCTGAGTACTATAGCCGTACTATAGAGGCCACACTATTCACTCAGGGGCATTTTTGGAAGATGAGTTTATTTTGGCTAGGGTTTTAATTAGATTTTGTTTCAAATACTCTTTGTAGCCTCATTTTTAATTAGTTTATGAAATTTGATGAATTTATTCATTGTGAGTTGAGTTTATCTCCTCTTGTTCTTGAATGAACTTTTGAACTTATCAAAAGTAAATCACAACCTTTGTGGTATTCCTCCTTGTAATCTGGGTTCTTGAGACAGGTTTTTCAACAGATCTAGATTTTAATATAATCTAAGTTCTTGAAACGAGTTATTATCGGGTCTAAATTCTCCATCCATTGACTTAATTTTGACTTTTTTGGGTGAGTTTTCAAATTGATTGTGCATTCAAGGAATTCCATTCCCACAGGTTTATATCTTGGGTGAGTTTGATATGGCTTTCATTAGTATGACAAGAAGAACAAACCAAAAGAGTACTTGAGGTGGAAACAGACAAATGAAATTTAGAAATAACATGTGAAACAGCTTTATTGCTAGCATGACCGAGACGACTGTGCCGAATGGATCTAGAGGTACGCTCACCAATGTTGGCAACAATGGTCGGGAGGTAGTGGATGGTGGACGAAGAGGATAGACCTCGTTCTCACATCGGCCATGAAGAAGTATCGCCCCCATTGTCCAATCCTTCCCAGGATAAAAATCTGGGTGAAATTCAAGTAACATATTATTTTGCTTTGTAAAGTGATGCACAGAGACCAGATTTTTATGTATAGCATGAACACATAATGTATCATGCAATCTAAAAATGCGATGAGGCAAGTGAAATGTTAATGAACCAATGTGAGTAACCGGTAAACCTGTACCATTGCCAATGCCCACTTCATCAGTATCATCATACTAAGAGTTGATGTTTAAATTGGAAAAATCCAAGGTGATATGATGAGAAGCCCCAGAATCAACGAGCCATTTGGAAGACTGAGTTGGGTTCGTACCAACACAATTGGCAGCAATATTTTTTGGTTGAACAGAATGTTTGGGATAGAAACGGGCTGAATGGCCAACTTCACTACACAACTGGCATTTTCCCTTGTATTTGGAGCGAGGACCAGTGGGTTTGTTTTGTTGTGCAGGCTGGGAGGAGTCAGAACGGCGGCTATTGGAGGAGGGCCTATTCCTGATGCAGCTATTGGTAGTATTGGCAGTTGCAACAAGTTGGTGAGTGGCATGGTTGAGCCGCTGAAGGTAGGCTTCATGGGTAGTCAAGAGATCATGCAATTTCTCAAAAGTGAGAGGAGTTTCATGAGTGCGAATAGGGGCAACCAGATCACAGTAGTCAGGACCAAGGCTGCGAAGAACATGAAGGGTGATGTCATCGGAGGACAGGGGGGCATTGATGATGGCTAGTTCATCGATGGTGCTCTTGACCTCTTGGAGATAAGTAGCAATCGGCTTGTCACCTCGTTGAAGGAGGGTCAAATGCTCCTTGAGTTGCATCAAACGAGATCGGGACTTGTTCGCATACAAGCGAATGAGTCAAAGCCTGGCATTGCGGGAAGTTTTGGCTAAGGTGATGAGAGGCGTGATGGAGTCAGCAACAAAGGCAAGAATGCCATTGAGAAGGAGCTAGTCTTCCCGAAACCAGTTGGAGTATGCAACGATCTCAGCTTCATCAGCAGGGTGCGTAGGCTAAGGGAGAGAAGGATGAGTTCCATCCAAGAATCCCATGAGGTCATAGCGAAGTAGTAAAGATGAAAGGGTTGCACTCCATGGAGAAAAGTTTGGCCTAGTCAATTTTTGAGGAAGTTGTCCTGTGGCGTTGATGGAAGTTGGGTTTTGAATTTTTGCAGGAGAAGCCATAGGATCATAATATGTCTCATAGGAGAAAAAAAGCTCTTGATACCATAAAAGGTTACACGCTTACGTGAAGGTATGAAAGGATTCGATGCTTTTCATTGTAGTTGTTGTACAATATATAAACAGAGTAGTAACTAAAATCAAGGAGATGATCATGCTATATAGCTACGTGATTCATATGAAGTAAGTAAATAGATTCCATACAAGTGAATAAACTGAAATCACGGAGACTACCTTGGGAGATTTGCATCTTCCATTACAAAATAACTGTTATTTTTTTTCCTTGTTATAGATAGTATGTTATGTGATGATTTGGACACTGGGTGCTCTCGATGATGTTTACGTTGAATGAGTTTTATTCATATATAGTCATTGTCATTTCTTGTATTAATAGTGTTGTCTTGCGCTTTAACTTACTGAGATTTTCTCAAAATCTCACAATGGTAGTCCCACTAAGGGTTTCACTCATCAGAACCGTAGATTTCGATATAGATGTAGAGTAGGATGAATACTTCAAGGAAGGAGAACATTGAAGCATGAAGAATACTATGGGGTTTGTCCCCGTTTAAGATTTCAATCTTTTTATAAAATTATTTGCGTTAGGGAATGAACAAAACTCGGTCTATAATATTTTAATCATGGTCTGGACATGACATATGGATAATATCGTTTGGTGAATTATGTATAAATCTCTAATACTCATATTTCTAGTTTTTGACTAGTACCTTATACTTTGTATACACGTGTGCCTAACATATGGGTACACAAAATTTCACATTGTATAAGGGGTGAACCTGTGCGTCATGCATGCATGCCAAGCACTGTGGTTCCCCTTCAAACCACAACAGAAGCGCTACAATATATATCCATAAAAGGCTAAAACCCTTGCTTGAGGGCAGGTTTGGGGGGTGAGATGAGAATTTTGTGTTTTGTTTGAGAGTTTAAAATATTGTGTTTTAATATTATTATTGTATTGGAATTTAAAAAAGGTGAATTGAGATTTGAAAAAGTTGAATTGTTTATTATATTTTGTATGGGAATTTGAAAAATGTGTAATGATGAGATGAGAATTTTGTGTCTCATCCCATCCCCCAAACCTGCCCTGACATTCCCAAAGCATCTCAATTAATGATTGAATACTTTTTATAATATATTTTATAAACACTATTTTAAATTTAGGGCATTTGTGTAAAATAAATTGTAAGTAGATACAGGTATTATGATTATTTCACAAGAATTCGCTCCATTTAAAATGGAGTTATAAACATATTGTAAAAAGAGTTGTTTATAATATTATTTTCCATTGTGGATTCGTACAGTAAAATTAATGTAACATTTAACCCTAAACCGCAAAAGCTACTAGAAATACAAAATTCATTAGATATAATATCAAAATGTACGTTGGCGATAATATATCAGAGTAAATCATTGGAAAGTTATAAAAATAGTTAAATAAAAAATTCATCTTTATAATTTCCCTAAAACTTAAATTGCTTCTTTTATTTTTTTAGTGAACTTCTGCTCCTTGTTTTAAAATCCATCAAACTTGTCCATCTATTAGAAATCATCTAGCACAACCGTCGTCATTTTCATTATCTCATTAGTAATCAATCAATTAATAGAAGATTATATTCAAATTTCAAATTAAAATATTCAAAATTCTCAACCTTGAGTTTGAAGGGTATGTTAGGGATAATATCAAGTAAAGCATTTGACTTCATTTTCAAAATGATCAAAATATTTACTTCATCTCATATTCACGTAAGTTTTTTATAAATAGGAGCTATACTTTGTGTTCACCTAAAAATATAATCTGCTAGTGTACAGAATCGTAACAAGTAGTAAAATATTTTAAAGAAAACGGTTATCGTACCCATAGAGAATAATTATACTATTGAATATTGAAATTGACTAAATTAATTACTATTTAGAAAACTGAAATTTGAAGATTAGTTTATCTAAATTAAACTTGAAGAAAAGAACATTAAAATTAAGATTTTAAAAATAATGAGAATAGATCTAGAGCGTTTGACTTCACCTAGCAAATCTCACACAGTTTATTCTTTATTGTTATAGAATCCCAATTATCCCAAATTGATGATAAAAATTTCTTAATTATTTAATATTTTCTCTCGAGCAATACCAAAAATATCGCCAATTAATAACTCCATATCTCTATGTAAATTTAACTAATTGGAGACTCATTAACTTCTTTAGATTTTTTTAATCCTAGAGCTTTAATCACAAATCACCTTCAGTCTCATTGTGATTAAATAGATTGAATAATAATTAGTTAGAAAATTGCAAGCATTAAGAACAAGGAATAAACACTCAATTATAGAAATACTGAAAATAAAATAATTTGGAATATAAACTGTGTGTTCAGTGCTAGGCTACATCAAAACTCTAGAAAATAGATTTAATTCATAATGAAATTAAGAAGAAAAAGAATAAAACTAGTATTCTTTGTTGAAGTCAGTTGATGAAGCATTCAGGTCTTGCCTCTGCCCACAAGTTCCGCCTTCTCGAAAGAACACTTCAATAATAAAAATTGGAACTCTAAACTCATATTCAAACACTAAAACATAAAAACTCTGAACTCTGATTCAGAACTCGAAAAAAAAAACCCTATTCATCCAACAAATCGAGATTAAATAGATGTTGAAATTCGAATCTGGAAACAAGATAACTGTGGCTACAATCTAGCATAAAAATCTGGAAACTAATTTCTAAAGATAAATGTTAACGTAAAAGGAAATTATTCCAAGAATAACGAGATTATCTAAAATGTAAGATTCGGTGATATGCGGCTTGAATTGCGGAGTTCGGGAGGATTTGGTCGCCAATATATTGATTTCGGAACTCGGATTTGGTGGTTAGCAGCAGATAGATCCCAGTCGGGAGGAATTATCCCACCGAGTAGATGCCGTGTGCACTGAATATAACTTGTGTGGAGGTCACAAATGAACGGGCGTGGATGTCACAAATGAATGGGCGTGGAGGTCACAAAGACCACATCACCCTCTCCTCACCTATTGAGTAGAAAGACTCCCGACCGGAATGAAAGACTCATCTCGCCTTTTCTAGTTGTTGTCCACGATGTCGTTTAGGTTGATCTTTAAGTTGGTCGTTTAGACTAGTTGCCCAATCTTTGTGCCTTCTGGTCGCGAGTCTCCTCTCCTACCGAGATGTAAGTTGTCTTGCCTTTAGGCGAGAAAGATCTCTTTGCTACCCACGGGACAAGGCTCCTTGCTCAAATCTCATCGGCTCTCTTCAGATCTTGCTACCTCTCATCGGTCTTGATCCGTAGTCTCTTCTTTTGTATCAAAATGCTATCATTTTGCACTAAATCTTCCCATTCCTTCAAATCCAAGAAATAAATAAAAATAAAATAAAATCAATAGTATTTAAGGGAAAATTACATTTTTCATAAATAAAAGAGTGATAAAAATCACATAAAAATAACACTTATCACTTTGTGTTTGGCATAAATATCCGCTGCAAGTGAGAAAATAATGATGGGCAACCAATGATGGTACTAAATACAAGCTATAGGCGTCAAAAGGATAACGGATGGCCAATGACATGGTCACGAGAGGCACACGTGATATAAAGCGATGGTTAAAGTTAAATAAAACACACTGTCTATTTTTATTTTTATTTTTTGGTAAGGAAAGGATTTCATTAAACATGTAGCATTACATCATGCATAACAGCCTCCTCTAAGGCAGGGATACAAACCTCAGAAGGGTCATCCTCTAACCAAATTTTTTCACCAACATCCCTAATAGCAAACTTAGCTACCGTATGAGTAGCTTTGTTTGCTAACCTGTATACAAAATTAAGGCTCCATGCTTGATTCCTTTTCATCATCTACTGCAAATCTTCTGTCATCTGTCCCAGCCAGGAGTTATCTTCTGTCTTCTGTCATTTGCAAAACACACTGTTTAGGACAATGGGATAAGGATCTTAGGAGGCCATCGCTGAAATTCAACCGGCGAAATCTATCTCGAACCGAGATTTATACTGATAAGTGTTGATGTGACACCCTCGCCAAAATAACACTATTAACTACAGAATCGTCCTCTCAAGGAGAATTGCACCATATGAGACACTTCGATTCTTATAAAAACACCCCCAAGTGCATACCTCAAACACGATTTGACTTGATTAGGGTAACATATATTCTCTTTGGCTTAATCATCAGAGGTCACCCTACTAAGTTCACCTGAGGTTGTTTCTCTAATTATAGGTTGATTGAAAAGCATTGTAGGCACTGCTTAAAATTGCATTTAACACTATTCATTCAATCATAATTGAAAAAATAAAGATGTAGCCGTCTTTCTCATTGATCTTCTAGCCTCCTCTCTATTTGAGTATGTGTATTATATATATGAGCCTATAACCCGCGTGTTATGGACATGTTTCACCGCCACCACCTCACTATTACTTGCAACCAAACAGTAGTGGGCTTGGGGGTTCGAGGGAACTCCTCTGAAGCCTAAGTCAATGACTGAAGATAATAATAATAATACCAAATGAATTCGATCCCTTTTACGTACCTGAGTTCTCCTCTTATATAGAGCCTCTAAACTATTCTGTTGCTTAAGTGATAATAGATATATATATTATTCAAATTCAAACTTGGGGATAAGGGTACTTGCTCTAATGGAGTGTCATAAAAAGTGTCCTTCCTTTACTGCCGCTAGGTGGTTACTTAGTCGGCGATGGGAAGTGGGTTGGGCCTTTCTTTGCTTTAATGGGTCGTTTTGGTATTGGGACTCAAATCATGAATAAGGTGAAGGCCCAGGCTCGTATTGTATGGGCGAGAGGAATGTCTTCTTCAATTACCCCCGGAAGTCTCATTCCTCGGGCACATCAACCCTCACCTCATGCACATTCCTATTTAATGCCCGTTTGCTATTCATTTTCCCTCCTCTTTCTAACTTTTGCCTCTTTCGCATTTCTTGCTTTCTTTCTAAGTTATTGCTCTCCTTTCGAGTTCTTGCTCTCTTTCTGAGTTCTCATTTTCTTTTCTTTCTTCATGGCTTCTTCGTCTTCCAAAGGTAAGGGCATGGTTTCTGCCTCTAAACCTTCACCACCCCGCGACTCCTCTCCCCGGATTGTTGTTGATCCTCCGGCCTCCATATTTGCAGGCTCTCGTTAGACTTCAACTATTACTTCCCGTGAACTGGAGAATGCTTGAAATAACTTCAATATTCCTGACTCTGTCAACTTGAGGGCCCCTACTCCAAACTAGAAAGCTATCGATGCCAAAGGTATGGTCGTTTCTGTTGCCCTTTACTTTGCTATGTTTACCATGGGGCTTTGATTGCCCTTCATGCGACTAGTCCACAATGTGTTAGACGTCCTAGGGCTCTCCTCGACTCAATTGGTATCCAACTCCTGGAGGATTTTGAGGCTTGCTGCTTTTTGTGGTTTTTTGTGGTGAAGGGTACTGAAACTTGTGGGAGATCAATACCCAGATTTAACAGCCCGTGAGTTTTTCTCCCTTCATGGGTCTAGGCGTTTGGATGGGAATCTTTGTAGTTCTAGGGCTAAAAGGGCATTGTTTGAATTGGAGTGTAAGTATTCGCATGTAAAAGATTGGACTAATAGATAGTTTCTTCTTACTAGCGAGGGTTAGGAATTTCCTGCCAATGAAACTCTTATTCAGGAGTTTCTTGTTAAGGCGTGCTGGTCTCCTGTTCCAGATGGGGATGACTTTGAGGTTATTCTTTTCCCTCGTGAGGAGGCCCGTGTGAGGTTGGTTAATTCCTGGGCTTAGGCTCACACCAACTTATGCTTTTCAGATGTGCTTTCGACCCCTGGCAATATTGAGAAGTTCTTAATGGTCCCCAGTTGGGCCCGCATATTAAGACATGAATTTTTGGGTACCCCCTGCCGGCGGGTGACTTGAGGAAAAAGAAGTGCCCTAGTGCCGATGAATCAAAGAAGAGAAAACTCAAAAGGGCTCATGTCTTGCCTCGTTCTGATTAGTCCAACTCTTCAAAACATCACTTCTTACTCCCCCTCGTGCCAAGTGGAGGCAGTAAGTTGGCTCCTCTTCGGGAGCAACCAAACGAATCGATGCCAAAGGCGAGTGGTGGTGACATTAAATTGGTCCCCCCCCCCCCCCCCCCCAGTCTAAACCAAGTGAAAAGACTTCCTGGGATAGTGGGAGCACAGAGGTGGCACCTCAGGAGAAATTGAGCAAACTATCTACCTTTGTGGCGCCATCAACTCTTTCCTTGAATGATGTGATGTCTTTGGCCGACGAGGATCTTGAGGCCATCATTACGGCGGAAGCTGCTGCTACACAACCCTTAAACACATCGGGAGATGTTTCTACAAAGAAGGGCAATGATAATCCTTCAGGAGAGGATGATATGATCCTTCTGAATCCTGACTTGTTGGTGCCTCCATCTACTCAAACAGACTTCCAATCTTTCGAGGCTCCTCTGCCTGCATTGCCTTTGTCCCTGCCTTTCGCTACTCGTTCCCTTGATGTTCACATGGAACCTCCTCGGGTGGAAAATGCTGAGGTGAAAAATGTTGAAGAATATGTTGAGGAAGCTGTAACAGGTTCTGGCTAGCCATTTGCTTCGACGATATCTGGTGGGACTACTCCTAATTTACCTTCAGTTTTCCCAGCCTTTTCTCTCGCAAGTGGGAGCAAGGTTTCGATCCCTTCTCTCCCCTTTTAGTGTTTCTCCTAGGGGAAGGGCAAGCTGCCTTGAATTTTCATGAGGAAGATTTTCGAGTTACTTAGGGACCATCTCACCGGGATGAGGCTGAAGTGTGTTCGGGCCCATACGTTGAGGCACCTGTTAGTCTCTTGCCTTGGTTGGACCGACGGGGCTTCTCCTCGGGGCTTTTTGCTACTGCTCATATTCAAGCCTCTAACCTGAGGGGACCTCTTAGCCCTCATTTGTCGGGTTCGTCGCCTTCCTCACATGCTCGTCATGAAAAGGCTTTCAACGCTGTCGTTCAACATCTTTGGAGTATTTTTGCACTGCTAATCTTCTCGTATCCACTTCCCCTTTCTGAGTGTTTTCCTCATCGTTTTTTGAAAAGATAATAGCATTCAACACATTTTGTCTTTTTTTTTAGGGGGTCGATCGCCTTGCTGTCGACTTGGTGGAAGAGAGATTACATCTGGAAGAGGAAAAAGATCAAATGGCTCATGAGGTTGCCCTACTGGAAGCTTATTCCCACACGGCTGATGACGAATTGGTTGCTCTCTGTGTCTAGGTTGAGTCACTTCAGGGAGAGTTGGCGAGTTTTGTTGTGGAAGCCGACTACTACCACCAAGAGGTGGTTGTACTCGGGAAAGAGCGAGATGATCTTGCTACCTGCCTAAACCAAATGAAGAACATTGAGCAGGAGCGAGATGATCTTGCTTCTCGTCTCTGCTAGGTTGAGATGGCTGCGCAGGACAGGAATGATTTGGCCGCCCAGGTGGAAGCCTTCAACAAAGAGAATGATGATTTGGCCGGCCGCCTTCATCAAGCAGAAATGGCCATGTGGGAGAGGGATGATTTGGCCGCCCAAGTGGAAGCCTTTAATAAAGAGAGGGATGAGTTGGCCACTCAGGCGGAGCTTGCTCTGAAGGAGCGAGATGATCTAGCTACGAGCCATGACCAAATAAAGGCAGAGCTTGACGAGGCGACGATGTCCAAGTCTGACCATGCCTCTTGCCTGTCTTCCCTTGGGGACGAGCGGCGTGAGCTACTTATAAACATAGGTGTGGTGGAGGGCATGAAAGCAGAGGCTGAAAAGGCTTTAACTGAGGTGAAGAAAAATCTCAAAAATAGTGATAACGAGTATCTTCAACTCAGCTTGATTGTCGATTCTACCAAAAAAGAAAATCTCTATTTTTGAGAAAAAAGTATCTGAGCTGATTCTCGCCTTGGAGGAATCTCAGCAAGATCTCAACCGAGTTCTTCCCCAACTAGCCGCCACTCCCAAAGTTCAAGCACGAGCCTGGGATATTGGTTTCAAACTTGGTGTGAAACAACTCCAAGAGTTTCTTCTTGCCAACCTAGAGACGAACCTACAAACTTTGGACTGGAGGTCTATTTGTGCCAATGAGATTGCCTTGAATCTTTGTGACTCCTTAGGTCGAGCTGAAATGCCAGACATTTTTCCTCGCCCCTTATAAGACTTTGTCTATTTTGAAAGTTTTGTAATCCGTGAGGGATTTGTTTAACTTTGTGAAGCTTTGTATGTGATGAGACTTTCTACTATTATTAATGATATTTTGCGACCATCTTCATTGATGCCTTGTTCTCTTTTGAACTTTTTGTATCGGATAATAAGCACTCTTTGTTGTCTCTTGGTAATCTGCGCATAGATATAGACATGATGTTGTTCATACTTTAAGTACCAGGCAAAGCTGTTCATACCTTAAGTGTTAAGCTAGCGAGTGAGTTCCTGGACCACGTCGCCTTTTGGCGAGAAAATGTTAGCAGGGAACCGTTTCAATCCTGAATTATTAGGCTAGTAGGAGATCCCTCGACCACGTCACCTTTTGGTGAGAAGGTGCTAACAAGAGATCCCTCGACCGTTTTAATCTTTAAGTTCTTAGGCTAGTGGGAGATCCCTCGACCAGGTCACCTTTTGGCGAGAAGGTATTAACAGGAGATCCCTCAACCGTTTTTAAGTTTTTAGGTTAGTGGGAGATCCCTCAACCACGTCACCTTTTGGCAAGAATGTATTAACGGAATATCCCTCGATCGTTTTAACCTTTAAGTGTTTTTAGGCTAGTGAGAGATCTCTCGACCACGTCACCTTTTGGCGAGAAGGTGTTAACAGGAGATTCCTCGACCGTTTTAACTTTTAAGATTTATTAGGCTAATGAGAGATCCCTCGACTACATCACATTTTTTGGCGAAAAGGTGTTAACAGGAGATCTCTCGACTGTTCCTTTAGGTTTTTAGGCTAGTGGGAGATCCCTCGACCACGTCACCTTTTGGCGAGAAGGTGTTAACAGAAGATCACTCGGCCGTTTTAACCTTTAAGTATTCTTAGGCTATGGGGAGATCTTTCGACCATGTCACCTTTTGGATAGAAGGTGTTAACGGGAGATCTCTCGACCGTTTTAACCTTTAAGTTATTAGGCTAGTGGGAGATCTCTCGACCACATCACCCCCGTTTCTTTTTTTTTTTTTTTTTCTCTCTTCAGGTCTTGGTCACATTTTTGGCATTTGTCAAAAAAAAAAAAAAAAAAAGAACCAAAGAAAAGGTGGAAAAAATGTGCAAGCATTTATTATTGAAAAATGATATCAATAAGCAAATCGACAAATGAAGTACTTTCGTAGGTTCTCTGCATTCCATAGGTGAGGTAAGCTCCTGGTTTGTGGCTTGCCACTACAACATAAGGGCCTTCCCATCAAGGGCCTAATTTCCCTTCTTCTCCCATGGTGATGCCAGTTTCCTTCGTCACTAAGTTGCCTGCTTTGAAAGATCTGGGTCTCACTCACTTGTTGAAGTATTGCTCTGCCTTCTTCTTAGAAGCTGCAACTCTGACTTCTGCGTCTACCCTTATCTCTTTCAATAGGTCTAGGTTTTCTTCTAACCCTGCTACGTTTGCTTTTGGATCAAAGTTTTTCCTCCTATAGCTTTGTAACCTGACCTCCACTGGTGCCATCGGCTCACTTCCATATGCTAGGGCGAAAGGTGTTGAGCCTGTTGAGGTTTTTGGTATTGTTCAGTAAACCCACAAAATTTTCGGGAGCTCGTCGGCCCATAGTCCATTTCTGTCGCCTATCTTCTTTTTCAATATCCCTATGATGGTTTTATTTGTTGCTTCCACTTGTCCGTTTGCATGGGGATTGCCCGGGAAGAGTTCTTGACCTTGATTCCTAGCTCTGCACAACATTGGTGATAATGTTCGGAATCTAACCATTATGGACAGCGCCAACTGTTATGGACATGTTTCACCGCCACCACCTTACGATTACCTGCAACCAAAGAGTAGTGGGCTTGGGGGTTCGAGGGAACGCCTCCGATACATAAGTCAGTGACTGAAGATAACAATAATAATACCAAATGAATTCGATCCCTTTTACGTACCTAGGTTCTCCTCTTATATAGAGTCTCTGAACCATTATGTTGCTTAAGTGATGATAGATATATCTATTATTCAAATTCAAACTTGGGAATGAGGATTCTTGCTTTAATGGATTATTATAAGAACTGTCCTTCCTTTACCGCCGTTGGGTGGTTACTTAGTCGGTGATGGGAAGTGGGTTGGGCCCTTATCGGCTTTAATGGGCCCCTTCGGTATTGGAACTCAAATCATAAATAAGGTGAAGGCCCAGACTTGTACTGTATGAGCGAGAGGAATGTCCTCTCCACCGCGCAATGCACGGATTGTTGTGTATGTTGCGTATGAGGGAGAGAGATTTAGAGAGAGACTGGGTTTTATAGTGGAGAAATTCGTAACAGTTTATAGGGTGGTTTATTTGATGAAACAATATAAATGTTGAAATAGTGCATTTGAGTGGAGACTTGAATCGGTTTATATTTTTATATGCAGGAAAAGAAATGAAACTTAAAAGTTATAACAGTTCATAATGAAACATTGCTTTTAAAATGATTACCACTCCATAAGCATAACATTTCAACTTTAATGGGTAGAATGCCTACTTTTTTGGATAGAAAACCACATCGGAGTCATATGACTCCGTTAAAATACAAAATAATATAAATGTTGAATCAGTGCTTTTAAGTGGAGTCATGAATCGGTTTAAATCTTTATATGTAAGAAAAGAAATGGAACTTAAAAGTTACAATGGTTCATAATCAAGTATTGGTTTTAAAAGATTTACCGCTTCATAAAATAACATTTCAAATTTAATGGGTAGAATGCCACGTCGAAATTATATGACTCTGCTTTTATATATAGTAATAGATATATATATATATATTTAAATTTCTTTCATTAGTTCGGTTTCCTTGGGCGAATTTGATTGAGGAATATTGAATTAATGAAAACGCAAAATGTCAACAAACTTCCAAATGGTTGCCTTTTCCATTCTTCTGTTTTGGTTCCCCTCTTTTTAATGTTGACTACTTTTTTACATTATTTTTTTTGTTATTAATATTTTTTTAGTAATTAAGAAAGTGACTATTAATAAGTTTTTCTATATTTTTTTATTTTTTTAAAAAAATTTAAAAAATATTTAAAAGAAAAAAAAGTACAATTACACTAATTGATACCTTTGAGGAGGTAAAATGATGAGGTAGTATTGCCCTTTTCTTTTCTCGATTGGTAGAGTCGGTACATGGATAACGAACTCCTGTTGAGTGGACGAAAGACGCTTGGAAGTTTGCTCTAGCCAAACTTTGGGTATCACGTCTCGCTTCCATGTCTTATCACCACAAACTTGGCCAGCACGAATTTCTTTCCTCCCAAGTTTAAAAGCCCCGCTCACACGTACACTTTCTTCTTCAATCCCATCCTCTTTTACTCTCTCACCCACAAGAATACATAGATACATATATATATTCACTTTCTTTATCTCATGTTTATGTTCAACATGATGGAAATCACATTTTCCACGATTGTGCTGTCCATTATAACCATTGTGGTACTCAGATCAGCATGGAGAGCGCTGAGATGGGTGTGGCTGAAGCCAAAGAAACTGGAGAGGCATCTGAGAGAGCAAGGTTTTGGTGGCAACTCTTACCGGATTTTGTTTGGAGACTTGAAGGAGAGCTCTCGGGTGATAAATGAAGCCAGATCTATGCCAATGAACTTTACCCATGACATTGCACCACGCGCCTTTCCCTTCTTCCATCAAAGTTTGAAGAGTTTTGGTATGTATCTCGCTATACTACTCTCACCCATTTTGCCTTGTAATGATAATGTCTTTCTCTTTCAACTGTAATTAATTTCTGCACAACACTATTTTAGTACCTGTTGTATGCGAAGAAACGGATTACATCATCAGATGCAACTGAAATGCAATAGTTGCCATCTTTCTGCTTTAAGTGATGACTTTTCAGGATATTTTTCATTTATGAACTTATTATCTAATGTCACCACGTTATGAGATAATTAGAAAA
This sequence comes from Juglans microcarpa x Juglans regia, assembly GCF_004785595.1. NCBI lineage: Eukaryota > Viridiplantae > Streptophyta > Magnoliopsida > Fagales > Juglandaceae > Juglans > Juglans microcarpa x Juglans regia. The sequence goes on from NC_054605.1 coordinate 3,274,044, forward strand.
TAGACGATAAATTGATTTTTTCTGCAGGTAAGAACTTCTTTATATGGATTGGCACGACACCAATGGTGAACATTATGAACCCAGAACAATTAAAAGATATACTCTCCAAGAACTACAGCTTTCGAAAACCAGATGCAAATCCACTTGCAAAATTGCTGGCAACCGGACTTGCAAGTTATGATGCTGAGAAATGGGCTAAACATAGAAGGATTATCAAACCAGCATTCCATCTAGAGAAGTTGAAGGTTAGTTTTATATTTCCATTTGATATGCTCAGTATGATACTGATCACCTCTGTATTTTTGGTAATTGTTTTCAATTATCATGTTGTTTGTTATAGAATGTGTTACCAGGATTTCATCAGAGTTGCAACGACATGATTAGCAAATGGGGAAGTTTGGTCAGTAAAGAGACTGGCTTGGTGGAGTTGGACGTATGGCCTTATCTACAAAACTTGTCAAGTGATGTGATTTCGCGCGCAGCATTCGGGAGTAGCTATGAAGAAGGGAGAATGATTTTCGAACTCCAAAGAGAGCTAGTAGAGCTTGCAATCAAATCAGTACAGTCTATTTACATTCCAGGATGGAGGTAATTAATTACGCCAAAATTAATATTAATTATAATCCATATATATATATATATATGTATATTGTGAGTTGAGTAACTAAAATTAGTAGATCTTATGAATGGTTTGATCAGATTTCTGCCAACTAAAATTAACAAGAGGATGAAGGAAATTGATAGACAAATACAAGCATCGCTCAAAGGCATTATCAACAAAAGAGAGAATGCAACAAAAGTAGGGGGAGCTATAAATGAGGACTTATTGGGTATACTTGTGGAGTCAAACTTGAAAGAAATTCAAGAAAACGAGAACAATAAGAACATCGGAATGAGTCTTAAGGACGTAATAGAGGAATGCAAACTATTTTACTTTGCCGGGCAAGAGACCACCTCTGTTTTGCTCGTTTGGACAATGGTTCTGCTGAGTAAGTATCCAAATTGGCAAGCACGTGCAAGAGAAGAAGTTTTACAAGTTTTTGGCAAAGAGAAACCAGACCTGAATGGATTAAATCATCTAAAAGTTGTGAGTATTTTTTCTTTCTTTTTTTTGTTTAGGCAACTCATACTCATGAATATATTCATCTTATTGAATTAGTTTATAAGAACTTTATCGTGTTGAGAAATCTCATATGGCTTAACAATAAACTCATTCTGATCTTTGTAAGGAGTTACCCCACTCCCTCCTCCTATTAGACCTTTTATTAAGAGAAATGAGTGTTTCTATATGGTATCAGAGCTAGATTAACCTATGACCGATGATGAGCTCCAGCGACCTACCCATGATGATAGTATCGGAAATACCGGCCCACACGTGAGGGGGCATGTTGAGAAGTCTCACACGGTTTAGGAACAAAATCATCCTAATCTTTATAAGGAGTTACCCCACTCCCTCCTCCTATTAGGCTTTTTATGAAGAGAAATAGATGTTTCTATATATCGATCGATTGGATTGGACCTTAATTGGTTGTTTTCAATGTCACAGGTGACCATGATATTTTATGAGGTTCTAAGACTATACCCACCTGCAGTTGCTTTGAATCGAGTCGTTCATGAGGATACAAAACTTGGAAGTTTGTCTTTACCAGCCGGAGTTCAAGTCTCCGTACCGATAATCCTCATCCATCATGATCGTGAACTCTGGGGAGATGATGCAGATGAGTTCAAACCAGAGAGGTTCTCTGATGGAGTCTTGAAGGCCACAAAGGGCCAAGTTTCCTTTTTTCCATTCGGATGGGGACCTCGGATATGCATTGGACAAAACTTTGCTATGATTGAAGCTAAAATGGCTCTCTCAATCATTCTACAACGCTTCTATTTCGAGCTTTCCCCCTCCTATACTCATGCTCCTTCCACTCTTATTACTCTTCAACCACAATATGGCGCTCATATCATTCTGCATTCTGTAAAATAGATGGATAAATGTATTCTTGTATAACAAGGTTTTAAGTAGTTCATAATTTATATTGTTGTTATATTGATCATGAGGATGTTTTCTGAAATTAAGGTCTCTTTTATTTTCACAACCATCCTCATCTCATTTCATCCCATCTAATCATTACAAGTTTTTCAAATTTTTATATAAAATAAAATAAACAATTCAATTTTTTCAAATTTCAAAAAAAATAATATTAAAAAAATATATTCTGACAGTATTTTATTTAAATTTTAACTTTTATCTCATCTCATCTACGAAAACAAATGAGGCTAACTGTCTTATCTTTTAATTATTTCCGGTTTTCACTATCATTACTCTCCACTTCTCACATCAATCTACATGATTTACTGAATAGAAATCTCTCTTATTTCGAAGCAAGATTTGGAATATTAATGTAATTAAATGAAGTATATAACTAGCTATATGTACTAATTGGGTTAAAATATGTGTATTGAAGCTCAGTCTTATGAGGAAAATGTATTTAGGCTCTAGTTAAACTCAATTTCAATATGTGCACATGAAGTTTTATTGCAATGAATTAAGTCATCCATATATACTAAATTCAATGATTCATGATGTTATTCAAATATTCAATAAATGAAAGAGCATTTTTACTTTTGGGGGAAAGGAGAAAAAGTGTTTTAAAAAAGTCAATCAAGCTTGACATTCCAAAGTATTTGCTCTTATGAAATTCATGGATTGGGAAAATAATGGAAGCCACGACCCTATGGCTGGGCGGCAGGAAAAATCGTAGCAGAACCTATGGACCACCGGAATCCAAAAATGAAAAAGTTTCAAATTAAAACTGTTGCATTAAATAACTGCTATTTTTTTTCATTGTTATAGATAGTATTTATATATCCCCTTGATAACTCATGTTCTTCCAAATCAATTTTTGCAACGCGCATGGAATAATTGCAGGTACAATCAATTCGATTATGCAGGCCAGCACCAAACCCGCATTTTAAAATTTTTTGGATTTATAGGTATAAAAAGTCCTTTTAAAACTAACGAGAAGATTTTTTTTTTTTTTCTTTTTGAAAAGATTACGAGCCCAAAATGTTTTTTTCTTTTTTTGTGGGTATCGAATTTTTGTTAGGCTTGATAAATAGATTAAAATCTTTTAATGGACCAAGTGAGAATTGGTCCCAAAAATCTATGGGACAAGTTGTATTATTTTTAGAGATTGAGTCGAGGCCTATAACTCACTGAAAAAGCCTAAACCTTGTATGCCCAAAATTATTATTTTATATATATATATATATATACACGCTATATACACTTCACTCACACACCCTACGTAAATCATCTTCAACCTAAGCTAGAGTTGTCGTCGCCTGGGTTTTCGGTAAATAACTCTTTCACGTAGCTACCGCTAGCCACTGCTCAAGGCCTAGCCTACTGCACCTCCACAAGCAACCAGCCCACGTTACCGTTCCACCATACTCATCCTCTGCAGCAACCCACATTCAATAGTTTCTCCAAGCCTCACTTTCAGAAGAAGACCAACCGTAAACCAAAGCCTCGCTACACACCACGGCCAGTGCACCACCCACTGTAAACCGAACCAAAAAGGCCCCAGTTTCACTCACCAAGAACAGAGTATTGTCCCCGTTGGAACTCCCACAAACCAACACCTCTCTCAGCCACCGTGACCCTCCCACGTTCAACCTCTCCAGGTGCCACCACCACGCTATCCAGCTACTACTACTGCTCCTCTGTGTTGCCGACGAGAGGCTCCCGCCCTCAGTAAGCCACTTCCACCTCTCCGTTTCTCACCTCTCACGTTGTTTCTCTCTCATTCATCTCTCTCTCTCTCTCTCTCTCTCTCTCAGAGCATTCGGCCACCCTGCTCCACCCACGACCGCCGCATCTGCCTCTAGGTAAGCTCTTCATCCCAACGTTAGTTTTTTTTCTCTCCTTCGATTTCTTTCATGTCTTTCTCTGTTTTTGTTTTTCTTTTCTCCAAAAACAAGTGGATGCAATTGAATCTTTGAAAAATAACCTTTAGCTAGCTTTAGTCATGATCTCCCTTGTATTTACAAAAATGCCATCAAAGCCCTGGGTCTCATTGTAGAAAAACTCTTTGTTATTTTTTAAGTGTACTCCGACTATTTTTAAATTAGTCTAAAAAGTGATTTATCAGAAAATAATTACGGTTTATAATTATATTATTTAGTATTAATTTTTATAGTTAGATCTAGGTAAAAAAATAAGTTAGAGCTTAAATAGTCAAAGATTTTTAAGTAAATATCGAGATATTTGAGAATTTATGATATTTTAGGATTTTGAGAAATTTAGATTTTTAGGAAAAGAGTTTACTTAGTGTTTTAGGTTTAAGTATTGAAAAAGGCATAAATTTTGGATATTTATGAAAATTACGTGGTAATCTTATAGGTGACAACTAATTTTTGGCACTCTTGTGAAGAAATTTATAAATGTAAGAAATCTAGGTAAACAGGATTCATATGCTGGACTTTGCATCAAAGAAATGAACCAAGGTCAAATTTGGAAAATATGCATGTTTTGTTACGAAAAGAAATTTGAAACAACCTCTAATATTTCTTCAGCATTACTCATGAAATTATGTATAAGAATAAAGTATTTTCTGGCATGACTGGTGTAGACATGAGCTATTTTGGCATTTTGTTTCTAAACTGTGCAAAAGAGACCGAATATGAAAATTTGTGCATAAATTATTCTTTTGTGATCTGATTCTATTATGTTCTGAAGAAGTTTTGTACTATGATATGATATGATGTGATTTCTGAAACCTCAGGCATGGAATTCTGTTTCTATTCCGTTCTGACCTTATCACGGGTGTAAAACTGTGGCCTCTGTTCGGGTTGGTACCAATTTTTCTATTTTCGGTGCACCCATTTTAGATGCAAAGTAGGTTTCTGCATGGTGTTTCCTATGTGCACACTAGGGGTTCCGAGAATAATAAGAGGAAGATTCACATTATATTTTTGCTTAGTTGTTCATCAGGACTTGCACAACCTTACCACAGGGGTTAAACATGGAATTATGTTCTGATGTGATGTTTCAGTTTTGTTGTGCCATAGGAATTTTAAATAAAAATATTTCTAAACGTTCGCTCTGTTATTTTTGATATCATGTCCTGATTCTACATTTTGAAAATATAGTTTTTTCTGCATTCTAAACTCTGTAAATGCTCATATTTATACACTAGTAAATGCTCTCTGCTTACTAAGTTATTGATAACTTATCCTTTATCTCCGTAACATTTTTCTGATAATTTTGATGTATTAGCTAGAAGTCAAGAATATGGAGTACTAGCAAGTTTTGATGATCATAGAAGATTAAGTGTCATAGGGTACAAGGACATTTTTTGGAGACTCTTATTTGGTAGTATTATTATTTTATGTTGCTTTGATATTTTGAGTCATGGATATTTTCGAGTCTTTGTGGAAATGTATGTTATTGAGGTACTGGAGGAACATGTATATTTGTGTTGAACAAATAAGTTAATATTTTATGGAGTCTCTGGGTTATTTTTAATGTGTTATTGGAGATAATTTTAGGTAACATGAGTTAACTCTCCATACCTACCGGGAAAGGTCATTATAGTTGGTATCAGAGCCCATGTTTGAGATTCTGCAGACTATAACTTATGAGGTTTTGGATATTTGTGGGTTTAGTAAATAACTCCAGATTTGAGATGTAGGAATTTAAGGACTAAGAGATGATGATGTTGATACTTAAGGTTTGAGGTTCTGCAGATTATAGTATATGAGGTTTTGGGTTATTGATAGATTTTAGGAAATAATTTTTCAGATTTGATGTCTAGAACTGTGTGGATTGCAAGATTAATCTTGTTGGTATATAAGGTTTTTGAATCTGCAGACTTTAGGAAAGATGTCTTATGAAATTTGAGGTGTTAGATTTTGAAGATTTTATAAGCTGATTTCATAACAATTGAGGTTTTAAATTATGTGGGCTCATTCTGTAGACTTTACAAAATGATTTGATAAGATTGAAGGTTTAGATTTTGGAGGAAAGTTAGATTCTGGAGGTATATTGTTACTACATCTGCGTGTACATTTTTTTAGGTACTTTTATAATTTCGAAGTAGTGTATATATATATATATATATTGTTTTATGATTACATCTAGTTGCATATGTTTATATGAACTCTATATTTTGAGACATTTATTAAAAAATCAAAGTTCTTAGGATGCCACCTCGTTGTTGGGTAGGAAACATTTTGGAGTTGAACACAACTAATGATGAAGGAGAAGCAAATCCGAGTGCTTCTGAAGTACTGCAAGCAGCAGCACAACAATTAATAGAGGAGCTCATGCATAATCCCTCCGGTCGCAACTACAAAGATAATGAAAGAGGTTGCACCATGGAACAATTCAACCGAATTCACCCTCCTTCATTTGATGGGAGAGGCGAGCCAACGCTGGCGGAGGATTGGGTTTAAGATATCGAGGAGATACTTCAGGTCTTAAACTGCACAGATGAACAGAAGGTGCCGTATATATATATACATACACACGTAGGGTGTCAAAAATCATATACGTATATATATATATATATACGGCACCTTTTTTGGTATGACTGATGTAGACATGAGCTATTTTTACATTTTGTTTATGAACTTTACAAAAGAGAGCAAATATGAAAATTTGTGCATAAATTATATTTTTGTGATCTGAATTTGTTCTGTTATGAAGATGTTTTGTACTATGATATGATATGATGTGATTTCTGAAACCTCTAGCATGAAATTCTGTTTTTATTTCATTTTGACCTTACCATGGGTGTAAAACTGTGGTCTCTGTTCGGGTTGATACCAACGTTTCTATCTCTGGTGCACTCACTTTGGAAGTAAAATGGTTTTCTGCGTGGTCTTTCCTATATGGACACTTAGGGCTCCGAGAATAATAAGAGAAAAATTCACATTCTGTTTCAGCTCAATTGGCCGCTAGGATTTGCACAACTATACCACTGGGGTTGTAAAATAAATTCAATACTAATCATATTTTGTAAAAGCACTTGTTAACTAAGTTTGGGAATCGCTTAACATATGTTTATGCTTAGCCGATAACAAGTAACTTTGCAGAATCAATACCACTATGGGTCGGAGAGTTGGCACAAAAAGTTTCGCATGCCTGCCATGCACGTCAGCTCTAATTAAAAAAATAAAATGGAAGATGAAAACACGAATGAAAGCTGCAAAATATGACCATCTCTTGGGAGAGTTCCATTCATCTCCCTCTCCCATACATTGATTTTCGCAACCCATTTCCAGCCCCATTCACGTTCATCGTTCCTATGCAACCCATGTCTGATATGAAGCAGTGGGAACCTTGGTGTCCATCAACGTCATTCCTCGGCTACGCTGCACTCCTCCACCCACCCCACTGTCATCAGATTTTTCAGAGAGAACCTTCATCTTCGCCAGTTGTTTGTGTCGGTGTCATCTCTGGCATCATATGTGGTAACTGGATTCATTTCTCCCATTTCTATGAAAGTCTATTTTTGTAACATCCGGACCCAGTCAAACCCAATATTTTGTTTTATATATTTTTGGACTAGTGGATTTATTTTTAGAAATTGAGTCGTGACCGAGGACTCAAGAAAAAGACCAAGACCCAAGCCCACACCCGTCTTTTAAACCATTAAAACCAACTGAGTTTATAATATTTTTTTTTTCACTGCAACGTACAATTGCACTCCCATGCACGTACGCCTCTATTCTCCTCAGCTTTAGGGTTTTGTTTTTGTTCTGTTTCAATAACCTATTTTCACACCTTAACTTCATAGTTCACACACATTTTTTTTTCCCATCTATTTTCTCCCCTTTATTCCTCACGTCCGTGGCTTGCATGTTTCTTCATCTCGGTGTTTCCTTACGGTTTCCATCACATATATAAATCCACTTTATACACTTTCACGCATTGTCGCCTAGGGCTTCATCCCGTTTTCCTTGTTGCATGAAGAAACTCTCAGAATAGGGCTGCCGCAACCTGCCTTATTGCACATCCACACCACTTTAACTCCCTCTTGTTCACTACCATCAGCACGTTCACACCCAACTGCCAGCCTTGGGCTGCCACCGTGAACCACCCCCACTGCCCAACCTCTTCCCCTCTGTAGCCCACTTCTCCTTCTCATTGTGAGCCCTCCCCCCTCAGCACAGTCGTGTAGCACCCCCAACCACTGCCACAAACGAGCCAAGCCCGTAACGCAGCACCGTATTTTTCATGACGTTGTTGCCCTGCCACACGAAGTCGTAGCCTGCAACTCCTCCTTGCAAACAGCGCACCACCCTCCAGCCCGTCCTCACCACCACGAAAAGCCAACCACCGTCGCCCAGCCATTGAAGGAAAAACACCCACGAAATACTCTATTTTTGACCCCCGAAACAGAGGAAGTAGTTTTCCCCATCGTGTGCAACCAACCTGCCACCCTACGCCGCCAACCTCCTCCACGACATCACCACCGCACAGAGAGCTTCGTCAGGCACTACACTCCATCTAGGTCTGTCGCTCTCCTCTCGGTAAGCTTCCACCGAACTCACCCACTCTCCTCTCCATCTCTTTCTGTCTCTCTCTATTTTTCTACGTGAGGTTCCTCTTTCTCGCTCATCACTCTCTCTCTAACCAATGTCTTGCCACTATCCTCACCATCGTAGACAACTGTCCAAATCGCCATCGTTGTGCTCCCCATCTCTCTGTAAGTCCTCCGTTACCCTCAACGACGCCACCTTGTGTTCTAGCCTAAGTATTCAAATGGTCCCCGTAAACTTACATAGGGTAGTAAATATTGAGTTATAATTACAATGTTACCCTTTTAATTACAAGTCATGTTAGTCAGTTTTAATTTTTAATATGTAAAAGTGAGCATCATTTTTATTTTATAGTTTTATAAAAACTCTTAAATACAGAAATATTTATAAGTGATTTAAATTGTTTCTTTCAAAGGTAAGTAAACAATAATGTTGTATTGTTTTTATTATGATCTAGTTTATTAAATTTTTTATGTATAATTTAAAATATTTTGTTATAATTATATTATTTAGTATTAAATTTTATAATTTAATTTCGATAGTAAATATATTAGATTTTTTATATCATAGTTGGAGTTAAATTAAGTCGATATTGATGGTTTTAGAAAATGATGATACTTTTGGGATTATGAGAATTTTAGGTTTTGTGAATTTAAAATAGGTTCTTGTAGTATGTTAGGTTTAAATATCGAAATACGTGGTTGATTGGAAATTTACAGGAATTACTCGATTATCTTATAGGTGAAGATTGTTAATTGTTCGGCATTTTTTTGGAAAATTATGAAAAAGTTAAGAAGTTTAGGTAAGTGGGGTTCCTATGCTAGACTTTGCATAAAATAAAATGAGTTAAGGTTGATTTTTTTATAAAATATACATGTTTGGTTATGAAAAAAATTGAACTACCTCAGCTATTTGTTCTGCATTACTCATGAGATTTTGTTTAAGAAGAAAGTATTTTCTGTCATGACTGGTGTAGACATGAGCTTATTTTTTATATTTTATTTCTGAACCTTGCAAAAGAGAGTGAATATGAAATTTTGTGCATAAAATTATGTTTTGTGATCTAATTATGTTCTGTTCTGAAGATGTTTAGTACTCTGATATGATATGATGTGTTCTGAAAACCTCTGGCATAACATTATGTTTCTGTTTCTGTTCCGTTCTGACCTTACCACAAGTGTAAAACTGTGGCCTTTGTTCGGGTTGGTACCAACTTTTCTGTTTCTGGTGCACCCACTTTGGAAACAAAGTGATTTTCTGCGTGGTCTTTCCTATATGCACACTCGCGACTCTGAGAATGAATAAGGGGAAGATTCACGTTCTGTTTCTACTCGGTTAGCTATCGGGGTTTGCACAACCCTACCACAGGGGGTTAAACATTGTATCTGTTCTGATATGATAAGATAATATGTGATGTTTTAGTTTATACTATACCAAAGGGATTTTGATTATGAATATTTTTGAACTTTCGCTCTGATATTTTTGATAACATGTTCTGACGCTGCATTTTGAAAACAAATATTATGGTTCTGCATTCTGAAAGAAAATATTTTGTTATGCATTCCAAAGTCTGTAAATGCTCATGTTTACTCACTAGTATATGTCATCTGCTTACTAAGTTGTTGATAACTCACCCCTTATCTCCATATATTTTTCAGATAATTTTGATGGTTCAGCTGGAAAACAAGAGTAGGAAGTTTTAGCAAGGTGTGATGATAGTAGTGGAATAAGTGTTTGAGGGTACAAGTGCTTATTTTAGAGTCGTAGTTAGTAAATTGATTTATTTTCGGTCATTTTGATTTGATGAATTAAGGATTTTTTGAGTCTTTGGAGAGTTTTAATTTATGTTATTGAGAATTTCTATTGTTGTCCCAATGAGGAAACATAGATTTTTGGGTTGAGTAAATGAATTAATACTTTATGCAATTTTCTGGATTTTATAGTTGTGTTATTTAAGTTGATATTAGGTATTAAGAGCTAACTTTCAGGACCTTCGGGATCGGGGGGTTACAATTTTCATCTGTGGTATATGCTCATGAATGTTGATCAATTGATAACTAATTTGTTTAGAATTTGTTTGCGGAGAAATGTTTTTGAAAAGCTTGCATCTTTCTGTCTTTTTACGGAAATAGAAAACACTCCCGATCTATTTGGTGGAAAAAGAATGAAACAAATGTATTGGTTTAATTTACCTTGGGTTACTGAAGCTTCTGTGCGAGTGTTAATTTGCTGGTTGCCTGATCAAAATGTGCTAAAACAATTGCTGGTGGGTTTGCTTGGGGGTTTTTGGCTCAGGTGGTAGAGAGGTAGTTATTATCAGGTTTGTTCTTGGGTTTGAAACATGTTTATCACAACAATGACGTGCTTATTTTTGGTCAAAAGGGAAAAAGCTTTCTTTAGTTTTGAGGTACTTCATCTGTGCATTCAACCAGAGTTTTTGTGCTTTTAAACAGTGGATTTTACATAAGGCTTTATCAAGATGTGTCCAAATTATATCCGCTTCAGCATTCCATGGACCTTTTGATTTCTCTTTCATTCCTTACATTGTTAGAAATGATTGTGGACCTTTTACACGAAAATGACAAGTGTATCGAATGCTCCAATATCAATAGGATTGATTCCATGAACATCTTAGAAATTCATGGTCAGGAATATGCTTTAATAAGAAATATAGACTTATCCATTTAGCATCATCGTACAAGGAAACACTCTCACGTATTGTGCCTCATAGGTGTTCAAGGTCGGGAAAATAATATGATCAACAAGTCAAGATCACCAATCATGTAGTTTTCTTTGTGCAATTTCATTTACAACATTCTGTTAAATGCCGTTTGAATTAACAACTATGCCCGCACAATAAAATACCATCACAAGCAAAAATAGAAAGGGGGAAAAGAGACAGTTGCTTAGCCTTTTATCATTACAATGTATGATGAAGACGTTGATGTCCCAATCATCAACATGTAAGCAATAATAAAACACTTAGATGTCCTGATCATGTATCTGGGGATCTGGAATAACATAATCAAGCTCGCTAGCATACATGAATACTTATATCATCAACTATTATCATGCTCTATACAACAGCTAAAAGCACCAACAAATATGAGGATGAGAATTAAAACGATAATCCATTCTACAGAGTTGTTAACTACAAACATAATGTATCACACATCACTGATAAAATAAGACGTTCTAAATTCTTTTTAATCAATCTAATCAAGAACCAATCTCCAATCAGTTTCTTGATTCTTCCCTTTTCCTTAGCTTTTTAAAAAAAATCACGGTAGTTCTATATCCAAGAAGAAGAAACGGTGCAGAATTTGCTTGATAAGATCATATAGCAGCAAAATATCTAGAATGGGATTGATGAAGCTGGGCCGCCGATTGACAACTATGGTAATTCTGTCATATAGTAGGAGGCAGGTAGGATATAAGAGGCAAAGTGAACAGCAGCCCAAAGTGTCATATAATTCTGTCATATAATCCTAGGACTTCAAATTCCGGTGAAAAGAACAAAGCCATTTGGGAAAGCAGCAGAATTAGAAATTCAAACTTATTCTTTGTCTTGCATTTCCAATAAGTATACAATATGCATTTCGTCAATGTTAAATGCTATATAATAAAGCTTAAATATCTGGGCTACCACTTACGTTAACTCCCTCCACCCACCACCTCTTCATCGACTCCTCCACCAAACAACAATTTTCTAGCTTTGCTGACAACGTAAAAACCAAGAACCCGTCCTGTTGATGTCGTGTTTTGCAGCCCAAATAGTTCCACAAAGCCCAAGCTCCTTGGTGCCTACAACTAAGAAAAAAGAGAGGCTCCTGTGGCCTCCGAGGTCACTCCAATGCCTAAGTCAGTGGGTTGTTCTTTGGTGATGAAAAAGGAAAATACAGTGGTAAAAGAGTTATGCAGGTTGAATCAAGAGACGCCCATAAGAGGGTTATCCCTTATTATACTTGAGTCGAGCCCTTCAGTTGAGGGAGATCGTGGCATGTCAGACGTCAGGCCTGCCACCACCCATTCTCTATCACCTTAGTGGGGGCCAGTCTGCGGTCTAGCAAGAGATCGCGCCGTGCCTGTTGTTCTACGTCTGTGAGGCCACCACTTCTCTATCATGCCAGGAGATGTCAGATCATGGGCGAGCCGTCCTTGGCTCATGGGATGCTCCATCGCGCGCTGGATTTCCTGATACTGACGTGGGTTGGCTCGTGCCTGGGATCCGTGATTCTGGGGCTGGGTGCATGCTGATGTTGTGCCTGCCCGGCCCTGTAATTGGACTTGCTAATTTGTAGACCCCCGATCCTCCCGGACCTTGAGTCGACAAGCCCATATTGACTTGGCCTGCACTTACTTCCCGATCCTCTCGCCCCGGGTTTTTGGCTCCCCTACTCTAGTCCGGGCTCTATGGTTGGGCTTTCCTAGGCTTGGGCCCTTCGAAAGTGGGTCTCCCCTCACAATACCCCTCGAATTCCTACCACAGACACGGGGTGGGAATTCCATCCTTCCTCATCCCGGTCGGCTCCTTTGGCTCCCGTCGCTTCGGGTCTCCCGAAGCCCTTCTCCCACTGCTTCTTAAAGACGACTCGGTGCCTGCTAGTTTGGCTTCTCAAGGGCTGATGAGACGTACGGGCTGCTCCTCATTCCTGAGGGTTAGTAAATGTTTCTTTTCTCTCCTGGCGACCATCCCGTTTCTTGAGGCTTGATGAGACGTGCGGATTGCGCCTCTGACCGCTCTGACATCATACTGGTGCATGTCGCACACTCCTTTGCTCCTTCGGCTGCCATCAATGCTGCGTGGCGCTTGCTGACGTTACTTACCCTGGCATCGTTTTGCTTCCCGAGCCTCCTCCTACCATCCTTCTTCCCTATTTAAGTCGTTCACCCCCCAATCTTTCTTTCTTCTACCTTCGTCTTCCCATCTACTACTTCGTCTTCTTCTTTCGCTCCCAGTTTCCGAGCCGCTCTATCTTTCTTCCCTTCCTTACGTTTGACAGCCTTCTCTTTGCACTTTTGATAGCTTCCATCGACGTTGCTGCTCCGTTCTTTGGGGGAAAATGCTGGGTTTCCTCCGTTACTAGTGCTGACCTTAGAGCGTTTCGCTCTAAGTATGGGATTCCCTCCTCCATGGTTATGGAGATGCCACGGAGTGAACATGCAGTGGCCTCCGACGGCATTGTGATGAGGGACTCTCTGTTTCAGTTTATGTTTGCCAACGACCTTCGCCTCCTGTTCTGCCGTCCTGTTCGGGAAGTCTTGAACTTCCTTGGGTTGGCCCCAGCGCAGCTGCATCAGAATGCGTGGCACCTCTTGATCCCTAGTTGCATCATCTATAGGATGGTGCTGAGCAATACCCCGAGGAATATCCCAACCTGACATCGCAGGAATTCTTTTATGCGTATCAGCTCGCTACCACCAACCACCAGGGCAACATTGTCAGCTTCCAATCCTGATCCTTCGCTCTCAAGATAGCTTCACTTGAGCAGCATCACTCGATATCAAAGAATGGTCGCGCAAGTTCTTTTTTGTGTCCGGCCCGGGCTGGGAGTACCCTGAAAGGGAGGCCCCTCACCAAGAGTTCCCCATTCAGGCTAGTTGGGGGTATCCTCCATCAGCCGAGAGCTTAGAGCTCACCCTCAACTGGAGGGAGGAGGCCCCTCATACCGACATGGTACTCTTCGAAGAAAACATCAGCGGCTACTTGACGACTCCCGATTGCTTGTATGCCGTGGGAAGGAATTTCCTAGGCAGGGTCCCCCTCCCAAGGTCCGCCCCCCTCGCCGAAAGAGAGCCGCTTGCCCTTCCGATGGTCAGGCCAAACGGCCGAGGGTGTGGCACGACTCTCCCCCACCAAACAGCGTTGCCAAGGGTTCTACCCCATCCAGAAGCCAGGTTGGTGAGTCTGGAGTGCGCGCCAGCTCGTCTCAGCGGCAGGGGTCTGCCCTCGCGGATGCTCACTCCTCATCTTGGGGGACCACATCCTTCCCGAGTGATGGGAACCAAGGTGGGCCTAGTCTTAAAGATCATTTGCAAATTGTAGATGGGCCAATTACAAGATCAAGGACCAAGAAGATCAAGGATTTATTTTAGACTTCAAATTTATAAAGCCTATTGTTATTTGAGACTTCAAATTTGGTTAAATGATTTATTTTATTAGTTTAGAATAAGTGGGCTTGAAGATGCCTGACCCACACGTCTTATTTTCAATGAACTAGGGTTTTCAAGAAGGCCTTGTATTTTGGCCAAGGGCTTATTTGGAAAGTTACTTTTTAGGAATTAGGGTTTTAAGAGGCACTGTAGCGTTACTGTAGCCGTACTGTAGCCGCGGGTACTGTAGCACGACACTGTTCATCATGGGCATTTTGGGTAAAAAGGGGCTTTATTTTGGCTAGGGTTTTAATTAGGTTTAGTTTAAATACTCCTTGTAGCCTCATTTGAAGGCCTAGACGATATTGAATTTTATTTGTGAGTTGAGTTTTCTCCTCTTGTTCTTGATTGAACTCTTGAACTTATCAAAGGTAAATCACAACCTTTGTGGCATTCCTCCTTTGTAATCTGGGTTCTTGAGACGGGTTCTTCATCGGGTCTAGATTTTAATATAATCTAGGTTCTTGAAACGGGTTCTCATCGGGTCTAGATTCTCCATCCTTGACTTGATTTTTGGCTTTCTTGGGGTGTTTTCAAATTGATTGTGGGTTCAAGGGAATTCATTCCCGCGGGTTCATATCATTTGGTATTCAGAGCAAGGTTTCCAATCAGGTCTTATTCTATCTTTTATTTCTTGCATATTTAATTCTAGGGCTTCATTGTTCTAGGGTTGATTACAAAAAAAAAAAAAAAAAATAGTGGTGGTTAGCAGACTTCTTCACTATTGTTAGGGTTGCTGAAATTCATTGTTCTAGGGTTTGTATTGGCTGAAATCTCTTGTTAGGGTTTCTGAGTTATTGTTAGGGTTTTCTCAACTGCTTATTCTTGTTTGTGATCAAATCAATTGGTGAAAGGAAAAGAAAAGAAAAGAAAAGAAAGGAAAGGAAAAGAAAAGAAAAGAAGAGAAAAGAAAAGAAAAGAAAGGAAAAGAAAAGAAAAGAAGAGAAAAGAAAAGAAAAGAAAAGAAAGGAAAGGAAAGGAAAAGAAAAGAAAAAAAAATTTGAAAAAAAAAAAAAAAAAAAAAGAAGAAGAAGAAGAAGAAGAAGGAGAAGAAGATAAGCAGAGGTAGCATATTTAAAGGTTGCTACATAGTTACAACAAAAACAAAGAAAAACATTTGTTGATTGAGTTTTATCCTCAAAGGAGCTGAATACATATTTGTAGTTGGTATCTTGTTCTATAATTACTCTTTCCCTCATATAAATTCCTTGAGTCCCGTGTCGTTTTATTCCTTCCTTGTTTCTTGTTTCTTGGATCTATATTACTGGTTGGAATAATACAAGGTTGTATTATCTTGATTTAGTTCAACTAGTTCTTAAAGATCTTGAGCGGGAAAACTATTGAGGTAAAAGGCAAGAGAGTGTGAGACTATTATCGGGGAAAAGCCAATTAGGAGTGAAACACGAGTGGAATGCCATTATTCGAGCGTAAACACGTAAGGGAGTGTGTGAGGTTTTTTCACTAACATTCATTTGTGCAGCATTTTACAATGTCTCATCGGAGTGGCTCTTCACCAAAGGGGATGGTAGATAACTCATCATTTGTATTGCAATCCATGCAACAACAGTTTGAGCGGTTGAACTTGGTATTAGGTGAAGTGAGGGATAGGATGGATCATCAAGAAGTGGTAATTAGAAATTTACAAGGCAGGAGAGATAGGAGGAGGAGTGAACCTTGTATTGAACATAACTGTAAGAATGAAGGGTATGGTGAGTCTCTTGTTGCTAGGCATGCTCTCAATATACAAATTAAGATGGATGATATAGAGAAGCAGAGCGAGAACATTTTTCATACTAGATGCCACATCAACAACAAGGTATGTAGTATGATCATTGATTTGCGGAGTTGTATTAATTTGGCAAGCACTACTTTAGTTGAGAAATTGAATTTACCTACCTTAAAACACCCTAGACCATACATGTTGCAGTGGTCAAGTGATTGTGGGGAGGTTAGGGTCAATAAGCAAGTGCTAGTTACTTTTTCAATTGGAAAATACCAGGATATGGTCTTTTGTGATGTAGTGCCTATGCATGCTGGTCATATTTTGTTGGGGAAGCCATGGGAGTACGATAGGAAGGTGATCCATGATAGGTTAAGGAACATGTACAGTTTTGAAAAGGATGGAAAAACAATCAAACTTGCTCCTTTAACTCCAACACAAGTCCATGGGGACCATTTGAAACTGAAAAGTGAGGTTGCTCAAAAAAGAAAGAGTGAAAATGAGTGTGATCAAAAAAGAAAAAGTGAAAAGGAGATTGAGCTAAAAAGCAAGAGTGAAAGTGAGATTGAGAAAAAAAGAAATAGTGAGGCCGAAAACGAGAGAGAGAATAAAATGAGTGAGATAAAAGATGAGGGTGAGGCTGAAACCTCAAGAGAAAGAGAGAATGAGTTGAAAAACAGTTGTCAGGTCGAGAGTTCAAAACAAGATGAAGGAAAAGAGAGTGACAGAAAAAAAGAGAGTGAAAAGCAAAAAGAGAGTGAAAAAGAAAAGAATTGTGGAAAGAAAAGAGAGAGTGAAGAAAGTGAGAGAAAAACAAAAAGAAAAGTGAGTTTTTATGCTAAGGCGAGTCTTAATACTAACGAACTTGACGTATCTTTGCCTAGTGTTATTGTCTTTTTGTTACAGGGATATGAGGTTATGTTTCCTAGAGGTGTGTTTAGTGGATTGCCACCTATTAGGGAGATAGAGTACTACATTGATTTTGTGTCAAGTGCGACAATTCCTAACCGACCTTTCTTTGAAGAACATGAGTCTTTTTCACACTTGAAGGGACAAGGTAAGTCGTTGACTATAATGCATGCTAAGCGGGAGGACTGTGTTGAGACATTTCCTCATGTATTTAAATACACACAAGGTATGGAAAATTTTGTGGTTGATGCTTTAGCAAGAAGGTACGTCCTTATCTTCATTTTAGATGTAAAATTGTTGAGACTTGCATATAATAAGGAATTGCATGCTAATGATGATGACTTTGCTAGTGTCTATGGAACATGTGAAAAAGTATCGTTTGGTAAGTTCTATAAATTAGATTGGTACTTGTTTAGAGAGAATAGATTTTGTGTGCCAACTAGTTTTATGCTTAAGTTGCTTGTGTGTGATAGACATGGTGGTTTGTTGGGTAACTTTGGTGTAAGGAAAACTTTCAACATGTTGCATGAACATTTGTGGAAGTATTACTTGCCATTCATTGAGTTTGCATATGATTGGAGTGGTGTAAGAAAAACTTCAGGTGTGTTTCATGAACGTTTGTGGGAGTATCTTTTGCCATTCATTGACTTGCTACATGAACATCTGCGGGAGTATCATTTGCCCTTATTAGAGTGTGCATATAAAACCTTGCATACTACTATTTCTTATTCTCCATTTGAGGTTGTTTATGGTTTTAATCCACTTACTCCTTTACCTTTGATGGCTTTGCTTGTTGATGATAGGAGTAGCTTGGATGAACATTTTCAATTTCTTGAGAAAATTCATGAAAATACACATGAAGTAGATCTTTCAAGTAAGTATCAAGTTTTTGCTATTTTCAATGTTACGAACATTTTTCCTTTTGATCCAGGTGGAGATTCGAGGTCGAATCCTTTTGAGGAGAGGGGGAATGATGGGAACCAAGGTGGGCCTAGTCTTAAAGATCATTTGCAAATTGTAGATGGGCCAATTACAAGATCAAGGACCAAGAAGATCAAGGAAGCAATGCACGGATTGGTGCAATCCACTTGGGATGAAGCTAGTAAGAGCCCAACACTCAAGATGGGCTTGAAAGAAGGAGAACCAGCTTTGATCCACTTGATTCAAGCTGAGGAAGACATGGCTTAGAGATAGGGCCTATTGTTATTTGAGACTTCAAATTTGGTTAAATGATTTATTTTATTAGTTTAGAATAAGTGGGCTTGAAGATGCCTGACCCACACGTCTTATTTTCAATGAACTAGGGTTTTCAAGAAGGCCTTGTATTTTGGCCAAGGGCTTATTTGGAAAGTTACTTTTTAGGAATTAGGGTTTTAAGAGGCACTGTAGCGTTACTGTAGCCGTACTGTAGCCGCGGGTACTGTAGCACGACACTGTTCATCATGGGCATTTTGGGTAAAAAGGGGCTTTATTTTGGCTAGGGTTTTAATTAGGTTTAGTTTAAATACTCCTTGTAGCCTCATTTGAAGGCCTAGACGATATTGAATTTTATTTGTGAGTTGAGTTTTCTCCTCTTGTTCTTGATTGAACTCTTGAACTTATCAAAGGTAAATCACAACCTTTGTGGCGTTCCTCCTTTGTAATCTGGGTTCTTGAGACGGGTTCTTCATCGGGTCTAGATTTTAATATAATCTAGGTTCTTGAAACGGGTTCTCATCGGGTCTAGATTCTCCATCCTTGACTTGATTTTTGGCTTTCTTGGGGTGTTTTCAAATTGATTGTGGGTTCAAGGGAATTCATTCCCGCGGGTTCATATCACCGAGGGGCCCAGTTCCTGCTGACAGCCCTTCTGCCTCAACCAGCTCCTGCGTCGCCGAGCCCTCTCAGAGCCCGTTGCCTCACTTTGAAGAAGACTTGGAGGCTTGCGACCTCCAGGCGGCTTTCCTTGCCTCCCTTGAGCACCCCTTTCCCTATGAGCCCAGCTCGTTTACAACCTTCTCCTCCTTCGAGGATACTCTCCAGGAGGAGTCTGCCACTGGGTCTCCTCGAGAGGACTCGCCGACCGGGCTACGAACTGCGGAGCTACCTCCCTTCGAAGATCTGGCCCTCAAGGGAACTGAAGACGATGGGGATGAGACCTTCTCGAGATTCAGGCCTCGTGATGGGGTGCTAAGTTCTTCTCCCACCTCCAGTTCTAGGGGCAGCGAGTCAGCCCCTGCGCCAAGCCCCTCCCGAATCCCTGCTGAGACAAATGTTCCCAGGGGCGCGAAGTGGGCAACGGCGATGACCTGATGCGTTAACCAAGATCGCGAGAGGTAGAGCCTAGCCCTTCCTAAACTGGAAACCCTGAGGGGGGGTCTGGCAGGTTTCCCTTTCAGGACGAAGAGGGATGGAGTGTTGGGGGCGACAATGGTGAGGATCCGATTCCCGATACTTCTCTCGCCTCTGTTCGGATCATGTCGGACGTTGCTCCACCGGTTATCGATCTGAGCAATGAAGACAATTCCCCGGTCTCTTATGGCGCCCAAGCCATGTGACCAGACTTGGGGGTCTCTTCCTAATTTTTCTTGGCAGCTGGTGACTGCCAGTCCCTCATCCTCTTTGGGAGCAGAGGGCTCGCTGCCTCTGCCCTCAAGTTTGGACCAAGCCTAGGTTGATGCTTCCGAGTGCGTTGGCCGTATGTTGAGGCCCCTATTCGCCTAGGTATGCTTACTCTCTCTAGACTTGTTTCATTCCTGACTGTGACTTATGTTGTTTGTGACTGAACCCATTCCCCCCCTTTTTTTTCCTTCCTGTCTCCGTAGGCCACAGACCAATTGTTCGGAACGATTGGGAATGAGCTGGGGGAGCTGGAAGAGACTAACCGGGGGCTCAATTCCTTGGGTTGCTTTGGTTACTTTAAGCCGAGGCAAGCAGCTCGGCGGATAAAGGAACTAAAAACCAAGCGGAAGGACTAGAACTGGGATCTGGAAGTTACCGTCGAAAGGCAAAAGGAGAAAAAGAAGAGGTTCAAAGGCCTTATTCACGACGCCGAGTTGGAACTGTCTCGCCTGGCCTCGGAGAAGAAGGGGCTCGAGGAGGCTCGCATCTCCTCTGACATGAACCTGATCACCCGGGAAGCTGAGCTGAATGCTTCCCAGGAGTAGTTGGAGTCGGCCTGGGAGGAGTTGATGAGGTCCCGGGAGGAGACGGAATCCCTCTGGAAGGAGATTGAAGAGTTTCGCCAGGGTCGGGCATCTGCAGTAGGGCAGCGTTCGAAGTTGCTGTTTGAGACCTTTAGGCATTCTCTCAAAGCCTGACATTTAAGAGATCAATTACGGCGGGAGACCGCTCGGGTCGCGAGCTCGCGCAGTCGAGGATTCAAAGGCATCTCAATTTTCTGTCGTGCAACCGAGAGATTGCCAACCTGAAATCTCAACTGGGCTATGTCAACCGGTACGCCAAAGAGATCCGGTCCCAGATCACAAACACTAATGCCATCCGGGATGCCGCTTGGTCCTACGGCTACAACAACGGCCTAAAGAGAATGCAGCAACACCTGCTACAGCATCCTGAGCTGGACCTACGTGCCTTGTCCTTAGCATCTCTGCCTCCCGGTCCTGAGGAGCAGGCCTTTGTTAGAAATTTCGAGAAGCCTGGATATCCCCCGTTACTCCCTGGAGCTCCTTCATCCTAACGATAGGCTTTCCGTGCACCATTTGTAATAGTTACATATATTTTTCTTTGTTTGGCAGGCACAACCCCTTGTACTCTGCATACTTTGATAATGTAAATTTGATAATGCAAATGACACTACGCACTTGGTTCCTTTCTCTTGCCCTTTTCCCTGTACTTCATTTTCTTTGTTTCCTGTGCTTTCCCGATGGTGTTCATGCCAAGCTTCGAGATACTCGACTTAGTAGGGGCAGGGTCCGGTTTCTAGTCCTTGGACAAGGAAGGCACCCCGCAGCGAGTCAAGAGTGTAAGGACTCAAATTTTATCAAGTCAAGAGACCCGTCTTCTTGCGAGTGTAGGGACTCAACTTTTATCGAATAAAGGGACCCATCTTCTTGCGAATGCAAAGACTCGACTTAGTTGGGGCGGGGTTCGGTTCCAAGTCCTGGGACAAGGAAGGTACCCCGCAGCAAATCAAGGGACCTGTCTTCATGCGAGTGTAAGGACTCGACTTTTATCAAATCAAGGGACCCGTCTTCTTGCGATTGTAAGGACTCGACTTAGTTAGGGTGGGGTCTAGTTCTGAGTCCTGGGACAAGAAAGGTACCCCGTAGCAAGTCAAGGGACCCGTTTTCTTATGAGTGTAGGGCCTCAGTTTTTATCGAGTCAAGGGACCCGTCTTCTTACGGGTGTAGGGACTCGACTTTTTGTCTAGTCAAGGGACCCATCTTCTTGCGAGTGTAGGGACTCAACCTTTTATCGAGTCAAGGGACCCGTCTTCTTGCGAGTGTCAGGACTCGACTTAGTTGGAGAGGGGTCCGGTTCTGAGTCCTGGGACAAGGAAGGTACCCAACAACGAGTCAAGAGACCTATCTTCTTGTAAGTGTAAGGACTCGACTTAGTTGGGGTGGGGTCTGGTTCTGAGTCTTGGGACAAGGAAAGTACCCCACAGCGAGTCAAGGGACCCGTCCTCTTGCGAGTGTAGGGACTCAACTTTTTATCAAGTCAAGGGACCTGTTTTCTTGCGAGTGTAAGGACTCGACTTAGTTGGGGCAGGGTCCAGTTCTGAGTACTGGGACAAGGAAGGTACCCTGCAGCTAGTCAAGGGACCCATCTTCTTACGAGTGTAAGGACTCGACTTAGTTGGGGTGGAGTCCGGTTCTGGTTCTTGGGACAAGGAAGGTACCCCGTAACGAGTCAAAGGACTCGTCTTCTTTCGAGTGTAAGTAGTCGACTTAGTTGGATGGTGGTCCTGTTCTGAGTCTTAAGACAAGGAAGGTACCCCATAGCGAGTCAAGGGACCCATCTTCTCGAGAGTGTAGGGACTCGACTTTTTATCAAGTCAAGGGACCCGTCTTCTTGCGAGTGTAAGGACTTGACTTAGTTGGGGCAGGGTCCAGTTCTGAGTACTGGGACAGGGAAGGTACCCCTCAACTAGTCAAGGGACCCATCTTCTTACGAGTGTAAGGACTCAACTTAGTTAGGGTGGGGTCCAATTCCGATTCCTAGGACAAGGAAGGTTCCCCGCAGCGAGTCAAGAGACCCGTCTTCTTGCAATTGTAAGGACTCTACTTTTATCAAGTGAAGGGACTCATCTTCTTGCGAGTGTAAAGACTCGACTTAGTTTTGTTTGTACAATAGGAGATCTGTAAAGGAACATTTCATCATTCTCATTCATTAGTAATTGTCCGTACATGCTGCTGCCACATATGGGGCGCGATAAAGTCCCCTCCGTTCATCTCTATACATAGAACTTTTTCAAGTGTTCAACGTTCTGGAGGTGAGGCAGATCGTGCCCTTGGCTATCTTTGAGGCGGTAGGAACTGGGTCAGTTGCTTGATGTGACTACGTAAGGCCCCTCCCATTGTGCTCCCAACTTCCCTTCTTCCGGGGTGGTTACTCTCGCTTCTCATAACACCATGTCGCCCACTTTAAAGGATCGTGGCCTGACTCGTTTGTTGAAATATTGCTCCGCCTTTCGCTTGTTATTCGCCGTTCGGATGGCCGCTTCCTCCCTTCTTTCTTCTAGGGAATCCAGGTTCTCTACTAGCCTCTCATTGTTCGTGTCTGGGTCAAAGTGCTAGACACAGAAGGTGGGCATTCCAACCTCCACAGGAATCACAGCTTCACTCCCATAAGTGAGAGCGAAGGGTGTTTCGCCGGTGGGGATTTAGACGATGGTTCAATATGCCCAAAGCACGCTCGGGAGCTCTTCAGCTCATGCTCCTTTATGTGCCCCGATCATTTTCTTGAGGGTGAGGAGAGTTTTGTTGGTTGCCTCGGCCTGTTCATTGGCCTAAGAGTGGCTCGGCGAGGAATACTTTACCTTAATCTCGAGTTCTGTACACCATTCTTGGTAGTGTACGGAATCGAACTGCTTCCCATTGTCCAAGACAAAGCTCTGCGGTATGCCAAATCGACAAACTACCAACTTCCACAAGAACTTCATTTTGGTCGGGGAGGTGATGCTTACGAGCGCTTCCGCCTCGACCCATTTGGTGAAGTAGTCAACCGTGACCATGGCAAACCTGCCCCCCCTCTTGCTACTGGGAAGGAGCCAATCAGGTCCAACCCCCATTGGACAAAGGGCCATGGGGCCATAATTGAGGTCAGTTCCTCTGTTGGACAATGGGGGACCGGTCCGTACTCCTGGCACTTTATGCATTTTTTGGCAAATTCCTCTACATCTTTGAGGGCACTGGGCCAGTAGTATCCAGCTCGGGTTACTCTCGTAGCTAGCGCCCTCCCTCTTGAATGGCTAACACAAATCCCTTCGTGGATTTCAGCCAATACATATTGGGTTTCGTCTAGTGAGATGCACCTAAGGAGCGGCTCGGAGAAACCCCTTTTGAACAGTACCCCTTCAAGCAGCATGAATCGGGCCACCCTATTCTTGACCTTCTGCATTTCCTCTAGGTTGCTGGGCAGTTGTCCTTCTTGCAAGAACCTTCGGATGTCCATTGCCCATTCGGGGAGGGCTGAGGCTATAACAGATACTTCCTCCCCGATGGAAGGGGCTTCCACCGTCTTGGTCATGGTATGCTTCGGAAGTTGGAGTTCCTCCTGCCCAGACGCAGCCCTGGCCAGATGGTCTGCCTTCTGATTCTCCTTTCTTGGAACCTGCTGGAAGTTAAAGTAGCGAAAATGATCCCACTCGTTGCAGACCAATTGGAGATATTTCTTCAACCTTTCCCCCTTTGT
Source organism: Juglans microcarpa x Juglans regia (assembly GCF_004785595.1). NCBI lineage: Eukaryota > Viridiplantae > Streptophyta > Magnoliopsida > Fagales > Juglandaceae > Juglans > Juglans microcarpa x Juglans regia. Next base: position 3,298,222 of record NC_054605.1, read on the forward strand.
AGCGAAACACCCTAGAACCTGGCTGACCACGACTTGGGAATCAGCTCTCACTTCTATCTCCTCTGCTCCAAGTAGTCGCACAATCATCATTCCCATCAGGAGTGCCTCATATTCGGCCTCATTATTCGTTACTTTGAAGGCTAGCCTGATCGCATAACCATGCTCCTTTCCCTGCTCAGTGCGATGTGCAACTCTGCTCCCCCGCCAGTCCGGCAGGACGAGCCATCAATGTAGACCTGCCAGGATTTTCCTTGGGGTGTGATACTTCTTCTGGGAAGTTGGTGAACTCAGCGACAAAATCCGTCAATATTTGTCCTTTGGTTGCGATTCTGGATTGGTACTCCATGTCGAACTCGCTGAGCTCGATTGCCCACTTAGCTAGCCACCCCGAGGTGTCTGGTTTTTGGAGTACCTGTTTGAGGGGTGGTCGGTAAGCACTCTGATCGGGTGTGCTTGGAAATATGGCCTCAATCTCTGGGCCGCAACAATGAGGGCGATACCAGCATATCTGTTCGGGGGTATCTTGCTTCTGTGCCCTGGAAGGCTCGGCTCATGTAGTACACGGGATGCTGCCCTTCTTCCGTTTCACGGACCAGGACTGCTAATACTGCGTGTGGTGACACTGCCAAGTACACTGTCAAGGTCTCATTTGGCTTAACAACGGGGGGTGGCTGACATATGACTTTAGGTCGGTGAAGGCTTCCTCACACGCCTCATCCCAATTTTGTGCCTTCCTCAGGACTTTAAAGAAGGGTAGGCATCGCTCGGTGGATAAGGCGATGAACCAGTTTAAGGCCGCCACCCTCCTGGCTAGCTTCTAAACTTCATGGACACTACGTGGGGAAGACATTGTCATCACCACTTCTGTGTTTTCGAGACTCACTTTGATTCCTCTTTTTAAGACCATGTATCCCAGAAACTTACCTATCGCCTCCCCGAATGCACATTTCAACGGGTTAAGCTTCATCCAGTACTGTCGAAGGACGGAGAACGCTTCTCGCAGGTCTGCCAAATGCTTTTAGGTTTATTTGCTCTTCACCAACAGGTCGTCAACGTATACTTCCATGTTGCCCCGAATCTGTTGTTTAAACAATCGGTTGACCAACCGTTGATAGGTGGCCCCTACGTTTTTCAGTCCGAAGGGCATTGCCTTGTAGCAATAGAGCCCTCGGTTGGTGATAAACCCCATTTTCTCTTTGTCATCCAGATTCATCCTTATCTGATTGTATCTAGAATAAGGTTCCATAAAGCTGAGGAGGGGATGTCCTGCCGTTGAATCCACTATCAGATCGATGAACGGTAGAGGGAAGCTATCTTTTGGGCAGGCCTTGTTCAGGTAGGTGAAGTCTACACACATTCGCCACTTGCATCGTCACCACTAGTGCATCATCATGCGGGTGGAGGATGCCTTCTGCATCTCTTTCATCGAAGGTTATCGCAACACTTCTAGTACGTCATTGCGGTCTGCTTACTCCCTTTATTACACTGAAGACTTCCTTGTAACGCGCCTACCGGGCGTGCGCCCTTCGGGCCGACGAGGTAGCTCCTCTTCCTGCATACCCTTCTGTGATAGTGATGATTTCTCTAAGTGGCTCATCCTCCACAGTAGGGCTTCTTCACCTGCCATCCCTGACCTCTCTCATCTTCTCGGGACTTCTCCATGTCAAAAGTTTGGGCACCTATGTCCGGACAAGTCCGTTTCATTCCCCAGCCGAAGCTCCCAGTTCTTCTGTTCTTCTTCTTTAATTTTCTTTAGGGTGTAGCAGTCGCGCGTGCTGTGTCGGTTGTTCATGTGATACTCACAAAATGGGCGGTTCTCCATCTCATGGGGGCGTTCTCCTTTGAGACCCACGCAAGGGTTTCCTTCCATTGCCAAGTTTGAGTGGGTGCAGCTCGCTCCCTGAGTCCGAGTTGGTGCTTCTCTCTTCCTCTTCACATCTGACGCTCCCCACCTCTCCCCTTCATAATTATCATGGTTGGGACGTTGCCCTGGCGCCTCTAGGCCGGCCCTCTCTAGCTCAGACCGTCAAGGGGCCGTCAATGCCTCCTGAGTGTCTTCTGCATTAATAAACTCATCTGCCTGGTCCATGAACTCTCTCAACGTGGTGGGGGTCTTCCGTGCTATTTCGGTCATGAACGGATTCAACAGCCAAATACCCCCCAGGAGCGTTGCTAACGTGATCTTCTTGTCTTGGTCATCTGTGGTCATGCGTTCTCGATTGAACTGCGATTGGTACGACTTCAGATTCTCGCCATCCCGCTGCTTGACCGTCAGGAGGTAGGCCGCTGGGCGTCTCCTTTTACGGCTGGCCAGAAATTGTGTCATGAAGAGACGGTCAAGCTCCTTAAAGCTTCCTATCATTCCTGATGACAACCACCCAAACCAGCTTTGGGCTGCTCCTTTCAGTGTTAGGGGGAAGGTCCAGCAAGCGACCTCTCCCAGGAAGCCGTGTAAAGTCATGTGGGTCTTGAAAGTTTCCAGGTGCTCCAGCAGATCTTTGGACCCGTCGTATGCTTCCATCTTGGAAACTTTGAATTTGGGAGGAAGGGGCATAGCCAAGATTTCCTCACTGTAAGGGAGGTCGGAGCTGATCAGCAACTGGTCTACGGTTGAAGGGGTGTCCATCTTCTTCTCCGTTTCCACACATTTGCTTCTCAACTCTCGAATTTTGAAGTGCATTTCGCGCCTTTCTTCTTCCACCGCAGTGTCTGCCAGAATCCTCCGCGAACCCTCTTGCTCGTTGTTGCTTGGCTCTACGCCTCCCGCCAGCTCCTCATCTGCGAACTTGAGGACTTCATTTTCCTGGTGGAGCGTCTCGGCTTCCTCCGTCAATTTCCTGATGGTCTCCTCCATGCTTACAAGTCGTGCTTCCATTGTTTCTTCCTCGCAGTCTTCCCTTCTCGTAGCCTGGGATCGCGTCGCTGCCGTCATGCGCAGTACACGTTTTTATAGAAAATCTTATCCCACAGACGGCGCCACTGTTGATGTCGTGTTTCGCAGCCCAAACAGTTTCACAAAGCTCCTTGGTGCCTACAACTAAGAAGAAAAAAAGGCTCCCGAGGTCACTCTGATGCCTAAGTTAGTGGGTTGTTCTCTGGTAATGGAGAAGGAAAATACAGTGCAAAGTAAAAGAGTTATGCAGGTTGAATCAAGAGACTCCCGTAAGAGGGTTATCCTTTATTTATACCTGAGTCAGGCCCTTCAGTTGAGGGAGATCGTGGTATGTCAGACGCCAGGCCTGCCACCACCCATTCTCTATCGCCTTAGTGGGGGCCAGTCTGCAGCCTAGCGAGAGATCGTGTCCTGCCTGTTGTCCTACATCTGTGTGGCCGCCACTTCTCTGTCATGAGAGGAGATGTTAGATCGCGGGCGAGCCGTCCTTGGCTCATGGAATGTTCCATTGTGTGCCGGATTTCCTGACATTTACCTGGGTTGGCTCGTTCCTGGGATCTGTGATTCTGGGGCCTGGTGTATGCTGATGTTGTCCCGCCAGGCCCGATAATTGGACTTGCTAATTTGCAGACCCCTGATCCTCCCGAACCTTGAGTCGACAGGCCCATCTTGACTTGGCTTGCGCTTAGTTCCCGATCCTCTCACTCTGGGTTTTTGGCTCCCATACTCTGGTCCGGGCTCCGTGGTTGGGTTTTCCTAGGCTTGGGCCGTTCGGAAGTGGGCCTCCCTTCACACGTCCGTTACAACGCTTTTATCGATATGGGTTGGCAGAGAGCTTTTGCTAAACTTCTTCTCAATGATAAACCAGTCCTCTTATAGAAATTCTTTCGTTCAGTCTTCCATAGAAACAGCTAGGCTTTATGGGTTTCAAGGTTTAGACCTTTGTGGGGTTGTGCCAACATGAAGTAGCTCAGATATGGCCAACATCAGTACCCTTTTGGACCAGTGGCGAGTTGCTGTAAATTCTGAGGCAAAAAATTCAAGCAATCCAGAGTTACTCCTGGTCATGGCCGGCAATCGTCTGCCAGTTTTGGGTTCAGTGATTTACCCAATTGATTCAATGAGGAGGAACTTGGATTGGGTACATGTAATAGCATACAATTACTATTTGCCTGCAGGTAGGGATAGAGTCACATTCTTTCATGCAACTTTGTATGGCCCTTCGAACATGGCTAATACGGATTATGGCATAAATGAGTGGAAGAGAAGAAGTTTTTTGCCAAGCAAGTTGGTCTTGGGGTTGCCTTACCATGGCTATGCGTGGACACTTTTGAGCCCCCAAAAGAATCCAATGGGTGCAGTCTCTAAGGGTCCGGCTATCACCAGCGACGGTGCCGTGGGCTATAAGTGGTTCAAATAGTTCATTAGAAACTATGCTCATGAAGCAGTTTCCGGGTATAATGCTACTTCAATGGTGAATTACTGCACGTTTGGGTTAACTTGGATTAATTACGACGTTGTGGAGGCTATTAGAGCTAAAGTTTCTTATGTAAAGCAAAAGGGTCTGCTTGGTTACAACGTGTTTAAAGTCGGCAATGACGACAATTGGGTAATTTCTAGAGCAGTAGGTTGGTTACATATTATTTCTTAAGAAAATCTACTTATAAGTCTTAATTTTTACATATGATGTGTTGAATTCCACGTGATCTGTTTCTTTACTTTTATGACCAAGTAATTACCTGAGAGAGAGAGAGAGAGTATCTTGGCGGGATCGATGAGAAGGTGAGTTTGTTCCCGTCGAATGCTAGGGTTAGGGTTCAGAAACCTATCTCGGGGCGCGACACGAAGGAGATGGAGGAGGGAGATGGCGGTGGTTAAGGTTCAGAAACCCTTCTCGAGTCTCAGGAAGCTTAGGAGATGGAGGAGGGCGATGGAGGAGAGTGAGAATGGAGGAGGGAGATGGAAGAGATTGAGAATGGACGAAGGGAATCCGAATGGAGAGGAGATGGCGAAATGCACCGTTTAGATTTCCCACTTGAAATGCACCGTATTATTTTCTGAGTTCTTCTATACATCTACCCCTTCTTCTCATACTCCACACAAAAAGTGACGTGGCTTTTTTAAAAAAAAAAATGTTAAACGCACGTTTTGAATTTCCCCAAATTATACCCAAAACCAAATAAACGCACGTTTCGATTCCCCCCCCCCCCCCCAGCCTGCGTTCACCTTCTTCTTCCTCGGCAACATTTCTTCACGCCAGCAACCTCTTCTTCCTCCGCTAGCTCGCCATTATCTGGGACTACCGACGAGAACCTAGCGACAACGGACCCACCGCCAACATCAGCTTGCATCCACGAGTCTTCACCTCCGCATTCAATGTCACAAGTTTTTACTCTCTTTTTTTTTCCTTGTTTTATAATCTTTCAGCCATTTCCCTTTTTCTTATGTGTTGCAATCTCGTTTTTATGTTTTTCTTTCAACTCACACAGACATTCAACTCGCTTCCAGATCAGTGCTTGTTGTTCGACGTGGGGCTCTCATTTGATGGTTTACCCCCTGTGTCAACTCTTGTAAAGAAAATCGAGCACCGAAAATCACAGTAGATAAAGTTTGGATTTTTCTTTGCTTTTGTTTTTTTTTTTTTTTTTTTTGTCTACTATTGCACGAATATCACAGTATATTTGATATAATTTCTCATTCTATATGTGAACTTGGAACTTGGGCTGGGTGTTAGTGTAGGGTAGTTTTTTATTATGCCTTGTGTAAGGGTGAGAATTACATTAAAAGCTAATTGGGTTGCACATATGAGTGCCATTGCGAGCTGATTTTTTTTTTTTTTTTTTATGCACTCTGTAACTTCTGAGAGTTGATGAAGTATGAGAAAATTGTATTAAAAGCCAATTATTTTGTTCTTTTAGTTTTCAAATGTATGTTGTTTGTAATTAATCATTTCTTTTTTGTTGCTCCAGCTACATTTATGAACAACAAATATCTTTATTTCTCAGCTACATGTATGAATAAACATGTAGTGTAGGGATTCCTACCTATTAATGAAGAGCAATGTCATTCATTTCTAAACTATGATTCCTTTATACTTGCTTTTTTTTAATGGAAAATTTACATGGTGATTGTCTATTGATTCACTAAAGTAGAATCTATTGAGGATCATAAAATTCTACTTACCAAGGGGTGGGAGAAGTGGGGGAGAGATTTATAGAATTACATTGGATAGAAAGTAGCAATAAACATAATTTTCGCTATTGAGTGCAAAATGCAGGATCTACCAACCCCCCCCCCCCTCTCCCCCTTTTTATCTCCTCATTTTTTGGATTTATAAAAAGAAATTTGTAATATTTGACAAATAAAAAAAGTAGGTAAGAGAGAAGTAGCGTACTCAACTGTCGAATGATTTATGCTTTTAAAGTATTCAACCACCATGCTTTTAAAATGAAGTATTTAAATTCTAGATTTAAGTTGAAGATCTATGTTTAACCACTATGCTTTTAGCATACTCAATTGTGGAATGATTTATGCCTTTTTGTTTAGTAACTGTGTCCTAAAAAACTCAATTGAAATAGTGAGATGGACAAAGATGAAGACGAAACGGCACCTATGCCTTCTACATCAATTTCACCGACTCAGGTATGAAACATATTGATCATTTGGAAATATCGTTGTGTCGGATATTGCCAATAGTTAAATGTATTTTTTTTTTACATAATTAAATGTATTTTTTATTTGTGTATTATAGGAATATTATGGTCCAAGAAACCCATACTACCCACCATTTAGCTTGCCTCAAAATGCATATTCAAATCCATATACATGCGCTTGGGGTAGCCAGGTAGATTATTTTTAAATGTTTTTAGTTTTTTTTTCCTTATATGCATTTCAGATGTTCTAACACCGTGCCTAACTACAACTTTCGTTAATGCCACATTTTGGACCAATGATGCCCTACCCTCCGTCGAGTAATCAAGAGGAGTCCACACGAGTTCAACATACCTACCAGGTATACTCCTTTTAATCATTTTTAGTTTTTTTTTTTTATATGCATTGAGTTTTTTTAAACATCGTGCCTCATTACAGCATCCATCGATGCCACCATTGAGTAATCCGGAGGAGTCAACAAGATTTGAAAAGACTCCCCAGCTAGCAAGTGAATCATCAATTGTGCCATTGTCATTGGGTGCTGAAAGTGAATAAAATTTTGGAGGTACATCACACACGACTGATAAGAGCTGTCACCTGACAAACGGTATTAGACTTTTAACCCAATTAGTAAACATCCAGTGTCATGATATAAATTCTAATACGAAACATATATTTTCATTTTCAGAAACTTCGTTGGACGTAAATAAAGAGGGAGAGGCCGAGGAGACTAATGAAGTATCGGATGATGATGAATGAGTTGAGGAGCCAAAACCTGGTATGGAGTTCACCACTGATAAAGAGCTTCTTGCATATTATAAGTGGTATGCCAAGCAACAAGGTTTTGGTGTTATCACACAAAGGACGAAGAGAGATGCATCTTGGAAACCGAAGTATGTGACAATTGGGTGTGCACGTGGCGGCAAGTACCATCCGAGTCATAGTAATATCTCGAAGTTGCAACCAACAATTAAAACAGACTGTAAGGCAAAGGTAAACGCTCACTTGGACAAAAAGGGTGTATGGGTTTTGACCACTACTGAGAATGCTCACAATCATGGTACTGTCAGCCCACAGAAGTCTAGATTTTTTAGAAGTCACAAATGTTTAGATGAATATAGCCAAAGACTGCTCGATCTAAATAACAAGGTAGGTACTTGAATGAACAAAAATTTTGGAGCACTTGTTGTTGATGTAGGGGGTTCGAGAATCTTGAATTTCAAGAGAAAGATTGTTTATATTGATAAAGCCTGACACTTGAGGTTGGGTAAAGGAGGTGGTGAAGCACTTAGTGATTACTTTTAGAGGATGAGGAAGATGAATGATGGATTTATTTCTGTGATGGTTGTGGATGATGAGTTGCAACTCAGAATGTATTCTGGGCTGATACACATAGTTGAGTCGCGTACGAATATTTTGGAGATGTGATCACCTTCGATACGACATATCTAACAAATAGATACGGTATGCCTTTTGCTCCCTTTGTTGGGGTAAATCATCATGAGTAGTCCATATTGTTAGGGGCTGGCTTGATTTCAAACGAGGATATAAATACTTTTGTGTGGTTGTTTCGAGCATGGTTGGACTGCATGAATGGTTAGGCTCCAAAAGTAATCATAATAGACCAAGACTGGACAATGAAGAGTGCCATTGCGATGGTATTCCCAGAAACTCGCCATAGATATTGTCTATGGCATATCATGCGGAAACTACCTGAGAAATTGGGATCACACTCCCAATTCAACACAGGGTTAAAGACTGCTATGCAGAGTGCCGTATATGATTCGCATACCTGTGAAGAATTTGATGTCAAGTGGGGGGAACTAATTCAGAAATATGACCTTGGTGATAATGCGTGGCTGCAAGGGTTGTATACCGAGAGATCATTTTGGGTACCAACTTACTTGAAGGGTGTATTTTGGGCTGGTATGAGCACTACACAGTGGTCTGAAAGCATGAATGTCTTTTTCGATGGATATGTGCATTCTGGTACAACGTTGAAGGAATTTGTTGATCAATTTGACAATGCTCTAAGGAAGAAAGTGGAAGTAGAGACAACAGTTGATTTCAATTCGTGCAACCAAACCATCCCATATGTGAGTCCATTCCACATTCAGAATCAATTTCAATCGGTGTATACAAATGCCAAGTTTAAAGAAATCTAAAGGGAGGTGTGGGGGATGATTTGTTGTAATTGCATACCTGTTAGCCAACATGGATGTATTTCCACCTTTGATATCTTGGATGAAATTTCCACGGAAGACCATGTCAAAGTCGTCCATTACATAGTTTACTATAACGAGGAGGAATGTGATATCAAATGCACGTGTGCACTGTTTGAGATGAGGAGCATTATTTGTAGGCATATATTTAAAGTTTGTCAATTGAAGAAGATTCACGTGTTGCTAGAGAGGTACGTCTTGGATCGGTGGAGGAAATACTTAAAGAGGAGATACACACTTGTCAAAAGTAGCTATGATGACTTGCAGGATAATGCGGACTCATGAAGGTATGAACTTGTAGTTAACAGATGTCTCAAATTAGCGACGCATGTATCCCCAAGTGATGACCATGTCAATGCATTCATGCGGGTTTTGGATGAGTTTGAACATAATTTTAAAGGATTACCACTTGAGTCCGGTTCAACTAAGGTCAATGAGAGTGACGTCGTGGATAAGGGTAAGAAAATATTAAGCCCTAACGTTGTTCGAGGGAAAGGGAGACCCCTAACAAAGAGAAAGGTTCCACCTGTGGAAGGCCGCAACCAAGAGAAGGAAGGAACAGGTAGTCAGTTTTTATTTATTAATTGTATATATGTTGGATAGGTGTTTGTTTCCTTTCTAATAGATGTGTATTTTCTAGCATTTTGGAAATTAGACTTGCAGGAAAATATTTGATGACGAACAAGTTGGAGTTGGTGAGGTCTCGGCCCCCCAAGTTGGTGCTAACGTTGAAGATGCTGTTATTGGAATCCAATATAATATTGTCACACAACAAACACCATCGGGTAATGATGAGAATTTGTGAAGCATTGTTTATGGGTTTCTTGAAGTATTTTGGGAAAATCTGGAGGTTTTCTATTAGAGGTTGTGGTTGTAAAGAATGTATAGATTTGTGGGTTTCAACATGTATGAAAATCACTACTATATTTTTGATGGGTTATTTGAAGTATTTTGTGAAAATCTGGAGCCTTTTTGTTGGCGGTTGTGGTTGTAAAGAATGTACAGATAGTCAAATGCAGTACTTGTATAAAAATCATTATTACATAAATCATAGAAATCTTGAAGTATTTTGTGCACATTTATTTCAGAATTGTGGTTGTATATGACAATTGTTGGTGGAATGTTTTTGGGATTACTGGAGGTTGTGCTAGCATTGAGTTTTGCTGCACTAAGTTGAGTTATACTTTGTTATGCTGCATTTCATTTATTATAAATGCACCAGGTTGATTGTATGTGAGTTTTGCTTTTTATAGTTGAGTTTTGCTTTGTTTTGCTGCATTTCATTATTATAAATGGGAACAATGCTTTTAAGGTTGAGTTTTGCTACATTTCATTCATTATTTTGTTTAAAAAATAACAAAAAACCGTTGCTGGATGTACAGGTTGCTGCATGTATATACAATCTCTCTTTGCAGCATTTGCAGCATTTGCAGGATTCTTCTTAATTAATTTCATGTATGTTCTTGTCCATAACATTCTAAAACATTGACAAAAGCTAACTCATTACATCACATGTTCATTAAATTTACTAAACACTACTAATTACATCACATGATCACTACAATCAGTTGTCCAAAACAAAAACAGCTAACATGAGTCGATGCACTGCCCGACATATAGAAATGTTTCAATAGATACATAAAAATTACAGCAAAAATCGTAATAAACAACAACCATGACGTCAACAACGCTTTTAAGGTTCCCTTATACTTATTCTCCATTGCTTTATATTTGGCTTCTTCAATCATTACATATTCATGAAATAACCTCTCATTCCTTCGTTGAGCTAACTCCAACGTAGCAAATTGGTTGTCCAAACTTGCTTTGTCTTTCCCTCTTGAAGTCCACGTACTTGAAACAATATTGGTACTTGAAATTGTCATTTGCTGAAAAATAGATAAACATTGTCATTGGTAAATAGATGGCAATTCAAGAATGCAAAGTCTATTTACCATGTAGTTTAAGCATAGCTAGAAAGATTGATAGTTGCAGATTTTAATTTTTATAGGATACAAAGTCATATATATACATAGTTAAGAGAAGAATAAAGAAAGGGGAAATCTCATATTTCACTGACAACTAGATAGATATTCTTGCATTCAACCTTATAAGCTAGCTTAACCTCTAGCACAAATTAATGGAAACTACTATGAAATGTGGAAGCAGTGCTGATTATAATTTCACTATAAGCATAAATCCAACAAAAGCATCCCAGAAATCCCACAAAATGTTTAATCTGGTGAACCCAGATTTGAACCAATTAATAGAGTACCCCAGATGAGTTCATCCAAGCCCTATTAATAGAGTACCCTAGTTGACTCTACAACTAAAAATTATAAATGTAGGTATCTCATTCTCTGCCTGCATTTAGACCAACTCGGACCAAAGGATGAAGGTCAGTTACATGAGATTCATGGAGACCAGCTCGCCCAACTGCAGCTCACACATGCATCTTGCTATTATTTCCCTTGATTTATGAGTCTGAAGAAGCAGTAGGTATCCTGAGTATTTCATATTTATAGGTCTACCATTATTGGATTTTGTAGTACCAAAGGCAAACACAATAATACAACCTAAAAGTGGTAATAAAATATGTACCAACACACATCGATCAGGACCCGCAACCATTTAATTTCATTTTGTTTCGACACCCATGAACGGTAATGTCCTCTCCTCGCTCATGCATCGATATAACCTTTTTTTCCAATCAAATTGACACACTTTAATATACAATGAAATGGCCATTACTTTGTCCCGTACTAAATGCTCTAGCATTGGCTGGAAAGTGTACATATATATATATATATACACTTTCCATACGTTTGTTCACTATCTATCAGCTTCATATCCCTTCCCATCTACTCACTGTTTTTACAAATTATTTCAGTTGAAAGAGCTTCAATGTTCCAAGCCCTATTAATAGTACCCCAGATGAGTTCATTCATAGTAGAAGACATCATCAAAGACACGTTAGCATATGTTTAGTCCTTACCATTCACAAAAGTAAAAAGTATAGTATCAAATTACAAAAGAGAAATCACTGTAATAATACACAGAATAATATATAACTACACCTTTAAACATAACAAAACATAAGAATGTATTGCATCTCCAATCATTAGACTCTAACAAAATAAACACACTGCTAAAGAGAGTGATTCGAAGGCTGACAATGATCCACTACATTACATAAGCATCCTTGTGCCAAAATAAAATGGTCCATATAGACGGAAATAGCTCTGGAAAGTAGATCACATGCAAAATTTATTAGGCAAACAACATTGGCAAAAATATTTTCTACATAAGATATATCAAGGGTACCAAACTGAGGGGCACCGTGAGTATTAGGGCAGAATACTTTCTTTGAGTCTTTTTTACAAACACTTGCTATTCATTTCTCAAAGTGACGTTATCAATCCATATCCCCACATATTTTCATAGCCCAGATAACAATCACCATAACAAAGAGATACAGTCACTCAAAATATTACATAGCATTTGAAAAAATTACCTAGAAAATCAGCAGGAAGCCTCTCTCGGGGTCGAGAGATGTGATTTTTCTTCCAGATCAGCGCAGTCCGTTGACATTGCTTTGGGAGTCGAGCTCCGTCGAGTTACCTTCATGGTAGTGGTAGTCAAGGTCTTCAGAGAGGAAGAAGTTGATTCAGGGAGCGAGAGGTGAGAGATGGTGTGGGTGAGGCGAGAGGTGGAGTTGATTCAGGGAGGGAAAGGCGAGAGATGGTGAGAGGTGGAGTTGATTTGCGAGAGAGGCAAATGTTTTCAAGAAATGTTTTCGGGGAGATCCAAATAAACTTGGAATTGGACCAGAGGAAGACGAATCGATTTGCCAGGTGGAGTTTCGTGTGGAGTGTGGAAATGTGGACGGGACTATGAATAGAATTTCTATTATTTTCCACATGGATCCCACTAGTTTTTCATGCGCGGTGTGCACCAAGTCTCCTAGATTCTTGATTTTCCTTGCAGAATACCAACGCAAGTGCATCAACGCGCCTATTCCAATTCTCTCTAGGGATCATAACTTTCGACATCCATGGACGGCGGTGACATCCCAAACCTTTTGTTATGGTCCAGTTCTGGTGGGTTAGAAGGCGCAGATCCAGAGTAGGCGAAGGTGGAAGAAGCAGTAGGAAGTGTTGGGCAGAACTGAGAAGTGCCGAAGTGAAGTCTCTGGAGTTATGAAGCTAAGACTAATGCGGTGCCGTTTTATTGCCAGCCATACGGTGCCGTTCTACCTAGAATAAAACTAGGCGTTTTGCTTTAAGTTTCCTTGTTATGCATTTTGTAATCAAATGTGGTCCATGTCTCTTTTATTTGGTAAGTTCTAGAAGCAGTTTGTTAAGGGTCAAGTGTGTCTTTTCTGTTAAATTCCGTTAGGATGATGGCTGTAAAGGGGGTGCAGGGGCTGGGTAGTGGGCATTCGGACAAACATTGAGCAGTACTGTAGTTGTTTATTTGGAGGAATTAGGACCTCGAATCCCCAAGGCGTGACCACCTTTTTTTTCATCTTCTTCATCTTGCTATCTTTCAGTTCTTCATTTTTACAAACAGTTCATACGCAAACTACCATAAATCATAGTGTTTACAGGCCATCAATCCACCATCCTTACTTACATCTTACCCAGACTCAACAACACCCTAAAAAATTGGTATCAGTGACCACCGATCCAATGGCTGAGGGAACACGGTACAAGCAACAACAAGAGCTTCTGTAACAACAGCTAGACACCCATGAAGAGCAGCTCCAGGAAATCCGGGAAAGACTTGGTCAAATGGCCGATATGATGAGGACTATTGTGGCCAACCAGAATCATCAACGGGAGCAGCATAATGAACAAGAGCTTGAACTTCATGATGGACGGAGGAACTTTCACAGGGGAGTCTGCATGGAGTTTCCAAACTTTGACGGCGGGAATCCTGCAGCATGGGTATTTAAAGCACATCATTATTTTGAATATCACCAAACACCACCTACACAACGACTATTAATGGCATCATATCACATGAATGGTGAGGCCCTGATTTGGTATCAAGATGCACTTGAGAGTGCTCTATTTAATAACTGGGAAACATTCACTCAAGCGATACAAATACGCTTTGGCCCTACAGCGTATGATGACCCCATGGAAGCGTTAACACACTTAAAATAAACCACCACAGTAGCTGCTTATAAGGCTCAATTTGAGTCTTTGTCTAATAGGCTACGAGGCCTTCTTGAACATCATAAATTAAGCTGTTTTCTAAGCGGCTTAAAGGATGAAATCTGCCTCCCTATTCGGATGCTTAGTCCTATTAACTTGAACGTAGCCTTTGGATTGGCAAAAATCCAAGAGGAATACTTACTGAGTACTAGAAAACCATGGAGATCATCGGGTGATTCACATCAGTTTGCTCATAAGGAAGGGGGTAATTTTCGTGGACAGCATAGTGATAACTCTAAAGCATTAGTTCCTTATACACCAACAAAGAAAGTATCATCGATGCAAATGGATGAGAAACGACGAAAGGGCCTATGTTATCATTGCGAAGAAAAATGGAATCCTACTCATGTTTGCAAGCAACCTAAGCTCTATTTACTTCAAGGAGAATAAGAGACTACTGCTGACAAAGTAGAAGAAGAATTTTATGATTCTAAAGACATCGATGATAAGGGAGATCCTAATTCAGATGCTGCCCCTAAAATTTCACTCTATGCAATAGCAGGAACCCCAAATGCTAACACCATGCGTTTGGCTGGATGGATCAAGGGTATTTCAGGGGTGGTATTGGTCGATTCGGGGAGTACCCATAACTTCCTAGACCCATCCATTGCCAAACAAGCTAAGCTTCAAGTGGAGGGATCGACCCAACTTTCAGTTCGTGTAGCTAATGGGGAAATTATCAAAAGCACGGGTCTATGCAGCAAGTTGGATTTGTCAGTGCAAGGTAACAAGTTTTCCTCTTCATTTTTTCTGTTATCATTGGGTGGTTGTGATGTTGTAATGGGAGTACAGTGGCTTAAAACTTTGGGCCTGATTATGTGGGATTTCTCAAAACTGTTCATGAAATTTTTCTAGGAAGGCAAGAATGTTTGCCTCTAGGGTATTCCAATTAGCACTTTGTCGTTTGAAGGAAGTTCTAAATGGTTGAAAACTCAAGTGACTAAGGGCAGGGGGTTATTCTTACAATTATTGTCTGAAAATTGTGAGAAATCTCAAGTTAAGCTAAGAGGAGACTTACAAGCAGTGCTGGGTAGATTTTCTATAGTATTTGAAGAGCCTAAGGGTCTCCCACCCTCACGGCTACAAGATCATAAAATAATTCTAAAAGAAGGAACCCCACCAATTTCTACTCGACCCTACCATTACCCCCATTACCAAAAGTCAGAAATTGAAAAAATAGTAAATGACCTTTTGAATTCATGAGTCATAAGGCCGAGTTCCAGCCCTTTTTCTTCACTCGTTCTGTTAGTCCGCAAGGCGGATGGAAGTTGGAGATTGTGTGTTGACTATAGGGTTTTAAACCAGCACACGGTAAAGGATAAATTTCCAATACCAGTCATAGATGAAATGCTGGATGAGTTGTTTGGTGTTGTGGTGTTTTCAAAATTAGATTTACAATCCGGTTATCACCAGATTCGTGTAGTACCAGATGATGTTGCAAAAACAGCGTTTCGCACGCACGAAGGACATTACGAGTTCTTAGTAATGCCCTTCGGACTGACCAACGCCCCAGACACTTTTCAAGGCTTGATGAACGAGGTCTTTAGACCATTTTTGAGGAGGTTTGTCCTTGTATTTTTTGACGACATACTCATTTACAGTAGGTCGTGGGAAGATCATTTAGTCCATTTGCAATGGGTTCTTGACTTATTAAAGGAAAACCAGCTATTTGCCAAGTAATCAAAATGCAGTTTTGGGGTCAAGGAAGTTAATTATTTGGGCCATGTTATTTCTGCGGAAGGGGTGAAAACCGATGCTTCAAAGATTAGTTCGATGCTTGAATGGCCTATGCCAAAGAATCTGAAATCCTTAAGAGGGTTTCTTGGACTAACCGGTTACTACCGGAAGTTCATAAAAAACTATGGCATCATTGCAGCACCTCTTATTGCCCTTTTAAAAAAGAATTCTTTCAACTGGTCCAATGAGGCAGCCCAAGCCTTTAGCCACCTAAAAGAGGCAGTTTCACATCCTCTTGTTTTAACACTTCCTGATTTTTCTAAGCATTTTACAATTGAATGTGATGCTTGTGGAGTGGGAATGGGTGTTGTTTTAATGCAGGAAAGAAGACCGGTGGCTTATATGAGTAAGGCTTGGAAAGGGAAAGCACTATTGATGTCCATATATGAAAAAGAACTACTAGCCTTAGTCACGGCAGTGCAACGATGGAGACCTTACTTGTTGGGTCAATCTTTCATTATTAAGACTGACCAACAAGCTTTGAAGTTTTTACTGGAGCAGAAAATAGGCACGACAGCCCAGTAAAAACGGCTTACCAAACTCATAGGGTACGATTTCTCCATTGAATATAAAAAGGGCACGGAGAATAAGGTTGCGGATGCCCTTTCAAGAAGGGATGAAGATAAGGACAAGGGGAGGGGTATTTAGCCATGGTGTCATTTCCCACACCAGATTAGCTAACTGAATTGAAGCTGAGTTATTCTTCCTCAGCCGCGATAGTGACTTTACTAGACAAGTTGCAGAACAAGTTAGAGGTGCCTAAGGGACACTCTATTCAGCAAGGTATTATTTTGAAGCGGGGTCGTATTGTATTGGTACATGATTCTGATTTCAAAAATAAAGTCCTCCACTACATTCATGTTAATCCTCATGCGGGTCATACCGGTTATCTCAAGACATATCAAAGGGCAAAAAGGGATTTTTTCTGGCAGGGAATGAAGAGGGACATAAAGAAGATGATTCGAGAATGTGACATTTGCCAAGCAAACAAGACTGAAATCGTGCCTGTTCCTGGGTTATTGCAACCTCTACCCATACCTAGCCAAGCTTGGTCAGACATTGCACTAGACTTTATTGAGGGTTTACCCCTATCTAATGGATTTAGTGTTATCCTGGTGGTAGTGGACCGCTACACCAAATATGGACATTTTTTTGCCTTAGCACATCCCTATACGGCACAGCAAGTGGCTCAAACTTTCCTAAATGGGGTATTTAAACTTCATGGTCTACCTAAGACGATTGTTTCAGATCGTGACACAGTATTCTTAAGTTCTTTTTGGCAGACTTTATTTACACTTCAGGGGACCACGCTGAATTTTAGCTCAGCTTATCATCCTCAGTCGGATGGTCAGACAGAGCCACTCAATAAGTGCCTTGAGACTTATTTAAGGTGTTATACTGGCACTAAACAGAAGAACTGGAGTCGTTGGTTATCTATGGCCAAATGGAGTTACAACAGTTCGTATCACACATCAACCAAACTCTCACCTTTCGAAGCATTATATGGGTATTGTCCTCCGAGACTGTTATCGTACGTACCAGGAACCTCCTCCACTGATGCTGTTGATCAACTGCTGAAGTCCAGAGAAAAGATTAAGGAATTGTTAAAGGAAAATTTAGAGTGGGCTCAGAATCGCATGAAGCTGTTTGCTGACTGTAAAAGAACCGAAAGGAACTCCGAAGTGGGTGATTGGGTGTACCTGCGCTTGCAACCCCATCTCCAGAAATCAGTAGCCCTCTGCCGGAATCTAAAGCTCTCGCCGCGATTTTTCGGGCTTTCCAAGTGTTGCACAAAATAGAAATGGTGGCATATCGTCTGGACCTACCGCCATCTTCAAAAAGCCACCCGGTATTCCACGTTTCATGTTTGAAGAAAAAGCTAGGGTTTCAGACCCAACCTTTACCAACCCTTCCTCCAGTTGATAAACATGGGGATCTTCAACCTGAACCGGAGACCATAGTAGATCGACACCTAAAACGGCAAGGGAACAGAGCACTGACCGAGGTACTGGTGAAATGGTCGGGGGCTTCATCCGAGGATAATACATGGGAATCATTGTGGAAACTTCAAGAACTTTATCCCCACCTTGTGGGCAAGGTTCTTTAAGTGAGGGAGAATGTTATGGTCCAGCTCTGGTGGGTTAGAAGGCCCAGATCCAGAGTAGGCGAAGGTGGAAGAAGCAGTAGGAAGTGTCGGGCAGAACTGAGAAGTGCCGAAGTGAAGTCTCTGGAGTTATGAAGCTAAGACTGATGCGGTGCCATTTTATTGCCAGCCATACGATGCCGTTCTACCTAGAATAAAACTAGGAGTTTTGCTTTAAGTTTCCTTGTTATGCGTTTTGTAATAAAATGTGGTCCACGTCTCTTTTATTTGGTAAGTTCTAGAAGCAGTTTGTTAAGGGTCAAGTGTGTCTTTTCTGTCAAATTCCGTTAGGATGATGGCTGTAAAGGGGGTGCAGGGGCTGGGTAGTGGGCATTCGGACAAACATTGAGCAGTATTGTAGTTGTTTATTTGTAGGAATTGGGACCTCGAATCCCCAAGGCGTGACCACCTTTTTTTTCATCTTCTTCATCTTGCTATCTTTCAGTTCTTTATTTTTACAAACAGTTCATACGCAAACTGCCATAAATCATAGCGTTTACAGGCCATCAATCCACCATCCTTACTTACATCTTACCCAAGACTCAACAGCACCCTAACACCTTTTTAGATCTACTCAAAACTACGATGGCGTCAAGCTCCTCCTCTGGGATTCCCTTGCTCTCGTCGATTCAGATTAATGGTGGTCTTGCGCTCATTTTTT
Organism: Juglans microcarpa x Juglans regia; assembly: GCF_004785595.1. NCBI lineage: Eukaryota > Viridiplantae > Streptophyta > Magnoliopsida > Fagales > Juglandaceae > Juglans > Juglans microcarpa x Juglans regia. Next base: position 3,316,748 of record NC_054605.1, read on the forward strand.
TCTGAGAAGGAAATGGCATCCGCTGAGAAGACCGTGACGAATACTGTAACAACAGACTGGAATTAACAAGGAAAACAACTTGAATTGCTGATCTTCGAGGGATCAGAAACCTCCAAACTTATTTATTAACTTTCTTCAATAATAATACAAAGGGAAAAGGCTTCAGTATTTATAGAAGCCTTATGACTGTTAATAACGGCTACAAAGGGCACTATGGTAATTCTAAGCAAATAAGTAAGGACATTAAGGTATATTGAGCCCTTAAAGGGACACATGTAGAACACGTGACTAACTAACTAACTAACAGATGCCTTTCTTCATTTCCCAGCTCGAGCTTCCTTCCTGTTATGAATTGATCAAAACAATTGCCCTCCTCTTCAAAAGACCTTGCCCACAAGGTCAGGGTAATGAGTCCTCAACTGCTCAACAGGTTCCCAAGTCGAATTTACTTCATCCATACCACGCCATTTCACCAATAGCTCGATAAGAGGTTTATTATCCATAGCAGTCATACGTCTGTCAAGAATAGCTTCAGGCTCCACCTTAAAATTCCCATGAGAATCCACCAATGGTAATATAGGAGAGATCTGAGAATCTGTGCCAATGTATTGCTTTAATCTTGAGACATGAAACACTGGATGAACTGAGGAACTTGGTGGCAACTCAAGTCTATAAGCTACCTCTCCAATGCATTCCAAAACTCTGAATGGACCACAATATCTGGCAGCTAACTTGGATCTGCTGGCTTGACTAACAGTCTGTTGTTTATACTTATGCATTTTCAAATAGACTAAATCACCTACCTGAAACTTCCTCTGAATGTGATGTTTATCATATTGCTGTTTCATAGCAGCCTGTGCAGCCATCAAGTTCTTTTTCAACAACCGTAGTATCTCATTCCTTGACTTTAATTCCCTGCCCATAGCTTCATTCTGAGTAGTGCCATCAACATACTGAATTAAGGTTGGAGGAGGGACTCCATATAATGCCTCAAATGGTGTCATTTTAGTCGAAGAGTGGACTAGGGTATTATACCACCACTCAGCCCAAGGGAACCAATGCACCCACTGTTTGGGTCTCTCACTAACAAAACATCTCAAATATTGTTGCACACATTTATTAACCACTTCAGTCTGCCCATCTGATTGTGGATGGTAAGCAGATGCGAAGTGTAGTTTAGTCCCTTGCAATTTAAACAACTCTCTCCAGAAATTACTTGTGAAAATGACATCCCTATCAGTTACAATGGTTGATGGCAACCCGTGTAACTTGAATACCTGAGATGTAAAGACAGCAGCCACTGATGCAGCTGTAAAAGGGTGAGATAAGGGTAAAAAATGTGCATACTTGGTGAGCCTATCTACTACCACCAATATAACAGAAAACCCTTTTGAACATGGTAAGGAGTCAATAAAATCCATGGAGATGTGACTCCAAGATCTGCTAGGGAGTGGCAAGGGCTGCAATAACCCAGCAGGTTGTAAATTTTCTATCTTACACCTTTGGCAAATTTGACATTCCTTGATAAATTGCTTAATGTCTCTCCTCATGTCAGTCCATATAAAATCTGCCCTTGCTCGATGTAGGGCGTTATGGTAACTAGAATAGCCCCCAAAGGCACTGCTATGTATAAACTGCAAGACTTGATCCTTCATAGTGGATGAAGATGATAAAAACAGCCTGCCTTTCTTGAATAACAACCCATTTCTGACTTCAAACTTCTTATCAGCAAGCTTGCCTTTTTGGAGCTTTTGAAAAATAGCTGAAATTTCTTCATCATCCAAGTAAAAGTGTCTCAACTATTCTAACCAAAGGGGATCAAGGACTGTGATAGCCAACATGTCAACAGATCCTTCCTCAACTTCCTCTCTTCTAGAGAGACTATCTGCTGCCACATTATCCTTGCCATGCTTATACTCAATTGTGAAATCATAGCCAAGCAACTTAGTAATCCATTTTGTTGAGAGGGAGTTCCTATCTTTTGTTCTAAAAGAAACTTCAAACTTTGTTGATCTGTTCTGATTACAAACTCAGCACCCAACAGGTATGGCCTCTATTTCTTCACAGCTAATACTATTGCAAGAAATTCTTTTTCATATGTAGATAGGTCCAATGCTTTTCCCTTCAAGGCTTGACTCAAGAATGCTAAGGGCCTCCCTTCCTAACTCAAGACAGCACCAATCCCTCGATCGGAAGCATCACATTCCAACAAAAATAGCTTAGAGAAATCTGGTGAAGCCAAGACAGGTGGGTTTGTCACAGCCTCTTTTAGATCTGTAAATGCTACAGTAGCTTCACTCCCCCAATTAAAAGCATCCTTATTCAACAAATTTGTCAATGGGGCAGCAATGGAGCCATACCCTTTGACAAATTTTCTGTAGTAACCAGTTAGACCAAGAAATCCTCTTAATGACTTAAGGGATTTTGGTAGAGGCCACTCGAGCATTGCCTTGATCTTGGCTAGATCTGCTTTGACACCCTTTGCAGAGACTAAGTGGCCCAAGTATTCAATCTCCTCACAAGCAAACCTGCACTTATTCTTTTTTGCAAAAAGAGTATTTGCTGCCAATGTATCCAATACCATAGAAAGATGTTGTACATGGTTTGCTATTGATTTACTATAGATTAAAATATCATAAAAAAAAAACAATAACAAACTTCCTAAAAAAAGGTTGAAAGACCTCATTCATCAAAGATTGAAAAGTGGCGGGAGAATTGGTTAAGCCAAAGGGCATAACCAGAAACTCATACTGCCCTTGGTGTGTTCTAAATGCAGTTTTCTCAATGTCCTCTTCCTTCATAAGAATCTGGTGGTATCCAGATCTAAGATCTAACTTAGAAAATATCGAGGCTCCATGCAATTCATCCAAAAGTTCATCAATGACAGGAATGAGAAATTTGTGTTTGATTGTTTCTCTGTTTAAGCCCCTATAATCTATACACATGCGCCATGATCCATCAAATTTTCTTACCAAGAGTACAGGTGATGAGAAAGGGGATTGACTGCTCTTTATGACCCCAGCATCCAACAATTCTTTAAATATTTTTTCTATTTCAGTTTTTTGAAAGAAAGGATACCCTGTAAGGTCAAGCAGATATTGGCATGGTCCCCTTCTTGAGGTTTATTTGGTGATCTTTAGTTCTTCTTGGAGGCAAGCCCTTTGGTTCAGCAAAGACATGGTCATATTTAGCCAAGACTGCCTCAATGTTAGCAACATATATGCCCATTTCTTGAGTTGTCTCCTTAGTAACAAGCTGGAGTAGCATACTCTTTCTTTCCACAATAGTGAGTTGGCAAATCTGAACATCTTCCACAAACTCAGGCTTGCTAGAACTCAAGCCTCTAAGTGTGACAGAACTCTTGCCACTGGTGAATGTCATTGTGAGGTTAGTAAAATCTCATAAAACAGGACCTAAGGTGTGCAACCATTGCATACCAACCACCACATCACAACCTCCCAATGGTAGCAAGAAAAAATCAGTGTTGAAATGGTGGCCCTGCATCTGAAACTGTAAATTCTGGACCAGACCTTCACCGTTCATTCTTTCCCCATTGGCTACCCTTACTTCAATCTGTCCACTTTACTTGACAGTTAGCCCCACCTTCCTTGCTATCATAGGATCAAGAAAGTTATGTGTGCTGCCAGTGTCAACAAGGACTATCACTGAGCAGTCCTTAACTTTGCCATGAACTCTCATAGTTTTCGGGCTTATACAACCTGCTATTGCATGGAATGAGATTTCAGGTACCTCAGTTTCTACTCTCACAGGTTCATTAGTTTCCTGTGAATCTTGTGGATTACCCTCTTCCTTCTCAGAATCTTGTAACCATTCCAATCCTGCCATTTCAAAGAACTTGGCCTTATTACACTTATGACCAAGCTGCCACTTATCCTCACAAAAGTAGCTGACCCCTTTGTCTCTTTTTGCTTTCATTTCTGCTGGTGTAAGTCTCTGAAAAGGAGCTGAAGTTTTGAAGCCATTTGACCTTGGGCCAGAAAACCCTTATTTTCTCATAGAATTAACAAGAACTGAGTTGTTGCCCTCACTAGGAACAGAAACACAAGAGGAATGGAGCCTATTGTTGCCCCTAGTGCTAGTGATATATTCCTCTTGGATCTTGGCTAATCCAAAAGCAGTATTCAAGGTCTGAGGGCACAACATTCTCACAGGAAGTCGTATCTCATCCCTAAGGCCACTCAAGAAGTAAGAAAGTTTATACTGTTCAGACAAGCCTTTCAATCTATTAAAAAGGACCTCAAAATGAGTTTTGTAGACACTAACTGTAGAAGTTTGCCTTAACCTTGTAATGGCCTCCATAGGGTCATCATAAGAAGAACTCCCAAACCTTAACTGAACTGCCGTAACAAAAGAATGCTAAGAATTGAAAGACTCAGTCTCCTCAGCATCTTGAAACCAAACCAAGGCATTTCCCTCCATATAAAACGAGGCCATCATGATCTTTTGTCCATCTGGCATGGGGTGTAAGGCAAAATAATGATTTGCCTTATAGATCCATCCAGACGGGTCATCACTATGAAACCTTGGAAAGTCTAACTTAATGCTACGAAACTACATTCCAGAAGTCAGGGATGAGTTGACCATGTGACCCCCATCATCATTCTTGCCATGTCCATTTCGATCATTTCTGCCATTCATTGCTTCTAACAAAAGGTCCATCTTTGAACTCAGTCCCGCCAAAGCAATCTGATGATCTGCAACTCGCTGATCTTGCATTTCTTAATTTTGCTTCAACCCCAGAACAAGCTTCTCTAATTCTTTGAACCGTGTGCCTTCTGCCATTGTAAGATTAAAAGGAAAAGAAAAAAAAAATGTTTGTGCCTAGAATTGTGAAGGGTTCTGATGCCAATTGTAACAACAGACTGGAATTAACAAGGAAAACAACTTGAATTGCTGATCTTCGAGGGATCAGAAACCTCCAAACTTATTTATTAACTTTCTTCAATAATAATACAAAGGGAAAAGGCTTCAGTATTTATAGAAGCCTTATGATTGTTAACAACAGCTACAAAGGGCACTATGGTAATTCTAAGCAAATAAGTAAGGACATTAAGGTATATTGAGCCCTTAAAGGGACACATGCAGAACACGTGACTAACTAACTAAACTAACAGATGCCTTTCTTCATTTCTCAGCTCGAGCTTCCTTCCTGTTATGAATTGATCATCACAAATACTTTGGTATTAAATTTCCTCGAGGCCAGCCCTCTCTTGATACCATTAAGCTGCATGTGGTGAAGCATTGGGGGCTTGCAAACATACCCACTATTGAAATTTTGACAACTGAAATATCATAGTGATGATGAAAACTGAAGCAGACTTTGCACAGGCTTGGGCAAGGGAAACTCGTGAAATGGAGGGATTCACTTACTGTGTATTCAAGTGGTAGCCGGAGTTCAATGGTGGCGAGGAACCCCTGCTAGCTCCAATTTGGGTAAACTTTCCATCTCTACCTCTTCACTTCTTTGATATTCCTTATCTCCATATGTTTTCAGGTGCGATGGAGAGATTTTTGAGAGCTGATAATCCTACCATTAATCACACTAGACCTTCATGTGTGAACGTGTGTATTGAAATGGATATTTCTAATAATCTGGTTGATGGTTTCTGGGTGGGAACATCGGAGACTAATGGGTTTTGGTAGAATGTGGTTTATGAAAAGATGCCCGACTGTTGCACCATATGTAGGCAACAAGGACACCTGGCATGTGTTTGTAGAAATGCCTCTAAGAATATCATGTCAACTAGAAGGAAAGACAAGGCTCCGAAATATCAGTACATTGTTAAAAAGTTCCGGTGCAATCCGAGGAAGAGCACGGGGGCCTGTCCCCATCAAGTTTATAATCTTTTGTAAGTTTAGGATATTTAATTGCATTTGGGCAACAAACAACTATGGAGTAATATTATTGGAGTTGGGCGATGAAAAACCTTGGTTTGTAATGTTTAAACTATAAAGTGGTTGTGACTTATGGATATTGTTCTTCATGGGCGAGTAATGTATAAACCTTTTGTACTATTGTTATTAGTTTCTTACTAATACCTTTTATTTCTCATTGCAACTTTTATACACACGTGTGCTTAGCATATGAGCACACAAGTTCTTACATCATGTAAGAGATGTAGTCCATTTGACATGCGTCCTGGGCACCATGATTTCTCTCCAAACCATAACCGGGGGCTGGGGGGGCAACAATGGTGGCTCCAAGGCTGGGGGCAGTATGGGGTGGTTAGATTCGGCCCCTCATGGTGCCTAGTGGGGACTTACATCCCTTGACAGTCATTTTTTTCTTATCTTTTTTCCTTTTTGGTATTAATTTTTTAGTAATTTGGATATATTTTTAAGTTTTAAAATAGTTGTAAAGGAGTCGTAGATGAAACATTACCCTTATATTACATCTCTTAAACATTTAGTAAAGGAGATTTTTTCTTAATAGTTTAAATTGCATCTGTTATTCATAGTTTATGGACTTACAAATCAAATAATATAAAAACTACCAAGCTGTTTAAGCTTACATAGAGACACACCCATAAGCTCAATTAGATTTTTGCTTTCTCCACCAAAGTGCGAGTTTGGGAATGAATCTAAAAATCAATTCTCCCCCCCCCCCAACACACACACACACACAGAGCTTTATCTTAAATTTAGATGTTCTTTTTCTAGCTAAACAAACACTTGGCTGTGAGGCCTGTCTCTCAATTTCACCCTTGAAGAAATGGTTCATCCATACGTGATGGTCCACTTTTGTATATTGGTTAGGAAGCACCAAGCGTTTGTACTTTGCGAAGAGTTCCCAGACACTGAATGATATTTCTCTTTTGAAATCTCGTCGAAGCCGTACAACTCTTCGTTCCAAGGAGTATACTCATAGTAAACTTGGCCGTAAATAACGCCGGCGATTTTATTCAATTTATGAACGAGAATCGTCTATTCGAGGGTTGGTCCGACCTTATGTCAACACAATTCAAATCATCATCATGAGGAAGACTACTACTAACAGTGCTGCACTTTTTGAACATGAGTCCTATTGACTAATGTAACTTTTAGTGAAGTTGAATTCCTTATCAGCATGGGTTGTCACTTTTCTTTTCTTTCCTTTTCTTTTTTTTAATAATTCTTTAAGCCTATGGGTTGTCACTTTATTCCATAATGGATAATGGAACGTGTTTTGGGTCAATTGGATAGCAAAATCCTTGTCTAGATAATTAGTCAGCAAGCTGCGCACTAAACTTAAGCCTTCAAATCAGCGTTCTCTTTTTCCCAGAATGTTAGAAATGGCTCAGCCTTGGGCTAATTAATGTGTAGGAGGGATTAAGTAGTTGTACAGCCAGCCTTGAGGCTTTTTAGCACTGGCGCGGTGGCACCTGCCCAAACAGGCAGCAAGCAAATGTTTCAAGCTAGCCAATCTGATCAACATGCACACAACAAGCTTCCCTCCTCTTCCTATCTGAACTACTTCTGACCGTGTCCCTTGGCTCAATGGGGCTATTGATCCAAAGATTGTATCTGAAATAGTGATATCAACTATGAAACAGAGAAACAATAAGAAACGTACCCTTTTATGCCGCTTAGGAATGTGATAATTTAGATGACCATGGGAACAAAGATTGATTAGACCATTCTTTTTCTGACCAAGTGGTACAAGATCTAGAAATCTGCATGATCACCTCCTTTACATACTTATTTTGCTTTTCAGTTCAAGATGGTCTGCTTCAGCATGATCAGACATTTACGCCCATAAATACATGGATTAAAGTATTATATGGGACGGCATGATACATCATTTAAACATAATGCCTTGTTAACCTATAACCTTAATAAAAAGCTTTATCAGATGAAAGAAAACTAAGAAGCTTCAAATTGACATGGTAACTTAGAAGTTTTCAATTTTAACCGAACATTTGAGGGCAAAAGATAAAGATAAGTAAAACAGAAAAGCTTCTTACTAGGTTCAGGTTGTTCATTTGCTATCATTTCAGAAGGGGTGACCAAAGCCACCACCAGTAAACTACCTAAAAGGACTAGAAGCAAGGGAAAACATTGATGTGCTTCATTGGGTTTTTGACATCCTTCCCACCGGCATGCTTGACAAATTCAGCTGGAGAGAGAAAGCTACCATGGCAAACACATACTATACTCACTTGACCTCTTGTGTACTTACATAAAAACCCTTCAATTTTCTTACCATTGGGGCCATCTCCAGTTGTAGTCACGCTAGGCATCTGTCTCATCACATCCATCCCATTGTCCTGATAGCAGCCTTTAGAAAGTCTAACCTTCTTGGTTGGATTCTCCAGCTTAGGCTTAGAAAGTTCGACTGATTTTCCATTTGCTGTTGCTCCAGGAATGACCACAGGGTTAGTGTCCATTGGATTAGGCAATGAGTGAGAACTATGAGCACCATTTGCTGCAGCCACATCTCCATCTTGGAATTTATGCAATTCAAATTAAAAATGTTACAGAAGAAAAGAAAATGTCAAAGAATGAGATACAGTTCGGCAAAAGACAGAATCTCAGCAAGGCTAAAACTGCAGATATCTTAAGATTATTGAATACTGAAAATTCTTGCTAGGATGGTTTACCACTACATATAAGAACTATTTACAGGGTTATAGGATGGTTTAACACTACAGGGTTATAGGTTCTTCTAATTACTGGGCCCCTCCGGATTCTGCTTTCTGAAGTGAGCGCCTCCAAAGCGAAGGGAAATGATGAAGGGACGCCAAGGAGAGTGAGTCAGGCTTTATGTCAAAGGAACAATTCTCAGCTACAAGAGGTCCAAGTCAAACCAATACCCGAACACTTCCCTCATCCAGGATGAGGGGGTGAACACCAAGGAGGAGGCATGGCACGCTGGTAAGCGCATGGCTTATATCTACAAGGCCAAGGTGAAGAAGAATGGAACTCACTACCGCTGCATTTGGGGTAAGGTGACAAGGCCTCATGGTAACAGTGGTATTGTTCGTGCTAAGTTCAAGTCGAATCTTCCACCGAAATCCATGGGGGCTAGAGTTAGGGTTTTCATGTACCCCAGCAATATATGAGCTCTGAGGTTGTGTAGATGCCAGATTGAGCAGGTGACTGAGAGTTATGCAGTTACTTCTTTTTATCAGCTAAATTTATGTCATATTTTGGATCCAAATCTTTTTTGTTTATTAAGATTAGTGGATGGAATATTGTTTGAATTTTCTAGTTTTGGAAAAAAAAAAAAAAAACTATTTACAGCATTAAAATATCCCACTATATGGAAAAGTCTATGAGAGGAGCACATATATAAGTGAGAATGACAAAATATTTATTTCTTAGCGATTAATTCAGTTTTTTATGAGCATCTCAAGCTATTACAGAAAATTTTCAAACCATCTAGGGATTGCTTTGTTGCTTCTGAAGTTAACGTACTCTATCTGCCTTTGGTTTTTTTTTTTTTTTTTTGTTTTTCAATCATGAAAGTTATTAAGAAAATAAATGAAGATTGTTAATTATGCATGGAGAGGGTGGTAGGGAGATTTGCCCCTTTTCTTTTAAGAATGTGGAACCTCTTTTATTTTCTGCCCCATTGCTTTAGTAGGAAAATCTGACTACCGTATTACAGTTGATATGCAACACTTAATGTCTAATTTCAGTCTAACATGAGGCATTACGAGTACCTGCAATTAATCAGCCAAGATCCTTTGGATCAATTGGCAATACCTTGGTTTCTCACTAAGAGAACTAAGGATCGAATCCCCCCCTCCCCCATGTATATAAAAAAAAAATTGTTAAAAAAAAAAGAGTGCCTGCAATTAATCCAGGAATTATGCTTTACCGAAAATAATGTTAGGAATTTACCACCACGATTTTCTTCCCCTACAAAGATAGTTCTCAAATGACCAGACCATTTCTTATGTTAGCTCAAATCAATCATAATGGTAAGCAATATATCTTTCTTTTAAACGTCTGGGAAGAAACTACAAAAGATGCAGAACACCGAAGTATTGGAAATAATACCTAACATACATACAGATAAAATTCTGCTTCCCATCACACTTGGTAGAATGCAACACATACACTCCCTAATGTTATGCTTGAAGAGATATACTTTCAAGGACGTACACTCGCACAGAAATGATAATACCTACAGCATATCTTTATGTCTTAATTTCTGTTTAAAATGTGAATGACCCATAATTAGAAAGGCGCTGCTGCATTATATGGATAACGATTAAAAACTCTGCACTTTATTCAGGTGAAGTTCCTTATTGGGGGCTTTAGAAAGATAAACTACTTACTTTTGTTCATATGGTTCAGATCTCTGAGTGGCATTGTGGATTTCTATGAGGATAAAATAATTATATTTGCTTTTCTTTGTTTGTCCATAGATTGTCGGATCTAGGTTCTTTCCTATGTTCTTTTTTTTATGTGCATTGATTCTGGATTAGGTATGAATTATAATATTATCAGTTTGGACTGTATGCTGTCAACAGAGTGAAAAACCTAGATCCATCTTACCATGTGGATGCCATGCTATTCTTGTTCCATATTTTCAACTTTCTGCACTTTTTTCCTACTTTTTTTTTTTTTTTTTTTTCAGGAAAAAAGCATCGTTCCAACTACAGGTAGGTAGTAAAAACCTATATTAATTACCTGTTCCTCATTTCCCCTTTCTATAAGAACTTTATCATGCATTTCTTCAACAAAAGCATATGCTGCTATTATCGTACCATGATCATAGCCACACAAGTATCTGAAATCAATGAAGTTTAAACTAACTATGCTAACAGAGCAACTAAAAAATAAAGAAATATCACAATCATTTCTGCTTAAAATGTATGTTTTTGTTAAAGGAATTTTCTTGTTAAATTTTTTTATAAGAATAAAGGAAAATAAAACTAAAAGGAACATACCCTCAAGTTTTCGGTGCCCAGACACAAATCCCTCCGTTTTGATCTTTATAATGGCCCGACAAAGTGCAGGGCTCCTCGACGCAGAAGCCACTGCCCAAGCAGCAACTTCAGACGTAGGTGTCGGTGGTGGCACCGTCGCCTCAGCTGAAGGCTTTGCTTCCTCTGTGGCTGCCCTGCCTCTTCTCTGCTTCTCAACCAGCCTCTTCTGGGCCTCCGTTCTCCTCTTTGTTTGCATGTCCTTGAGCTTAATCTGCCCTTGCACATTATCCACAGGAAGCGAGCAAGATCTCTGCAAAGAAAGAAAGATTCCCGGCAAGGTCGAGTCGGATTCGCGGGCATTTACCTTCTCCGTTATTATTCCATCGACCGAAGATGACCGGGTTATAGGCTTTTCCTTGAAGAGTTCACTGTAACCTCCGCCCAAAGAGAGTCTGAGACTGAGGTCTAGTTGTGGTTCAGAATTGGGTAATAATTGGGTTTGCTTCGGTTTCTCCGGTGAGAATCTCAGCAAAAGGTTTCTTGGGTTTTCATCGTCTAGCTTGGAAAGTTTGGTTTGCAGAGCCTTTCCCTGGTTTGCCTCTCCCATTTGAAGACTCAAACAACAGAGTGGCGAGTTATTCTTCTGTAACCAAGAATAAAAGAACAGAGAGTTATTGAAGGCATAAATTTGGCACAAGAAGCTAAAAATCTGTACAGCAACACCATTACACTAAAAAGCTCAAACTTATTGAACAAAAATAATCAGCACGCCCACGCACCCAGTATAAAAAGTAAATGGAACGTGGAGTTAGAACCAAAGATGAGCTTACACGGTCGTCGCTGATTGTAGCAGGAAAAGCAGACCAAGAACTCCAATTAACACAAGAAACTCATATCTGGGTCACAGAGACAAGCAGAGGCGACCTGAATTGGGAATAAGTACTTGATGAGAAGAAAAACAAATAAAGTTTCTACAGCTCGTTGTTTGGCAGATGAAAATCGACAACGCAGTTGCAAATTGTCCACGTGTTGACCAGTGGAAAGGAATGCAGAGAGAGAGTTCACATCGTTTACGGTTACTGAATAGCTATACACAGTGCGTGGGCAAGTCGCAGCATAACAGGAAGCACCACCTCCCACACCTGTAACTAGCTGTGCATCTCTCTCCAACTCTGCCTCCTGTGAGACGCTCATTGAGAGTAATTTTCACAGCATATTGAGGGTTATTCGACAAGACTGAGAACCGAAGATAAGGAAAGGTTATTGCCAGATCACTCCTGGCTGTGTTGCCCAATCCAGTCCAGGGTGCACGGGTTATGGGGAAGTGGAACAGTAAAAGTATTGGTGGTGATATCTGTTTCAAATGCAAAGTTGGAAATGAAATAAAATTTACTATTATTTAGTTTGGACTTAGTAAGATTTTAATCTACTATTATTATTTTCATTTATTATTATTATTATTATTATTATTTAAATAATGCTACATTCACCGAGGAAGACCATAAAAACTTCTACGCATACCATAATTTTTTTTCTAAACGTTTTTTAAGCACATTAAAATATTTAAAAAAAATAAAAAACTTATTAAAAAATACTTCTTTATTCATTAAGTGAAAAAATATAAATAGTGGCTTTCCTCGATATTCACTCTTGATGAAAGTAGTATTATTCTTATTTTTTTCATATAGAGATGAGAGGTTCAAACTTAATTCTTTTATCAGTTCTGCTACAGGCAACTAGGGGTGGAAAACCACTGGAGAATCGACCGAGATATATTAAAAAAAAAAAAATTGACTGAAACATAATAAAGTTCATAGAAGGTTTTCTTCATGGGTAGGGAGAGAGAGGGTTTGGGAGGTTTTCCATTTTGCAATAGAAAAAAGGAGGTTTTCCATTCTGCAAGAGAAAAAAGGTTTTCTTTTGAGAATTTGGATTCACTCCTTTTTGATATTATGGATTTGATTTACAATTATCTCAACTATATTTTTTCCTTTTTAACCAACCCCATGCTAGCAGTGTGAAATCTCTGTCTCTTCTTTTTTGTTTCTTTCTAGGTTTCTCTGAATTCTTGATTGGCGAGGTTGCATTGTACTTTGTAATAGCAGCGTACAACTTTTTCTTCATGGGTGAAGTTCAAGTCTTGGTGGCAGATCACCTTTCTGCCGCTTCACTGCCGTTGTCGACGTCGAACCCTGATCCAAAGTCCATTGTTGCAGAGTCTTTGGACGTTACAGAGAGAGTTAGCTACGAGATAGTGTCCAGTATTCACCCCACTTTGGCCGTTGACCACAAGAGGAAGGGGGTTATTGAATATGTCCAAGGGCTCGTCGATCCTACCCATGACAACGATGACAGACAGATATTCAACTATGTTTTTCATCTTCCGTTCTTTTGTTTTTTGTCTCCGTCTGGTTGTGTATTTTTTTTTTTTTTTCCTAAAGTTGAAGTCCAAGATGATATTGGAGAGGAATGGGGGTTGGAGTGAAAACGAAGCTTGTTGAAGATGAGGGAAGAAAAAATGGGCCAAAACGCCCCATTTCATTTTCCACGAGGGCAGCGGTTCCCCCTCCTGATTGCCTATAGTGTCTTCCTTCTTTTATTTAAAGACTAAGGAGGCCCTATCTGGAACTTACACGAAACTAATATCAACTCAGTGCAGTCTAATTTTAAATTGAGTCTAACATCCAAACATCCAACTCTCAAATCTTGAAATTCATCTCAACTCAAAACTTCTTTATACGTAGGACTCATAATTTTTTCAACTCAATATATCTTTATACATGGGATCCATAATATTTTTTAGCATTCAAATACATCTAAATTCATCTTAGGTGGATCTCACAAAACTCTCTACTATCTCAACTCACTACTATTTATAAAGAGTTCAACTCAATTCAACAACTAAACATAACCAATGTGTTGCAACATATAATTTAAAAGACTTTGATAGATACATTATTTATGAACTCATGCAACTAATGAAAAGACATTTCCTGATTTTCATAAAAAAGAAAAGACATTTCCTTCCAACTTTATCTAAATTTTTAGTAGACCAAATCCTAATTATGATTAGAATTTTGTTATAAATCAATAAATATTCACATTATATATCTTATATCTATAGTCTTTTTATAGGATGTAAATATATTTTTAATCTTTTATAAGATATAAAAATATTTTTTATAGAATGTGAGGTATGAGATGGTGAATAATGATTGATAAAAATAATTTTTTTTATGATTAATCTAATAAATAATATCAACCCTACTGCCAACTGGACAACATGCACATTGGACAACCTGGGATGTGGTCTCTGATTGGGTGCGGGTCCCTCCGGGAAGCCAAGTGTCTGTTGCACCTACTAAGGAAGCTTACGGGCATCGAATGGGCTCACAAGTGTGTAATTTCAGTTCGGGAAGAGCTCGTGTCAGATTTGATTTGTGGGGACCCTTGCTTCATCCATTTGGCAAGTTGCGACAGTAAACGTGTCGGATGGCCCTCGCACTCACTTTGACATCACCGAAGTTGGGGCCAAGTTGCGCTCCCCCGGCCTGCCCCAGGCACAACCTTTTACTCGGTAATAAATCTTCTTATTACGGGCCCCGACGCCCAGGCCACACAGTTTACGCATGTCACGTCAGTGAAAGTAAAGATCAAATTCAAAATTTTCTTATGGATCGTGCATTCTCGATTTAGTATAGGACTCTTGTCTCCCTATATTAAAAAAATAGACGGTGGTATATCCACAGCCCTCATCTCTCATTGGAAGCTATTTTTAGATATAATTGATATTATTTTTATTTATTAATTTTTTATATATATATTTTAACACTTTTAAATATTTAAAAAAATAAAAATATCACAAAATTATTAAAAAATACTTTTTTAACCATTAAGTAAAATAAAAATTAAAAATAAAATAAAAAGTTTCAATGATAAAAACCAGTAGTGAGAGTATCATGTCCCTAAAAAAAACATTAATATTGGATATAGTTTGAGTTTGCAACTTTGGTACACTTTCTTTAAAAAATAGTGGATTTTATCATTAAAAAAATTATTTTTCATGTAAATTTCGTATTTACCTACTTTTTTAAAATGAGTATCCGAAGCTTGCATACTATAGGACTGCTGTAACAGCCTGTCAGAAATTCAGTGGATGAATTTATTTAGGCTTTAGGAACATTGTGAAAACTCTGGAAATGTCTCACAAATCGAGCAATCGTGTAGGTTTTAATCTGTCAGAATATGTAACAACCTGCTAAAAATTCAATGGTGAAATTTCTATAGGTTTTAGGAACCTCATGAAAACTCCGTAAGTATTCACGAATTGACCAATCACGTAGATTTTAGTTTGTCAGTATTACCACTTACTATGGTGCCAGAAGCGCTATTTTATTTATTTGAGATAGTTAGAAGTGTCCATATGCGATATGGTCTATGCCATTGGACTCAGATGAATATTTAGAATTCTATGACTTGATAGTCCCATTTTCAATTTTCAGACGAAACACTTGTTCGTAAACACAATTTACTTATTTGGAAGCACTTCGGGGTTGAATTTTGATAAACGAATTGCACAGTTAATGTAGTATGTATATTTATGATTTTTCAATGCAATGTTTATTTTTCACTTTCTCGGAGTGAATAGTAATCTCAATAATAGTACATAGTACAGTGTTTTCAGAATCACAGTGTGGAATGTCCAAATTAGGTTAGAGAAGTTTTATTTAGACACTTGAAAAGATCTTAACCACACTTGATAAATAGTATTGGTTACTTGGCACCAAGAGGAACCATGAGATGGATTGTGAAAGAAATCAATGTGTAAGATCATACCACCTAAGCAAAAGCCTATTCTATCCAACATCCAAATTGTGTCAAACCAAATAGGGTTTCAACTATAGTGGAACCTTAAATGGTTGGAATCTAATTGAAACTCTAAAAGTTTGGTTGAAACCGAAACCCTAAACGGTTTTGTAACACCTGTCCTTATAGTGGAACTTTTTATAAAATGATTTTAGAAAGGACGACGGGAATTACCGTTCAATTTAAAATTTTTTACTTCCTTACCCAAGGTGCAAGACTCTACGTTATAAAATAAATATGCTTTGAAAATAAAATAGGTTTATAGCGGAAAACATTAATTTTAACAATAAAAAGGCCTCTCATACATTTAAACGCTCATGCTTAGACTTTCGTGCTCTTCCTCTTGGGCCGTATCCGTCCTGACGCGTGCTGCTCATTTAGTCCCTGTGGGGGAGGGGCATGCATAAAAACTAAAATGAGTCCCTGTGGGGGAGGGGCATACATAGGTTTTCATTCATGTATTCATCATACCATACCTACTATACGTACATGCATGCGTGCTTTCATTTGAAAACATCACTAGACGGGGTTTTCTTTAAAAAAGGGTTTTCTTTTCGTAAAACGTTTCTCCCGTCAGTGCCTTCATTTCTTAAAGAATGCGATGCATTCATACATTTATACATTATTTCTTATCACTTTCATTGGCCGGTACACACTGTTACACCCCGTGTGTTGGGGTTAGCAGTCTTCCTTTGGACCCGGACTCCGCCTGTGGCCACGGGTTGGGAAATTCCTTTTCAGTCAGGGGGCAACACTGGGTGCACTACCAGTACTACTTACCTGGCATTACAATCTGCCCATTCATTAGTACCCTTTCCATTCATTCATATGGCCGTTACGTATTTTTATACATTAAACGTTCAGTTCTTTCATTCAGTTCAGTCCTTTCAGCCATTTCTTTCAGTTCCTTTCAGCTCTATCTTTCGTTTAACAATTTGTTCATGGAAAAACGTCATTTAAAAGCATCAGCTTAAATATCATCTTTCATGGCATCCGTAAAACGTCAGTTCATGGCATCCATAAAAGCATCAATTCGTAGGGACATTTTAAAACAACATACTTTTTTCGCGTCATTTAAAACATCAGTTAAAGCTTGCGGCACAAGCCTCGACATTTCTTTTCTTTTCTTAGAAAATACATACGTAGTATCCATTTATTTTCTTTTCTTTTCTTAGAAAATAGATACAGTAGATACTGCGTATAGTTATCCATTCACATGCGTATAGTTAATACTTTTGGGTGCGTATAAAGGGGCTGCCAAGGAGGGGCTATACATACGTATACCTTTGAACACTTATACTTAGCATGTTTTTCGTAAAACATCTTTCGTATCGTTTCGTAAGGAAAAAACGTTTCATTTCATTTCTTGTATTTTAGAAAACTCTAAAAGAGTATGAACGTAATACTTACCTGGACTCCATGCTACTTTCATATCATGCAGTCCATTCATGTGCGTGTTAAATGGCAACCTACATGCATACACATAACCTTGGCGTCATTCTCTATCTAATGCATAAGTAACTTAAACTGTAAGTAGAGCTACACTTCACTTGGAACAATCTCCTTCTATCCTGTATTCTTACGTGCCCTTTACTTTGCTAAAACCTTTAGGGTTTGTTCACGGTCACTACCTCTTTCAAACTCGACGTTCTACTTCGAGTGCTCATCCCCTAAGGTGAACCCATGGATTAAGACACTAAGACCTTTGTCTTACTCTTCTTACTAACCACATTCCGACGCATGATTCCGACCGATGGAATCACGCATCTGAATCCTAGACAATACACCCGTCACTATCTTCATGCACCTTAGCTCACACTAAATCCTCATTCACATCCATACACGTCACACGGCTCTAAGCTAACTCTGAGGCTTAAGTACCATGTAACTATGTTTAGGACAGATTATCCATTACATATGATGAATCCGTCTGACACGTGTGTCTAACTAGATTACACACGTACCTTACCCCTTTATCACATAAGACTAAAGTATAACACGTTGATCACCTGCTTGTGTAAACAAGCACCATACTCCGATACCAACCTTCTCTTAATCCGGCTAGCATGACTCTTCATGCTACCATTCCTTTTTGACAGTTCATCCCAACACTTAACATGACAAGACTTCGTTCACAACCACGACTTACGTCACGTCATATAGCTCGAGATTACCCTTAAGCTACACCGTGACCATGTCACATCACCTGACATCCTTCTATGCCATTTCTATGCCATTTCTACGCCAACTCCAAACTCATCACGAGTACGGTTTCTCACGTACTCCTATCACATCGTGACATCTCGTCACGATCTTGCTGTGCCATTCCTATACTAACTCCTCACCTATCATAAGCACAATTGCTGGTAACCATGTCACTTCGTGACATTCCCCAGTCATGCTTCCGCTGCGCACTCTTACACTTGTTTTGCTACTTCACCCACACTCCCAGCCATAAGTCAACTACAAGGTGACACCCGTCACCTCAGACTACAGGCCACATCATAACTACTTCGAGACACTGTTCCATAGTTCCTGACACTACGCATCACGCTCTACGTCCATTAACCATACAATCATCATTGTGGAGTGTACTCCAAGAGGTGCAGCAACACACCGTGTGGGGTGTCACACCACCATTACAACACATATTTCACAACCACACTACACAACACAGTCCACAACACTTCACAGCACACTTCCCAACTAAGCCCAACACTTCACTACACAAAATGCCCAACACTTCATTACACAGCACATCACAATACAACGAACTCCACAATACTAATAGTACAGTCCACAACCTAATCAGCTAATTAACATCTAACATAAATAACGAGAGATAGAGGGTTGTACCATCGACGGGATAACCCATGCGTTGTTCGCTGATCGTCACGGACGTACGTGGCAGCTAACCCACGTACAGTGGCTGTCTTGGCCATTGGAGGTGGCTAGAGGTGCAGGTCTAAGTGTAGGAGGGTCGGGTTGTGGTTCTAGAGTGGTGGTCTCATGGTGGTGCCAAGGTGGCACACGTTGGAGACACGGCGGCTCGTGGAGGAGCTACGGTCGTGGGTCTCGACATGGAAATTCAGAGGGAGGCTTGGCTGGTTATGACTGGCCATGGAGGAGTTGAGGGAGGTGCAGTGGAACTTGTGGTGGCGCTGGGGTGGCGCCACGGTGTTCTATGATGGCGGATCTAGGCCATGAAGTGGAGAGGAGCCGTGGGAGAGTGTGAGAGAGCAAGCATGCGGGAGGGGTAGATCGAGGCTACGAGTGGTCGGGGTAGGCTAATGGTGGCTAGAGGAAGCTCCGGTGGTGGTGCGGCGGCCTGGGTAGCAGCGCACGGCGACGCAAGGGTGATAAACCTGTGCATGAGAGGGAAAACGCCCGTGTGTGTGAGGGAGGCTATGGGCCTCGGGTCAAGGGGAGGAGGAAGGGGAAGGGAAGGGGGAGCTCGTGGTGGTGTTCGATGGGGCTAGAACCGGTGCACGGTGGCGCTAGGGCTGTCGGTGGCCTTGAAGCCGTGTGAAACCCATTTATGGATTAGTTGTGTGAGTGCGACGGAGAGGGAGAGGGGGGTTTTGTGGTGGTTGGGTCCATAAGGGGTAGTCGTCGATGTGAGGTGGTGGAGGTGCAATGGCTTGGGTAGCCGCGTACAGCGGCGTTAGGCGTTGCGCATGGTGAAACCGTGCGTGAGAGGCTGTGTGCATGCATGGGAGGGAGTGGCTGTGAGGTGGGAGTTGGGTTTGCCAGTGGGAGCTCATCGGCGTAAGAGGAGATTGGTGGTGGTGGAGGTGAGACTAGGCTACGCACGACGACGTTGGGCTAGAGGAGGAAGAATCGGGCGAGAAGGAGAGGGTGGCTTGCGACGTATGCTGGGGGGAGAGGGAGGAGAGAGAGAGGGGAGGGAAAAGTGAGGGAGAAAGAGATAGGGTCTGGGTATTTAATCTAGTCCCTTCATCTTGAGATCTTCAAAACGATCTAATGGTGGGCTTTAAAATACTGATTTAAAAATGCATAAACATTAACTTAATTAAAGCACTAAGGGGAATTAAGGTAGAATATTATTTAAACTAAACTTTAGTTTATAGAATAATATTCATTCATCATTAATAAAATGATGAAGTCTTATTTAATATCTTTAAAGAATGAAATCATTCAACTTAATTAGAGTTTTAAATAATTTTAAGTGACATAATATTTTAAATAACTGGAATTATTTTAATAAATGATATTAAAATGATTTTCGACAATTATAAAATTTTTGGAGCTCTTCAAAAATATTATAATTGTCTTATTTAAAATCAAGTTTAGTTCAATAACACTGAAAATACTATGTATAAATATTTCTAGTGCTTTTAAAACACTGGGTGTACTTTAGAAATCACATAGTATCTTTGAAAACACGTCATCAGGGTTTGGCACTCATAACGAGCCTCGCAGTCGCTAAAGAGAAAGGGTGGACTGTTACATAATTTCCGTCCTAGAAATTTGCTTACGTCAGAAAGAAGGAGCGTACGTGAGAAGGAAGGAGTGGGGTGTTACAAGTTTCCCTGAGCCATAAAGTTAGCCTCCAAACCAAAGTTTTAAAAATTGTTTCATACTGGCCGGTATGGCCGATATTTGCCGTACCGGCCACTGGGCCGGTACAGATACTTCATGTACTTCGTACCGGCTTAAATACCAGCCATACCGGCTGGTACCGGCCGTTTTGGCCTAAATTTCGGCCTGTACCGGCCTAAATTTCGACCTATACCGACCGATATTTCGGCCTTCATTTTTTTTTCCATTTTTTCAAACTACAAGTTCATTTTTTGACCCCCAATTTAGACTAGACTATTTATAATTTATATATATGTATTTATTTATATATAATTTATTCATATATAAACTATTATTTTAGAATATAATTGTTATATATATTTTTATATATAATTTATTCATATATCAACTATCCCGAAACGGTACACGAAACGGTACCGGTATCGAAATATTTTGTTCTAGTGCCTTGACCGGTACGCCATCCGGTACGGTATTCAAAACATTGCTCCAAACCCTATTCGATCCAATTTCTAGCATTGTGTTTAATCACTTGATTAAATCATTTGCACATGCTATTGATTCCTAAAATTCATGTTATGACATCATTATCCAACCTTTTAAACCTTTAAAATTCGATTGGGCCTAGAAAAATTAGATTTGGTCTTGATAGCATCTCAGACCCTAACAAAATCCTCTTTAAATCCCGAATGAAGCCCTCTTGTTTAAGGTCCACAAAATTTGGCCACTTTTGCAAAGTTTTTAAGGAAGTTTTCACTCACTCATGGTAGGCCATCCACTACTCCTAATAGCCCCAAATTCGTGCATAATGTGAAGGCCAAAGGCCACCTCACCACCACCCTTATCTTGGAAGTTTCCTTGGCTGAAAACCACTCACTATTTGCACATTTTTGTGACCTAATCAATATACCTCAAGATGTCATATAAGGCCATACCTCCATTTTCAGAAGTACTTGAGGCGTACAGGTCACCACTTCTCTCACTTCACCACTTTTTACCCCACTCTTGGAAAGAAATCCTTAGAAGCTCTCTCTGGCAAATTCAAAAGTCTTTTTGCATATCATGTTTGGAACCTTTGTAAATATCTTGTCACAAGACTCCTTCATGAAAGTTGTTCATCTTTGAGTTTAGTTTTCGTGGGGATCTTGTTTGTTTGATTTAATGTTCACTTGATTGACAACAAGTTATTTTAACCTTGAAAATGTCATTCTGGGCCATAATCTGGATAGTGTGTTGAAATTTTGAATTTTTGACCAAACTAATGGATAAATCTGATTAAGCTGAGTTATTGCATATTTTATATATTTAGAACTAATATATTTTATTTATTTCATTGCATTATTATTGTTTTTAGATGAAAAAAAGGTTAAGATGAATAAATCCGAGTTATGATTTAAATTGGTTAATAGCATGATTTATGCTTAATTTTATAACTTGTGATTTAATTGGATAATGTTCATTCACATGTACAATATATTTTTGAGATTCTATTATTCTTTTTTTTTTATTTATTTATTTTATTTCTAATTTCTATTGTTTTTATAGGTCCAGAAATGAAAAGCTTGAGAAAAGTCAAGTTTACAGAATGGATATACTTTAGTATTTTAATCATAACTTTCGGCTCAAATATTGGATTGATACAATTCTTGATGCGTTGGAAATCTATCTTAAAGGACTACAAAGTTGTCTCTAATAAGGATTTTCAAATTCGAACTCTTGAAGCACATACATGGTATTCGTGTATAGTTTATTACAACCAAAGAGGTTCCAGTGCGAGAGTGCCTTCCTTTTCTCTGGGAGAAAAGAGTGA
The DNA here is from genome assembly GCF_004785595.1 of Juglans microcarpa x Juglans regia. Taxonomy (NCBI): domain Eukaryota; kingdom Viridiplantae; phylum Streptophyta; class Magnoliopsida; order Fagales; family Juglandaceae; genus Juglans; species Juglans microcarpa x Juglans regia. Next base: position 3,338,864 of record NC_054605.1, read on the forward strand.
GGTTCTAGTGGCTTGGGTGTTCCTCAAAGGTTAATGTCTCACTTTCTGTGAGCTTAGTCTTTGGTTCTTAGGCTTGCAATGGAGGCAGAAGACCTAGCAACACAACGAGAAAGGCTCCATCTCTCTAAGGAAGAAAATGCTTTTTTCCATGTCAATCCAGAAAACTACACAGAAGAAGATGCTCGAGGCAAAAACTGTATTGTGGGAAAGGCTCTAACTGAGAAAGGTGTTAACAGTAAGGGATTTTGGGTCACTATGTCCCAACTTTGAGGTTGGAAGGGTGGGTTATTTTCAAAGAGTTGGGAGAACAATGTTTCCTGATTGAGTTCCAAAAATTGGCTGATAAAGAGAGAGTCTTAAGTGGACGTCCATGGTTCTTCGATAGACACCTTTTGACCATGATGGAAGTGGACGAATCAATATCTATCCATGCATTACAGAACCCTGTGGCTGCAGTTGCACAACCTTCCGTTGGCAACTATGACTGAAGATTTCAAGAAGCAATTTGTAGCATCCATTGGGCACGTAATTAGGGTAGAAGCTGAGGCAGATGGACGTGCTTGGGGGAGATGCCTCAGAGTGAGGGTAGCGGTGGACCTCCACAAATCTCTGTTGAGAGGGAAACGGCTGATGCTGGGTGATAAACAACACTGGATTTCTTTAAAATATGAAAGATTGCAGAGTTTTTGTTTCAACTGTGGAGTGCTTTATCATAAAGGGAAAAACTGTACAAGGCTGAGAACAGACCAACAAGGCGATGAACAGGCCCACTTCCAGTTTGGTCCCTGGCTTCGAGGGCAACCCAGGAACACAAACATCTTTGACAGTCGTAGATACGGTGGTGGCGGGGGTGGCAGCCACTGCAATGGTATTCAACATGGAGAAGGAGATAGGTCTGATAGTAAGGATTCAAAGTACACTAGCCAGGTTAACAAAGTGGACGTCTTAGCAGGGAAACATGACATGTACCTAGCGGAAAATGAGGAAAAAAGATTTCAAGGGGTCCAATCTCACCCACCAACAGAAGAAACGGTGGGAAAAGGTGCTACATAGGGTGGCTTTCTTGGGAACCTTCCACAAGTTTAGAGAGGTGACCCTTGCTCAGAAGCCATGGAGTCAACGCTCGTGCATGAGGGTGTTGACATCGTGGGGTACTGATGCAAAGGACACACATGGGACCTGTTTGACCATGGAACTTGGGTCTGACATACCAAGAATGGCACATGAGTATAGAGAAGGATATTGGTTTCCCGAATATGATCCCAAAAATAGGGAAGCCTTAAAGAGCTGTGAGGTGGCACCTACTGGGAGTCATGATACCTATAGTCCACATAGCTTTGGAAAGAGGTTGATGGAAGACAGCTTAAATAGCACAGGAGATCACGTGATATTGGGTAGGGTGGACTTGGGGAAAACAGTTCTAAGGTGGAAGAGGAAGGCACGTGAAAGGCTCATCCATGAGGAAGGCAAAGGTGCTACTCCACTGGCTGATATTTCCAATAGTTCAGTCAAATTTAATTACTAGAGGGGCTGCAAAAGAAGGAAGGCACATGTTAATTCAGTTTCAAAGAAGCTAAAGGAGTAGGATGATACAAAGGAAAACTCTCTTGTTAAGGCAGAGGCTGGTCTCTAGCCCTGCCATACTCAATGAGTATCTTGGTGTGGAACTACCGAGGGCTTGGGAACCCTCAGACAGTTAGTGTCCTTAGAAACTTATCGAAGGAAAAGTGTCCCTTTTTGGTTTTCCTAGTGGAAACTAAAAGTAGAAACAAGAGGATGGAAGAGATCAGGAGAAGTTTGAAGATGGAGGGTTGTTTTGCAGTTGAAGGTGTGGGACTAAGTGGTGGTATAACTCTTTTATGGAAAGAAAAATGGAACGTCAAAATAATAAATTATACGAGATGGCACATAAGTGCACTAGTCCAGGAAGAGGAAAGTGGACCAAGTTGGCAATTCACATGTTTTTATGGCCATCCAGAAACTGGTAAGAGGAGCAGTAGTTGGCAACTTTTGTAGATGCTAAAACTTGTCAGCCCCATGGCCTGGCTTTGTGCTGGAGATTTCAACGAGATCCTTCACCAAAAGGAGAAAATGGGAGGGGCAAGCAGACCTTACAAAAAAATTGAGGATTTTAGGCAAGTAGTAGAATTTTGTGGTCTAAATGATATTCACTCATAGGGACTATGCTTTACATGGTCTAACAACAGGTTTGGAAGGGAGTTCACTAAAGAAAAATTAGATAGAGCCCTCGAGAATAAGGAATGGACTGACCTTTTCACTCATGGCTCGTGTACTGCTCTGGCTACTATTAAATCTGACCACTCATCTCTTATCATTGATACATGTAATACAAGGCATGAGAGAAGGAAAAGAAGAAGGTGCTTTCGATATGAGATGGCTTGGGAACTAAAAGAAGAGTGCCAAATGGTCATAAGTGAGGCATGGAAAAAAGGCAATGGAATAGGCTGTGAGGCCAGCTTTGTGAGGAGACAATTGGGAGCTTGCCAACAAGACTTGTTGGCTTGGAAGCAGAAATCAAAACAGCTGGAGGAAAGGGCCATCACACAGGGACTACAAAGAATTGGTCACCTCCAAGAAACTGGTTCAGGCTATCATGTTGTTACCATGAAAAGGATACAGGAGAATGTGGTGTCCTCGATAACAGAAAATGACTTAAAGTGGCGCCAAAGGGCAAACTAACATTGGCTCAAGCTTGGAGATAGGAACACTCACTATTTTCATATGCAGGCAAGTCAAAGAAGAACGACCAATTCCATTAAAAGTGTTGAGGCCTCACATGGAAGAGCTGTAACTGAACAGGCAGAAATTGGAAGGGTATTCACAGGTTATTTCTCTTCACTTTTTGCTTCTACGACCCTTCTAATTTTGAGACCTGTTTGCATGCTCTAGATACCAAATTGGATTTGGAGATGAAGGCTTGGCTAATGACCCCTTCCACTAGAGAAAACATAACAGATACTATTTTTAAGATGACTCCATTAGGCTCCCCTGGTCCGGATGGTTTCCCAGCTTAGTTTTACCAAAAACATTGGGAGGTGGTGGGTGATCAAGTCTGTAATTTTGCTCTCAAAGTCCTGAACCAAGGTGGCTCACTAAATGAGGTTAATGATACCTTCATTTCCCTCATACCCAAAATAAAAAATCCCAAGAGAGTATCTGATTATAGGCCAATTAGCCTGTGTAATATTGTGTACAAAATAGTTTCTAAAACTATTGCAAACAGACTGGAGGTCATACTACCCAAGCTTATATCTCTTAATCAAAGTGCTTTTGTACCTGGAAGACTTATTTTGGACAATACTCTGGTAGCATACGAGATCATACATTCCATGACATTAAGAATGAAGGGCAAAAGAGGTTTTATGGCTCTCAAGTTAGACATAAGCATGGCATACGATAGGGTGGAATGGAAATTTGTTGAAGCCATCATGACCAAGATGGGATTCCCTCTTCATTGGATTAATTTAGTCCAGACCCGCCTCAATTCGGTTTCTTACTCAATTCTTGTGAATGGGAAGCCTCAAGAATCATTTTTGCCTTCAAGAGGACTTAGGCAAGGGGACCCTTTGTCCCCTTACCTCTTCATATTGTGTGCAAAAGCCCTCACTGCCCTTCTAAACCAAGCTGAAGTCAGTGAAGTGTTGACTCTAGTCCCTATTGGAAAAGGTCCCATATCAGTGAATCATCTTTTCTTCGTAGATGACAGTTTGCTTTTCTGTCAAGCTAAAGCTGAGGAACTCAGATTTGTTCTCAATATAGGCATTTATGAGAAGGCCTTGGGACAGGTTTTGAACAAAGATAAGTCATCCATTTTCTTCAGTAAAAATACCGGACAGGGAGTTCAACAACAAATCTTGGAGCTAGTAGGTGTTATATCTTTTAGCACGTTTGAAAGGTATTTGGGACTTCCTGCTTTGATGGGCAGAGTAAATGTGGCTTCATTCCATTCTCTCATTGATAGGGCCTGGAGTATAGTTACAAACTGGAAAAATAAGTTCCTCTCTGCAGCTGGGAAAGAAGTCCTACTAAAAGCTATCCTTCAAACCATACCTACCTATGTTATGGGTATGTTTATGCTACCAGCTTCCATAACCAGCAAGTTAAATCAACTACTAAGAAAATTTTGGTGGGAATTCAATGAAGATACTTCCAAGATCCAATGGGTCAATTGGAAACAACTAAGCTACAACAAAGAGTTGGGAGGACTTGGTTTTCGAGATCTGAGGAGTTTTAACTTAGCCTTACTATCTAAGCAAGGTTGGAGGATTTTACAAAATCCAAATTTTCTGGTGGGCAGGATTCTCAAGCAAAAGTACTTCAATTCAGTGGGGATTCTAGATGCTCGATTGGGGACAGGTCCATCATTTGCTTGGAGAAGCATCCATGCAGGTTTAAGGCTGTTAAAAGAAGGCCTCATATGGAGGGTAGGGAATGGCCAACAAGTGAAGATTTGGACTGAAAATGGATACCCTTTCCCCCCCTTATAAAATCCAATCCACTCGAGAAGTGGATTGCTGGTGTGAGAATGTGTGTGACCTGATAGACCCCAATTTGAAGCAGTGGAATAAACCTATACTTCAAGAGCTTTTCTCTCAGTAGGAAGTAGATGACATTACAACCATTCCAATTAGCCTAGGGGGAGAGAGGATAAGCTTGTCTGGCAGTTTACAGTAAATGGGATCTACACAGTTAATAGTGGATATCATCTTAGCAAAGAGTTGGAATGTGAGCTAGAAGGGGAGACCTCAGGCAAAGCTAAGGAAAAACAAGCTTGGGAACCCATTTGGAAGCTAAGGGTATCTCCTGCTACCAAGATGTTTTTATGGAGAGCATGCAACGAGGCCCTCCCAACACTAGCAAATCTGAGGAGAAAGAAAGTGGTTTAATATAGCTCATGCACAGTGTGTAAGCAGGAGCCAGAAACCTCTGGACATGTTCTATGGGGATGCATTGCTGCCAAAGATGTGTGGGGTTGGGGCATGAGGAAAGTGCAAAAGCTTTCCTTTCAAAGTGACCCGATCTTTGAAATCTGGTCAAGACTCGTTGAGATTCTCAGTCTAGAGGAGCTTGAGGAGGTGGCAGTTACTATGAGGGGCCTGTGGTCTAGAAGGAATAACACTTTCCATGGAAAATAATTCCAACACCCAACGGCTCTCTAACAACAGGCCAAGGCAGAGCTTGTATCATACAAGGAAGCTCTCACAGAGGATATGGAAGTTAAGCCCACAACACCTGCAGGGGTTCCAAGGTGGTCAAAACTTGAGGTGGGATCTTTTAAGGTTAACTGGGATATGACTTTCAACTCAAAGGAAGGGAGGATTGGACTTGGAGTGCTCATTAGAGATTATTATGGACTAGTTATTGGAAGTTTACGTGTAAACAAAAATCTAAAAGGAATCCCATTTGATGCTGAAGCCCATGGTCTGCTTCTAGCAGCATTTTCTGTAAAGAGGTTGGACCAACTCAGTTCTGTCTGGAGGGGAACTCAAAGCAAGTGGTGGATTTACTGAAAAACTACACCAAGAACTGGAGTTTAGGTGGCTGCCTTGTGGAAGATGCACGAGAGATACTTAACTCCTATGCTTTATGGTCAGTGGCACATGCATATCGAGATGCTAATTTGGCAGCACATCTTCTAGCAAAAAATGTGCTGGAATGCACAAAGGATTCCTATGATCTTGAAACTTGTCCATCATGTATTTTTTCTATTGTCTCCAAAGAAATGCTGTAACTTTATCTCTCGATTCATCTTGAGTTGATGTAAGTGACAATTATAATTAATGAGTTCAGTTCTTTTATCAAAAAAAAAAAAAAAGGGTACGTGGCTGCCTAGTTGAGTCCTAAAATTTAAGCGATTTTGTGTGTGGGAATATGAAGACATTAGGGTTTCTTTCCTACCCTATTTAAACATATCATTAGCACGAAATTGGGGACTTTTTGGATAGCAACGCTGCACATTTGAAGAACTCTTCCAGGGTCCAATTACCACTCCAGTCGCCTCCTCCATTGCCTACTACCACCATTCATTTGGCTTGCTCTTTTCACTCTCTATATTTATTTAATTTTAGTTTAAAGTTTGTGATGTATTTTTGAAATATTTGGTTTAGACTTTTGGGTATTTTATTTGCTGTTTATTTACTTTGTTATTTATTTTTCTCGCTCTTTTAAGCTTTCATTTAACAATGATTACAATTGCTATGGATTAATTTTAAGAATTTGTGATTTGAATACAAGGATGAACCCTATAATCTTGATTTTGGGGCTTTTCAATTTTCCGTTCGTATTTTGTCCATTACTTTCTAATCTAGTTTAATTCTTAGATTAGTTTTATTAATCTATTAGTTCCATTGCATATTAGATTGATCAAAGCTTAATTAGGACTTAATTAATTTCAATTTTATTGTTTAATTTTCAGCTTAATTAAGATTGTTCAGTTTAGTTGATTCCTTGATTGTTAATTTCAATTTATTAGTCTTTTACATTTTGTTTCGACACTAAAAAATCTAAAAATATGAATCTAGTTCATGACTAGTGCCATTTTCATTCTTGTTGCACTCTTCCATCAATTGCACATACCATCATTTTTATTTTTTCTTTGTGAATATTTTCACCATTTTAAACAAGTTTAATTTTAAGTAATTTTTCCTGATGAGATGATTTAGGAATTTATTCTTAATTATTACGCGACATCCTCCTGCCTTGGGATAGCCTTTGTACTACTCATTTTTGAGCGAGTCATGTTTTTGGCGCCATTGCCGGAGAATTGTTGCTTGACGTAAATTTAGACTCGTTATTTTTTATTTTTTATCTCAAATGTTTTTTTCACTATCTAATCTCTGATTACACATTTTACTTGTCACCTACTACTTAGTCACTTGAACCTTACTTATGCTATTTGGACTGATGTTTAATGTCATGGGTGAGAGACAATTCAAATAGGTTGGTTAGAGTTACATCGAGCACTGAGAGTAGTATACACAGCTCAGAGACAGATAGCTCTTATGTTTTTTCTACAGACGAGGACATTGAAATTGAACAAACCATGGCTGCACCTGCACCACGCACTTTTAGGGATTATTTGCAGCCCACCCGCACCATTACACCATCATGCATTATTTTACCTGATGATGCACCTAATTTTTCCATTAAGTATGACATGATGTCAGTGATACCTCACTTGACAAATTTTGAGTGGCCTATACTACTTTTATCAATAGAGCCACTACTGACGAATTTATTAGACTTCGTTTATTTCCTTTCTCTTTAAAGGATAAAGCGAAAATTTGGTTTAATTCTTTGAGGCCTAATTCTATCTCTAGTTGGTCTGATATGCAGTGTGAGTTCTTACAAAATTTTTTTCCTTTTCAGAGAACTCAGTATTTACAAGAGCAGATTAGCCAGTTTAATCAGAAATCTGAGGAGACTTTCCAAGCCAACTGGGAAAGGTTTAAGGATTTGGAGAACATCTGTCCACATCACGGTTTTGAATCCTGGTGGTTGGTGAATTATTTTCACACTGGTCTCACTCCACAATGCAAGCAGTTTGTTTAGACTATGTGCAATGGAGAATTCTTTAGCAAGAAACCTGATGAAGCATTGCCATTTTTTGACTATCTTGCTGAGAGCGCACAACAATGGAATACTCACACTGATCGAGTTTCATTGATAGCATAGCCACTGAGGGCTATTGCTGGTGGGGTAAATATGAGCTTAAGGAGGACACTGGCATTCAAGCCCGAATAGCTAGATTGACTAGAAGATTAGAGGTTATGGAGATGGAAAAAGTGAAGGCTATGAAAATAGTAGAGGCATGCTCTATATGCGCTGATTCGAACCACAAGACCCAAGATTGCTCGATTATGTGAGTATTTCAGGAGAGTGGCTCTGAGCAGATGCAATCAGCAAACTGGGTTAACAGAACACAAAATCAGCCTTTCTCCAATATATATAATCCGGGGTGGAGGAATCACCCAAATTTCTCATGGAGGAATGATCAGCTTGGCCGGTCTCCACTACCTTCTCAGCAGCCATTTCATCAGGCTGCTCCTCAGTACCAGTATCAGCCATATCAGAGTTCTCAAAGCTATCCTTTTGTAGCACCTCCAGGATTTTAGCCTCATGTAGTTGCACAGAGTTCTCAGCCTCTATCATCTGCAAAAAAAAGTCTCTAGATGACACTATGGCACAGATAGCCAATACACTTAAGCAATTCATGCAGATTTAGGCCACCATAAACAATCAAAACACTCAGGCCATAAATGACTTGCGGGGCACTATCAATAAGATGAGCACGACATTGAGTACTCTAGAGAAAGGGAAATTCCCAGTATAGCCTCAGCCTAATCCTCAAGTATACCGGCAACAACAACAGCAAGTGCATAATGTCTCAGGGGAGGTTTTTGAGATAGCAAAGGCCGTTCTTACTTTGAGAAGTGGAAAGGAAGTTCCCCAACCAGAGATGACTATGGACACACAGGTAGTTGCTCCTACACCTGAAAATGTAACAGAGACTAATGAAGCTGAAAAAGAACCAGAGGTAGTGAGACCAGAGCTGAAGAAGCCTGTGAGTGCAGATGCTGAAACTAGTAGGGGTACCAACCTGTGGTTCCCTGTCCTCAGAGATTGACAGCTAGCCAAAAGAATAAATACCACACTGAGATTCAGGGGATCATCAAGCAAGTAAATATTAATATTCCACTCTTGGATGCCATACAACAAGTTCCTTCATATGCAAAATTTTTGAAGGATTTGTGTACATTGAAGAGGAAGCTGAATGTAAAGAAGAAAGCATTCCTAATGGAGCAAGTTAGTGCATTGATATTGAGTGAGACTCCTCAGAAGTTCGGAGATCCCAGCTCTTCCCACATTTGCATTATGATTGGTGAGTCACGAATTGTGAGAGCTCTATTTGATTTGGGGAGTAGTGTGAACTTACTACCGTTCTCAGTGTATGAGCAGTTGGGATTAGGTGAGCTGAAAAAGACCTTCATCAAGTTACAATTAACTGACAGATCAGTCAAGGTGCCGAGAGGTATTGTTGAGAATGTGCTGGTCCAGGTGGACAAATTTTACTACCCAGTGGATTTTGTAGTTCTTGATATGTAGCAGCCAGCCACTACTATTTACCAGGCGCATGTCATTCTTGGCCGCCCATTCCTTGCTACCTCCAATGCACTGATAAATTGTCGAAATGGAGTACTGAAACTCACATTCGGGAATATGACATTGGAAATGAATGTGTTCAATACTTGCAAGATACGTGATGATTGTGACGAGTCAGAGGTGCACGATGTTGATGTGATTTCAGAGCTTGATGAAATAAAGAGAGAGGCCTACGACAATTCCCGCTTGGCAAAGGAGCGAATGAAGGTCTTGCATGACAAGAAGATCCATGACAAACATCTTATTCCTGATCAAAAAGTGCTCCTCTACAATTCAAGACTGTATCTTTTTCCTACAATGCCGAAATCTCGATGGAAGGGGCCGTACATTGTAAAGAAGGTTCATCCTCACGGCGCGGTAGACATTGTCAATCCAAAGAATGGCAATTGCTTCACTATCAATGGACAACGTCTAAAGTTGTTTCTGAAGGTCTTTGATCCACATGAAGAGATCTTGCTTGTGCAAGATTCCAGGGAAGTGTTTTGATTTTTTCCCTCTTTATAGTTTTCTTTACTTTCATTTTTTTTGTTTTTATTTGTTGTTTTGCTCTGATTTTATATTTCATGTTGATTTGTTTTGTTTGTTTTGCTTTCTTATTTCTGTGCACTTTGTTTTCTTTCGTTCGATTCATTGAGGACCATGTCTCTCACTAGTTGGGGGTAGCGTGTGTGCACAGATTTAAAAAAAAAAAATTAATATGATGTGCATTGATACATATATGATTGACACACAATCCATTTCTGGTATTTTGTGAAATCTGAGCATCTTGGTGGAGTAGTTGAGCGGAATCATTTTGTAAAGATTTATTTTCAAGCTTAAGCATAGAGCATGATTTTTGATGCATCATATTTTGTTGATGTGTAGCTTGAAACACCGGGATGCTATACTTATTGAGATGAGACTTGATAAGATTTTTGTAGAACGAAGGGCAAATTTTGAAGAAAATTTTGTACATGCTTACGCTTGTAGTGTTCCTTATTTACTATTCACTAATTTAACAAAGGAGAAGTAAACTGCAGGACTATCGAGCCATGCTTCAAAAAAATAAATAAATAAAAAAAAAAGAAAAAAGAAGAAGAAGAAAATGAAAAGGAAAAAAAGAGATTTGAAAAGATTAGAAAAAAAAAGGAATAAAGACGACTTAGTGAGCTTTCCTAAGTAAAGGGCTAGAAATAGTTACCCAAGACTTTGGTGGTTGAGTGTTCAACCTTTAAAAATAGAGCTGGCGTGAAAACTGCTAGTCCCTTGGGCTTTGAGGTAGTTAGAATCAGCAATGATTAATCTTAAATTTGAAAAATCCTATGACAAATCATGGCTAGTAATGAGGAACACACAACCAGTTTAGCTCCACACACATTTGAGTTCTGAGACATTTGCCTCAATTCTATGTGAAAGATTGTTGAGATAGTCTTGGTGGATATAGTCCCTGGGGGTTGAGTAGTAATGTGTCACTTTTGTGAGAATTCAGAATTTTGTTTGATTGTTTCTATTTAGATTTCGATCTTTATGCAATATTCATCTCAATTAATTTTCACTATTTTGCTCAAGGATTAGCAAAAAGCGAGTTGGGGATTGTGATTGAGCTGAGTTATTGCATATTTTATACATTTAGAACCAATATATTTTATTTATTTCATTACATTATTATTGATTTTAGATTGAAAAATAGTTAAGATGAATAAATCCGAGTTGTGATTTAAATTGGTTAATAGCATGATTTATGCTTAATTTTATAACTTGTGATTTAATTGGATAATGTTCATTCACATGCACAATATATTTTTGAGATTCTATTATTCTTTTTTTTTTTAATTTCTAATTTCTATTGATTTTATAAGTCAAGAAATGAAAAGTTTGAGAAAAGTCAGGGTACCAAAAGGTCAAGAAATGAAAAGCTTGAGAAAAGTCAAGTTTATAGAATGGACACACTTTAGTATTTTAATCATATACGCTCAAATATCAGATTGATACGATTCTTAATGTGTTGGAGAGCTATCTTATAGGGCTACAAAGTTGTCTCTAATAAGGATTTCCAAATTCGCACTCCTGAAACACATACGTGGCTGCCAAATTGAGTCCAAAAATTTAAGCGATTTTGTGTGCGGTAATATGAAGACATTAGGGCTTCTTTCCTACCCTATTTAAGCATATCATTAGCACGAAATTGGGGACTTTTTGGAGAGCAATGCCGCACATTTGAAGAACTCTTCCAGGGTCCAATTGCCGCTCCAGCCGCCTCCTACATTGCCTACTACCTTCATCTCCATTCATTTGGCTTGCTCTTTTCACTCCCTACTATTTATTTAATTTTAGTTTATAGTTTGGCTTGGATTTTTGGGCATTTTATTTGTTGTTTATTTATTTCGTATTATTTATTTTTCTCGCTCTTTTAAGCTTTCATTTAACAATGATTACAATTGCTATGGATTAATTTTGAGAATTTGTGATTTGAATACAAGGATGAACCCTATAATCTTGATTTTGGGGCTTTTCAATTTTCAGATCGTATTTTATCAATTACTTTTTAATCTAGTTTAATTCTTAGATTAGTTTTATTAATCTATTAGTTCCATTGCATATTAGATCGATTAAAGCTTAATTAGGACTTAATTAATTTCAGTTTTATTGTTTAATTTTCAGCTTAATTAAGATTGTTCAATTTAGTTGATTCCTTGATTGTTAATTTCAATTTATTAGTCTTTGTCATTTCGTTTCGACACTCAAAAATCTAAAAATATGAATCTAGTCCATGATTAGTGCCCTTTTCATTCTTGTTGCACCCTTCCATCCATTGCACATTCCATCATTGTTATTTTCTCTTTGTGAATATTTTCACCATTTTAAACGAGTTTGATTTTAAGTAACTTTCACAGAGGAGACGATCTAGGAATTTATTCCTAATTATTACGCGATATCTTCCTGCAGTTAGGATAACCTTTGTGCTACTCATTTTTGAGTGAGTCAAAATCTTAGTCCGAAATTTTTATCGAGTATTGTCAACATGTTTATATGAATGTTTGTTGGAGATTAGTTGTGTGGTCAAAGGTTTTGATGAAACAATTTCTTAGACTAGAAACTTAGAAGTTGGATGAGGAAAAATAGTTTCTATTTTAAGAGAGTTTGAGTCTTTTGTGGTCTAATCTTACTCCAATGGGTTTGATATTTTTATTTGATGACCCTAAGCCTTTTATATATATGTTAGGATGTTATTTTGAAGATTTTTGGCTTTGGTTTCAAAGATATGAATTTTTATGCAAGAGATTATACGATTGGGTCAAAAGTTTGATGTTTTTAGTTAGATCCATATCTTGAATTATTTTTGCCATGTGATTTTAAGTTTAACGCTTGGACCTACTTTAGGACACATTCTTAAACCATGTGATATTTTGGCTTGAAGACATCACCATAGAATGCCTTGGATCAAGTGCTTGATCAAAGCTAGTTGGAAAAGAAATTATGTTTTGGCAAAGTGTAGGAGCTGAGTGCTTCATGTTCTATTTTGTGATTTTTTTAGTGACTTTTAGGTGTTGATTCAAAGCATGTATGTTCTTAGGATTTTTGTGATGAACATGTTAGAGGAAAGTTTGTATATTTGGAGTTCTTGGAAATGTTTTGAAATGGGTCAAACTTTGAGATTCAAGAGTTGTATTTTAGTTAAAAAGTTTGGACCATTTTACTAAAGAGTTTTGTAATTATGTGAAGTATAATTTTGTTTGGATGTTTTAAGCATGCTTTTAAACTTAGGATATGAGGATCTTTGTTGTAACATTTTGGTTTGATCATGAGTTTTGGAGTTGGATAAAACTGCAACAAAAGTAAAAAAGAAATGACCTTTGATAGTTTCGGTCCTATGGTATTTCTCATAGTTGTGTTTGGTTTTAATTTTTCTTAGTTGATATTTGAGTTTAAGGCAAAATTTACATTAGGAATGCAAATTTTAGTAATTTTTAGAATTAGGATGTGAAATCCTTAAGTTAGGGGTAAATTAGTCATTTTTCCACATGTAGAGGGTAAAATGGTAATATTACTATAAGTTAGCATTTCTTCATGTTTCTAATTTTTAGAATCTCTACTTACAATTTCTCGTGTTTCATCCCTAAGCCTCGTAATTTGACGATCACTGTAAGTTAGCTTCTAACTTACTGCTAGTTTACTATGTATGTGTGTTGGTAAGAGAACTATTGGTTATGTACTTATGTCATATATGCCATGCCATGCCATGTCACTAGACTTTTATCTATTACACATATTATATTCTATCACAAAATATTCATTTGTTACACATTATATTCTGTCATGAAATATTCATTTGTTATAGATTATATTCTGTCACGAAATATTTATTTGTTACACGTTATTCTATGTCATGTAATGCTATCTGTTACACATTATTTCATGTCACGTAATGCTATTTATTACATGTTATGTCGTGTCACATAATGTTATTTGTTACATGTTATGCCATGTTGCGTAATGTTATATGTTACATGTTATGCCATGTTACGTATTGTTTATCTATTTCATGTCACATCAAGTCATGCATCTCATGTATATGCCATGATACGTATGTCATGTCATCTATCAATTCGCTTCCCATCACGTAGTGTCTCTAGTACAGAGTGTGTCTCTAAAACAGTATTTTCTCAGTCAGTCTTGCTGGGAATACTCATGATGTAATCACTATGAATGTTCGAGCATCTCCATTTATAATTCACGGAAGTACTTCCGGCGTAATCATTTTGATTGTTAGAATACCTTTACTCAAATGCTTCTAGCGTAATCATTCTGATTGTCAGAGTATTACTAGGTACTCTTGGCGTATTCATTCTAATTGTTAGGGTATCTCATTTAAAATATTCATGCTGTAATAATTCTGATTGTCTGAGTATCTCTGACAGAATATGTTGGGCAGAATCATTCTGATTGTTCACTATGCCTGATGAAACAACTGGCGAAATCATTTTGATTGTCAAAATTCATGTTCACATTCATGTTTAAGTTCATGCTCAAGTTTAGTTTATTGAATAAGATTCTAAGTTCATGTATTTCACATTCAAGCTCATGTTATTCTAGTTTACGTTCAGTCATGTTTCAAGTTCATGTTTCAAGTTCACGTTCAATCATGTTTTAAGTTCATGTTTCAATTTATGTTAAGTTCATATTCAGCTTCAGTTTATGTTCACATTCACGTTTAAGTTTATGTCCAAGTCAGTTCACGTTCAAGTTTAAGTTCATGTCATGTCAAGTCAAGTCTTATTTAATTTCATGTATTGTCAAGTTTAGTTTCAGTTCAGTCTATGCTCAAGTTCAAGTCATGTTAAATGTCAAGTCACGTCAAGTTTATTTATGATCATGTATGCATCCATGCTTTTATTGTCATGCATGCATCTTTGTCCTATATGTTAAGTTATTTGTTAACTTGCTGAGATTTGTAATCAAATCTCTCCGTGGTAATCCTAGCTACCATCCCCCCTAGAATGGTAGACCATGTGTCTGGATCAGGAGGTGCATTAGAGGTTGACCTACTAGAGACGGTCCACTAGATGAAAATTGTATGACGCGGAGTTCATAGCCTGAATGCTCCGATTTATCGTTAGTATTATGGCATCCTTGATTGAGTTGTGCGAGCTACTCAATGGATTAGCCTAGTAGTTGCTTTAGTTCGTAGTTGTACTTAAAGAGCTCGGTCTCTAGTACTCTTATGATTATTTACCTTTTGGACTCATGATGTAATGAAGAAGGTCTACCACTTTAATTTTTATTTATTATGTTTTAAGTATTTGAGATATCTTTAGTTTATATTGCTCAAGAAAAAAATTATCCGCTGCGAATATTACATACTGTTAGATGCATGCTAGGTGCATTGCATCCTTAGCTGTCATGAACTGGGGCAGGTAACCTTGTGTTGCATGTCCCGACGTTTCAAGTTCCGTCAAATCCCAAGCGAAATTTGGGAGCGTCAGGACATAGTCAATTTCTTTCCCACTCAAGTGTCAGAAACATGATTTTTATTTTGAATAATACTGGGTACAGACCCCAAATAGACAAGCTTCGTACAAACCCTTTATAAAAAAGTGAGTCCCACTAATAAATAATAGTTTTTTTACACTTATTTAAGTTGGGGTGCACTTTTTTACAAGGGCTTGTCTTTTTTAGGCTTGTACAAATATCAATTCTCTTTTATTTATTTGAGATACTTAGGAGCTTGAGAATGAGTAACGGTTTGCACCATTAGTCTTAGATGAATATTTATAATTTTACAGCGAAATAAAATAATTTTTATTTTTCGGACAACAGTCGTTTGAAAATGCATTTTTTATTCGAGATACTTAGGAATCAAAATTTGTGAAACAAAGTACACTTCTAGTTTCATAGGATTATTTAGGATTTTAGGTGCAAAGTTATTTTTATCATTTTCGGGGTGAATAATAACTTCTGTGTTAGTGCCATGTAGCACGCAGCCCAATCATTTTCAAATCACAATGTGGAATGTCCAGATTAATCTAAAGAAGTTTCATTTGTACACTTGACAAGATCATAGCCACACTTTGTGAATAGTTTAGGACACTTGGCACAAGAGGAACCATAAGATGGTAATGTGAAGAAAATGAAGGAAAATCAAGCATTGTGATAATGTCACCTAAGCCAAACACTATTCCACCCAACCATTCATTCTTGTGGCAAACACAAGTTGGTTTCAACCCTAGTGAAACCCTAAATCTTTGGAATCTAATTGAAACCCCAAATATCTTGTGAAAACCGAAACCCTAAATAGTTTTCCAAACCCTAAATGAAACTGGTTTTAGCTTAGTATTTCATCACTTGATTAAATCACTTTCACATGTTATTAACCATTTAAATTCATGTTATTACACCCTTATCCATTCTTTTTATACCATAGTATTTTCATTGGTCTAAGAAAAAATAGATTTTGGCTTGATAGAAGCTGAAAACCCAAACCAAACCCTATTGAAACCCCGAATGAGACCCAATCGGTTTAGGCCCACTAATGCCAACCGAAATGCACCACCTATGCATGGCTTCTTGGAAAAGTTTCCCCACTTCCATGAGTGCACTTCTACTACCCATGTTAGTCCCAAATAGTGATTGATGGGAAGGGCAATCAATCACCTCACCACCACCCCATCATGTGGTAGCTTGAAGGCAAAAATCGTGGGCTTGGCTGACAATCCATCACCAAAAAGTTACCCTC
The DNA here is from genome assembly GCF_004785595.1 of Juglans microcarpa x Juglans regia. Lineage (NCBI taxonomy): Eukaryota > Viridiplantae > Streptophyta > Magnoliopsida > Fagales > Juglandaceae > Juglans > Juglans microcarpa x Juglans regia. Next base: position 3,355,260 of record NC_054605.1, read on the forward strand.
ACATCCCCTATCAACCCCTCTAGCAGTATATGAGTCGTCCATGGCTTATACCTTAAGCTTTTGTCACTTTTTAAAACACTTTCTTAGAGAGAACTCATTGAGAGACTTTAGACAACTTTTCTGGCCTTTCTTACTTGAATGTTTTGAAGCTTTTATAACTCTATTATCATGAAAATATCTTCACATAAGTTGTTCCTCTTTGCATCTAATTTCCATTGGAATTTTGTTTGCTATTTTGCATGAATTTTGGATTATTGAAAGTTTGTTTAAGCATGCAATGGTCATACTGAGCGGTAATCTGGACAATGTGTGATTTTTTTATTCTTTTGAGAAAGTTCTTTGAAATATCTGGGTCCGATCATTTTATGATTTAAAGCTAACATATTAACATGAAAGTTGGATTTAAATTTGTTGCATATTAAGAGTTTTTACAAAGAGTTTTACATGATATGAAAAAGTTCGAAACTTGAGGTGTAAAACAGTTTATGGTTTGAGTAAGCTTGGATCTTTCGTTATGATATTCACATATATTGTTCTTAGAACTTTGATATATGTGTTAGGAAGTTTTTTAAAGATTCATGGTGGTGATCTCGATGGAATAAATTTTTATGCATGTTAAGATCAGGTTGAAACATAAACTTGAGGCTCACGGGTTGTGTTATGTTTCTATTCAACTTTTGCCATGTGATCTTGAATTTATTGCTTAGATCAATTTTAGGAATTTAATATAAAGCATATGATATTTTTTCTTGATGGTTTACTTCATGGAAATTCAGATCTAGTGGCTTGATGAAAAACCAAAACATGTAGTACTCAATTTTGGAGTGAATCTGCAAACCGATTATGTTAGTTGATGTTTTGTGATTTTTGTGATCTTAGACTTGTTTTTTCAAGCATGCTATTTCTTAGTATTGATTTATGAAGATGTTAAGAGTATTTTCTTGAACTGTTAGAGTTCTTGGAGTTGATTTGAAGAAGGATAGACCTAGAACATCAAGAGTTGTTCTTTGTGGTCAAAAGACGATGTTTTGGCATGTTAGAACTTCTAAAAATTTCTTTTTTCTCAAGGATCACAACTTCTACTAAGCTAGGATCATGGCTGTAATAGCCCGCTAAATATTTAATGGTAGAATTTCTTTAAGTTTTAGGAACCTCGTGAAAACTCCATAAGTTTGCAAGAATTGACTAACTACGTAGGTTTTAGTTTGTCAGCATAGTCAGTGTTGCCATTCACTATGGTGCCAGAAGTGCACTTTTATTTATTTTAGATAGTTATAAGTGTCAGAATGTGATATGGTTTGCGCCATTAGACTCAATTGATTATTTAGGATTTAATGGTGCAATAATCTTATTTTCAATTTTTGGATGAAACGCTTGTTCGAAAATGTGTTTTGTTTATTTTGAGGCACTTCGGGGTTGAATTTCGATAAAGAATTGCACAGTTAGTTTAATATGTATATTTGTGATTTTTACAGTGCAAAGTCTATTTTTCAATCTTCTGGAGTGTATAGTAACCTCAATAGTAGCACCTAGTGTAGTGTTTTCAGAATCACAATATGGAATGTCAAAATTAGATTAGAGAAGTTTTATTTGGATACTTGGAAAGATCTTAGCCATACTTGGTGAATAGTATTGGATACTTATCACTAAGAGGAACCATGAGATGGATTGCGAAGGAAATCAATGTGTGAGATCATGCCACCTAAGCAAAACCCTATTCCATCCAACCATCCAAATTGTGCCAAACCAAAGATCAACCCTAAATGATTGGAATCCAATTGAAAGCCTAAAATCTTGGTTGAAACAGAAACCCTAAATGGTTTCCCCAAACCCTAAAGTTGGCCTCCAAACCCTACTTGATCCAATTTCTATCATTGTGTTTAATCACTTGATTAAATCACTTTACATGCTATTAATTTCTCAAATTTATGTTATGACATCATTATCCAACCCTTTAAACCTTGAAAATTTGATTGGGCCAAGAAAAATTGAATTTGGGCTTGGTAGTATCTCAAACCCTAACCAAACCCTCTTTAAACCCGAAATGAAGCCCACTTGCTTAAGGCCCACAAATTTTGGCCACCTTGGCAAAGTTTTTTAGGGAAGTTTTCCCTCACCCAAGGCAGACCAATCTCGCCCTTGACAACCCCAAATAGTCCCATGATGTGAGAGAGAAATCAACCGCATCACACCCTTCTACATGGCAGTAGTAGCAGCCCACTCTGCTCCACTCTGCTCCACTATTCTTGTCTTTTTGTGACAAAACCACCATACCTTAAGATTTCATATAAAGCCAAACCTCCATTTTCAAAAGCACTTGAGGTGTGTAGGTCACGACTTCCCTCAGTTCACCACTTTTCACTCACATTCTTGGAAAGAAACCCTTAAAAGCTCTCCCGGGCAGATTCCAATGGCTTTTTGCATGCCATTTTTGGAACGTTTGAGTCTAGTTTCCATGGGTATGTGTTTTTTGTTTTTATTTCATGGACGTTCGGTTGGTCAAAAGTTGTTTTAACTATGGAAAGGTCAATCTTGGTGATAATCCGGATAGTGTATTGTGTTTTAGAGTTTTTGACCAAGCTAATGGACAAATCTTTGCCTGGAATTTTTATGCAATGTTTTTAACATGTATATATGAATGTTTGTTGGGATTAAAGCTTTTGATGAAAGATTTTCGTAGATCTAGAAACTTAGAAACTGGAAGGGGAAAAACAGTTTCTGTTTTAAGAAAGTTTGAGTCTTTTTTAGTTTAATCTTACTCTAATGGCTTTGATATTTTTATTTAATGACCCCAAGCCTTTTATCTACATGTCAGGATGTTAGTTTGAAACTTTTTGGCATTGGTTTCAAATATGTGAGTTTTTATGCAAGAGATTATATAGTTGGGTCAAAAGTTTGATGTTTTTAGTTAGATCCATGTCTGGAATTATATTTTAGCCATGTGATTTTTAAGTTTAATACTTGGATCTACTTTAGTGCACTTTTTTAAACCATGTGATGTTTTGGTTTAAAGATCTCACCATAGAATGCCTTGGATCAAGTGCTTGATCAAAGCTAGTTGGGAAAGAAATTTTGTTTTTGGCTATGGGTAGGAGCCGAGTGCTTCACGTACTATTTTGTGATTTTTTGTGACTTTTATGTGTTGATTCAAAACATGTTAGTTCTTAAGATTGTGTTATGAACATTTTAGAAGAAATGTTAGATTTTTTGAGCTATTGGAAATGTTTTGAAATAGGTCAAACATTGAGATTCAAGAGTTGTATTTTACTTAAAAAGTTTGGATCTTTTTACGAAAGTGTTTTGTGATTATGTAAAGTATAATTTTGTTGGATGTTTTAAGAATGTTTTTAAACTTAGGATATGAGGATTTTTATTGCAATATTTCGGTTTGATCACTAGTTTTGGAGTTGGATAAAATTGCAACAAAATTAAAGAGAAATGGCCTTTGAAAGTTCCGGCCCTAGCATGTTACTCATAGTTGTATATGGTTTTAAAATTTTCAAAGTTGATGTTTGAGTTTATGACAAAATTTACATGCCTCATGTAAATTTTGGTATTTTTGAAGTTAGGATGTGAAATCCTTAAGTTAGGGGTATAATGATCATTTTTCCACATGTAGAGGGTAAAATGATAATTTTACCCTAAGTTAGCATTTCTTCATGTTTCTAATTTGTTAGTGATTAAGTTTCTAACATTTAGGACTTATACTTACAGTTTCTCGTGTTTCGAGCTCTTAACTTACTATCAAATTACTGCGTTTGTGTGATGGGTAATGAAAGTATAGTTTATGTATGTATGTTATCATATGTGGCAATATGTTATACTATGCCATGTCACTTCATGATTATTTGTTATATAATTTATTCTGTCACATAATATTTTTTGTTACATGTTATGCCACGTTATGAAATGTTGTACGTTACATTTATGTCATGTTTCAAAATATTGTCATGTAATGCCATGCTATACAATACTATCTGTTACATGTTATGTCATGCTATAAAATATTTTGTCTCATTATATGTCATGTCTTTCATCTCACGTCCATGTCATGTTACGTTACGTCAGGATTTCAGTCTTTTTGTTTCATGTCACGTTTCGTCTCAAGTATAGTTTGTTTATCTCAAAAACAACCTTTCGAGTCATGTCAAGTGTTTGTTTACATCTATCACGACCCTAAGTGCTAGGATGAGGTAATATTCTAGTGGAACTCCCTTGTTCATGCTGGAGTGTCTAATCTAGTGTGAAATTCCTTTAATTAACAAAGTAAGGTCAATGAGTTGCGAATGAGGCCTAATTAACTAGTCACCAGAGCGTAGCAGGCACTAACGCCGATAGTGCCACCCACATTTCAGTTTTATTTTATACGTACTCGTGCGGGTGCAGATACTTGACACGGGATACATACAGTGTGTCCATAGCAAATGTAGATAACTATGAACTGGCACGTACAATATGTGTGTCCACAGCAAGTGCAGTTACCTGTGTTGTGATGCGATAATCGGTAGGGACACATGGCTCAAAGGGACCCTTATAGCACTGTAACAACCCAATACTAAGATTAGGCCATAAGATAAGTTTTATGTATTTTTTCATATAACTATAAATATTTTATTATTATTATTATTATTATAATAATAATAATTTCATCAGATTTTACATTTATTAATTTTAATAGGATTATTATCATTTTGTTATTGGGATTTTACTATGACTCAATTTTTGCAATAGTCACTAGAGTTTTGTTTTGAATTTAAACCTTATTTATTCCTATCTCCACACGTATGCCTCATTCCTATATCTCTTGATTGTATAATCCTAATCTCATGTTCATTCTTATCTCCTATTGATCATCCTAATGGTAACCAACTCTGAAATCCTATCATCAATCCTCCCTTTAACCTCTATAAAATCCCACAAAACCCTCTGAAATAAACACAAGAAACCTTCAAGCCCGTACGTCTCTCAGTGTTTTTGTTGTAAGTGTCCTAATGGGAGACCAACTCTCACATCAAAGCCCTACTATAAATCCTCTCTTCCTACTCACAATACTCCCATCAACAAAGCCACAATACGTCACGGCCAGAGCCTCCAAGGTAGCACTTCCCTTTGTTCTAAGTTGTCCACCACAGAAGACATTGGAGCACAATCCCAGTACCAGAAACTGCCGACTAGCACAGCACACTGCCCCTAGCTCAACCACTGCGGCAGCCTCCTTGCCTAGATCATGCCGACACCACTTCAAGGGACGTTAGAGTACCACCCATGATGCCAGAAACCATCAACCAGCTCAACCCCGTCACACCCACTCCCTCCCGGTAAGCCATGGCAGTCCACCACCCTTCTCTCTCTCTCGTTTTTCGGCTAAACAAATTCTTTCTTTCTCTCTCTCTCTCTCGCTCGCTCTGTCTCTTTCAGTGCTCTACCGCCACACTTGCCACCCTTGCCTTAGCCCCAGCTTCATCGCGTGCTTCCTTTCTCAGTAGGGAGTTATCGCACTGCTTGTGTTTCCCTCAAGAAAATACCTCTGTTGCCTTCAAAGTTGAAATGAATTTCTAAGTCTATAGTCGGTTACAATTACAGCAGGGTAGACTTTTAATTTAATTGCATATATGTCACTTAGTTCTCGCCAAACAACATATGTGTTGAACTTACATTTTATATTGAGCTTTGATTTTTTAGGTTGGGCCTAATATTTTAAGTTGAGTTTAATTTTATTAACTAAATATGTTGGTCCAAAAACTTTATTTTTAAAGAAATTAGTTAAGGATTTTTAGGTTAAATTACTAAGCATTAAATTATGAGTAAACTATAGTAATAGTGTACTAGAATTTTAATATTAATCTGATTGAGTCTATTTTATTAAACAAAAAATTTATTTGACTATCTTCTAGATTATGAATTTAATTAATTAGGATATTAGTACATGTTGTTCCTAGACAGATTTAGTGATATTTAATATTGTGTATAGGTAACGAACTACGAAGTGAGATTCAAGAAAAACCAAAGCAAAGTAAGTAATTGGATCACAAATTAGGATCATCACAGTTCAACTTATATATAAGCATTATTCAAGCTAGTTCATTGATAACCATTATTTATGTACCACTAATGTCATATGCAAATATGTCATCCAACATAGCATACGATTATGTCATTCCGCATCATGTTCTAATTCAGAAATTATAATTATGTATGTATTATGTCATACATCTCATGTGTGTAAGACACGTAAACTATCTTAAGTTCAAGTGCAAGATAAGATCAGATCAGTTAATCAGATGGTCATTCAGATGCATGGTACCAATGCAGTTCAATTTCAGGATGGATGTGCAAGCCATGGACTCAAGCGTGTTCCACGATAGTATGCCAGAATACCATCAGTGGCTCTCCTTGCGGTCACGAGACGTGGGGCCGGTGCACAATCTCACACATAGGGTTAAGTGAGTTGGCCAATCAAATCAACCAGTTAAGTCAGATCAGTTAGTTAATTTAGATAAATCAGTCATGCATAACATAAACATCAGTATGAACAGTCATGAATTTTAAGCTCTTAGCATGAAAATTTTTATGAAAACCTTATATTTATTATGTTTACCTTGTGATGGATTTCTTGCTGAGTCTTCGACTCATTTTAGTTTGTTATGTTTTTAACCACCCAGGTGTGGATGATGAATATGAGCAGGCAGGACAGGATTAGAAGGAGCAATTGATTTAGTTTCAGAATTTCTAGACTAAAATTTACTTTTATGGCATAAATTTATTCAGTTTATTCATTTAATATTTTTGGAAGACATTTTATTAGACAAATATTTTTATGAAATAAGTTCTAATTTCATTTATGAAATATGATATCTCTTGTCGGGTTTATGTTATAAAAAATACATGACACTCCTAACCTACGGAAAATGGTGTTACAATTTGTACATTTTATTAGACAAATTTTTTTATGAAATAAATTCTAGTTTCATTTATGAAATATGATATCTCTTACCCGGTTTATTTTATGAAAAACACGTGACACTCCTAGACAACGGGAATGGGGTGTTACAAGCACGCACACGATCACTTTTAATTATCAAGCTTATTGAACAAGATTCCAAATTCATGTATTTTAAGTTCACATTCAGTAATGTTTCACGTTTATTTTCAGTCATGTTTCAAGTTCACGTTCAGCTCATGTTTAAGTTCATGTCATGTCATGTCTAGTTTCAGTTCAGTCTATGTTCAAGTTCAACTCATGACAGTTTATACCATGTTACGCGTTAAGTTATTTTATGTTTGCTTATGACTTTGATTATGCATTCATGCCTTTACTGCCATGAATGTAAAGGCATGAATGCATCATTAACCTATGTGGAAGTTCTCAGTTAACTTGTTGAGATTTGAACACCGAGTTAGTCCCAACTACCATTCTCCCTAAATGGTAGGAAACGTGTCAGGTCGAGGAGAGGGAGTAGAGCCTGGCCAATTGGAGGTGGTTGATTAGGCAGTGCTGACACAACGCGGAACTTGTGGCCTCCTTCGTTAGATTTTTGGATAGTATTATGGTATCATTGGCCGAGTCACACGAGTTACTTGACGATGTAATTATGGAGCTCAGTCTACCATGTTTTGGGATTATGGTCTTGTGAGACCTGTACTATAATCATGGATGCTTATCCTTTCCATATGTATGGATCATGTTTTAAGTATTTGGGATATTATTAATTTGGTGCATAGTGTTTCTTAGAGAAAAAACATTACTCGCTGTGAATAATGCATATTGTTAGATGTATGTTAGGAACATTGCATTTTTATCTGTCATGAACAGGGCCAGGTAACCTGGTGTTGCATGTTTCGACGCTTCAGATGTCCGTCCAATTCCAAGCGAAATTTGAGGGCATCACAATGGCTACTAGGGTTAAGTCCTAAGGTTCTTTTAAGTGGGGTGTTATAATCCTATCCAAAAATTGGAGCATTAGCGTGATGAGTTCCTCATTGTTTTATCATGATCTAATAAACCTCATCTAGATCATCCTTCGCAGGTTCTCCAGATACTAACACATGATCTACTATTCCAGCAAGAATGGTAGTTGAGACTACTAATGAGATTTGATTACAAATCTCAGCAAGTTAACAATCAACTTAAACTAATAGTTTATAGATGCATGTATGACAGTAAAAAGACATGAACAAGAACTAGCGTGGCATGAGTTCACAAATAACATGACATATGCTAACAACTTGGAAACTGACATGAACTGAACTAACTTGAACTGGACATGGACATAAATTAAACATGACGTTAACTAAAACTAACGTGAACTGAACATGAACTTAGAATCCTATTCCATAAATAAACTTGTTAATAAAACATGACATGTGCTTGAGTGAAAACTAAACATGGATGTGACATGACTTGACTGAATTGAACTTAACATGAACTAAAACTGATATGAACTTAATATGAACTGAACTAACATGAACATGAAATGCCCTGAATTACCATGAATGTGAAACACCCACACAATCAGAATGATTTCGCTCAAAGTATTTCATGAGAGATACTCAGACAATCAAAATGATTACGCCATGAGTATTTAATGGAAATACCCTAACAATCAGAATGATTATGCCAAGAGTACTGAGTAATAGTTCAACTAAAAATACTCTGGCAATCAGAATGATTACTCCATGAGCATTTGAGTAAAGGTACTCTAACATTCAAAATGATTACGTCAGAAATACCTTGTGTGAATTATCAATGGAGATACACAGACAATCATAGTGATTACACCACAAGTACTGTGATGGCCTGAGTTTTGTCTAGGCTTGGCCCTTACAATTTGTTCTAGGTTGCCATGGCATTTTAGGAGCCTTAGTTGCCTTGGAAGGCCTTCGAACCTTTGATGTAGTAACTTAAGCCCAAGGAAAGAGTGACCCTAGTTTACTTTGGAATTTTAGCCTTATTGGGAAACTTAGGTCCAATGGTTTAGGCCCATGATCCAATTCTAAGTTGCTAGTGTTATGTGTTCTGAGAATGTTATACCTTGAACCTAGTCTTGAAAGTGGGTTAAGAGGGAAAGAAAGGTGTAGGAAAGCACTGAGATGGGCTTACATGCCTAGCCCATTGTTCTTTTGTCTAGAATTCAAGTTTTAATGTAGGTTTCTTGGAAAGGGGAGCCTAGGGAAGTGATATGGGGTTTTTCTAGAAGTTTTGCATAGGAAATTGAAGGGAAGCCTTTGGCATTTCGAATTTTGCTAGCTTTTGCCATGTGTCAAGCATGCACCAAGTTTCTAGAAAATTTTTGTGATGAGACTTTTGTATCAAGGACAAGTTTGCCCTTAGGGTTTTGGCTAGCATACTCCCAAGCATTCTATTCTCTTGCTACTTGTCACTTAGTGCATTTTAGACCAATGGTATGTGAAAGGTCACCTAGGGAATGAATATTAGGAAGATGAAGAAACACCTTGGTAAAGCAAAAATGGAGAGGACGGCTAGGGCTATGGCACATGCCCAATGCCACTTGTCTTCCATGCTAAGAGTTACTTGTTGGGAATAGGAAAAGACATGCATGGTTTTACCAAGTTACCCCTTGAAAAGATATTTACTAGTTTAAGGAAAGGAATGGCATAAGAGGGAAAAAGGGATTTTCAACCAAGGAGAGAGGTCCAACATGCCACCTCCCAAGAATGTCCCTTCCCAATGCAATCTAAGTGGGGAACTCCAAGAGATTTTTCAGTTTTAGAGAGAGGGAGAAGAAGAAACCTTGCCACTTGTCATACATGCAAGGGTTTTGATACAAACAAGGAGGCAAGTGAAGGGTTTCATATTTAAAGAGAAGGGTTCACGCCCAGGAGGCTTTTCCCTTGCCATTTTTCAGATTTTGCATGAGTTTCCATTCTCTCCACACAATTCTCCCACGTTCCTTTGAAAGCTCTCTCATTTTCTTGTGTTTTCTCTCCAACCAAACAAAGAGGATCCTTGCAAGAGAAGTATTTCGACATTACCCAAGGATTAGCAAGGTAAGGATCAGTTTCTCCTAAGTCTTGCACATACACAAGTCTTTTCTTAATCCGAAAAAGAGATTCAAATCTCATTAGACTTTGAGAAAGATAGAACACTTTCTACTATTTCCTTGGAAATAACCTATGGCTTCTAAGAGAAACTCGTGAGGTTGTATAGTGAAGGAGGAGTTCATCCTCCATGTTTCGACCATCACGTGCATTCTTGCCTACCTTAGGAGTGAAATGAAAGGGGTTTAAACCTAAAAACCCTAGAAGCGGAATGGTTTAAGACCAAGTAATGCCCTAAAAACACACACAGACACACTCAAGAACATGAGATAGGGTTTTAGATGCTCTTTCTAATATAGTATGTTCGGATCTACAGCTTGCTAGTATTCCTTTACGAGGATTTTGTAAGTATACACTCAACTTACTCGTGGTTAATATTCGTATATGATTGTGTAAATCCTTCCATGGTTTTTGATTGATTTGTTTGCTATCTTTTGGTTGTTTGTTTGAATATGCTAATATGATCTTGAGTAACTCTAAGGAAGGAAATATATGTATTGGATTTGTGATGAAAATGTCATGAAATGTTCCTATAAGTTTCGGCTTTCACTTGATTGAGGTTGATGGTTTATGCAATACGATGTTTCGGTTTGAATATGCTTTGGATGCTTCGAACCTTCGTAAAAAACCTGAGATTTCTTGTTTTTTTTCACTATGTCTTGATTTCTATATTATATACTTAAAGTTTGGAACATGTTTAAGTGATGAATCTTCATGTTTTTATACCTATGAGTTTCGGCCTAAGCAAGTTCTCATGATTCCATGTATGTGTTATGATATCCCACATGGTTTATGTTATCATGCTATGAAATGAAAATGTTATGCCTAGTTATTTCATGCACGACATTCCATATGCCATATGTCAAGTATAAGTATGCATGTTTAAGTCTCATGTCACATGTATTTGGGAAAAAATGTTTTCAAAGAAAATTTTTTAATACTACCCCAAGTTCTAGGGAAGGGAATGTCCTAGTGGAACTCTTTTGTCCACTCTGAAGTGCTTAAGAATGGAGTGGTAACCCCTGGGTTTATGAAAAACAATCGATGAGCCTCGAATGGATTCTTTTTAAAGGATATCGGAGTGAGGAAGCACCTAACTCTAGTGGGTGCATAAAGCATGTAACCTGACGAAGTAAGGTTGAGTTAATATAATTCTCTGTTTATGACGTATTCATCACGGTGTACGGACCGTGGATGGTGCGGTAACTAGCAGGAACAAGCGGTGCAAGGAAGGGATCAGTATTGTGTCCACCCTCTGAACAAGAATAAGAGCTCATAAGATAAGGATCACTTGATAAAAATCTCGTGATACGATAAGGATTACTTGATGTAAATCTTGTGATATGTTCTGATAAGGTAAGTTTTGAATAAGTTCATGTGAATAAGAAAAGTTAAGAAGTTTTCATGAAAATTTTAAGTCTCTGTTACAAGTCTTTTGAAAAGGGTTAAGTGCATAAGTCAAGTACATGTCCATGCACGCATATCATGATATATCTTTTGTATGCTTGTATTAACTGTGGTATGTTGTGTGATTACTTGCTGAGATTTCTCAAAATCTCATTGTGATAGTTTTCACTACCATTCCCCAACCGGGATAGTAGAAGTTGTAACAGGTACCTGATATATCCAGGAAACTTGAACTAGGACGGTTCCCTAGTAGAAGACGAGTTCACCGTTCAGGCCCGTCAAGACTACACTGCTGATGTACTAATTCATATGGCTAAGCTTCTTAGGGAGATTTTACATAGTATTAGTGAGATATAAATTGATGCTGCGATCTATCAACCCTATAAGAACTTGAAGTTTTGGTGGAATATGGACCAGCTGTCTACATATTTAGAGCGAGCCTCTAAGGCTTCGGCTAATGCGAAGGCAGTAGCAAAGGATTTAGGTATGATACCGCCTGAGCCTCAACAATCCCATGGGGTCTTTTGGTGTTTATCTCTCGTGGTTCAATGACTATGAAGAGTACAGGAGCTTAAGTATTTTGTGAAGAAAAGAAAAAAAAAAAAGAAAACAAGAATAAGGCAACAACAATTATGGCTAACTTTTGTGGAATTATGTTGACTTTGGTGGAGATCCCATGTTTTGGGAGTTTTAAATTGGACACTGTTTTGGGTTATGATATGAATTTATGGTGCCATGTGCTTTGCAATTGCTTATCGTGTTGCTTAGTTTATCCGACTATTATTAATTCTTCTGCTGCTACGCTATTGCATAGTGCTAGTGTACTTGGGTGCATAGCATATTACCTGTCATGTATGGTGGGTGTGTAGCCTTGTGTTACATGTCCCGGCGTCTCAGTCACCGTCCAATCCCAAGCGGGGGTTGGGGGTGCCCCAAGTACCCATGCATGACTGAATGGGAAAATATTTCTTAATGGATTCCTGTGACTCATGACATGGCGTAACGTGACGTGACATGTTTGCGTGACTAACAACATGGCATAACATAGCGTGTTATAGATAAACATATACTAGAAATAAATCATAACATGTACTAGAGATAAATCATAATATGTACTGGAAATAAATCATGGCATGGCATAACATAACATGTATATAAGCATAACAAACATGAATGATGATTTCTTACCTCCATGCATACACAAGTATCTTGAAAGTAAGCTAGAGACCAATTTACAATGATTTTAGCATGACGTAAAATAGCACAAAATAACGTGAACTGAAAAGAGATATTATTAAGAGTTAGAAACTCCTCATTAACAAACTCAGAAACATAAAATTACTGACTCAAAGTAAAATGACCATTTTACCCATTTACTTGTAGGAAAATGGCCATTTTTAGCCTTAATTCAAGGAATTTGCATCCTAACCCCAAAACTCACCAAAATTTACATTCTTCATGTCGATTTTATCCTAAATCCAAATATCTAATTAGAAAAATTTAAAACACAATACAACTATGTGAACTATGCTTAGCTCGAAACATGCTAGGTCTAAAACTCTTCATTTTTGTTGCAATTCTATTTAACTTCAAACCACATATTCAAACCAATTTATGCAATATCTAAAGATCATATCCTATGTTTTAAAATCATGCTAAGACCTTAAATAATACACTACAAAAAATTCACAAACTTCTCATGACAAGAAAATGTTAAAACACCAAATCTCCAACAACTATTTGATGCAATTGAACTATTTCCTTTCCAATAAACACCAAGGACTCCAAAATTCCATCAGTATATTCTAAACATGTTTATAAGTCAATCCTAAGAATTAAAATGCTTGAAAAAACAAATCAAAGACCACAAAATTCACAAAACATCTCTTAACACAATCGACTTGCACACTGACTTCAAAACCTAGTAACTCATGCTTGGATTTTAGATCAAACCTACTAAATCCGAATCTCTCATGAAATAAAATATTCAAGAAATAACATCATATACCTCATTTTCAAGTTCTAAACTTTATCTAAGTATTAAACCTAAGATCGCATGGTGAAAATTCATAAAAACACAAAACAAACCCGTGAAACTCAAGTTCTTGTCCTAACCAGACCTTAGCATGCATAAAAATTCATTTCATCAAGATCAAGATCATTAATCTCCAAAATAAATTCATAGCATATAGATCAAAATCCTAAGATTAACATATGTGAATATCAAGACCAGGTTCATGCTTCCATAACAAAAGATCAATACTTCTCAAAACAAAAACTATTTTTACACCTCCAGTTTCCAAATTTCTAAATTAATGCAAAATATCTTTGTAAAATCTCTTAAAATGCAACAAATCTAAATCAAAATTGCATGATAACATGTTAACTCTAAAACATAAAACTATCGGACCAAAATCTTGCCAAAAACTTCATGAAATAAATCAAAATTTCACACAACATCCAGACTATCAAGCAGTAAGACCTTTCTATGCTTAAATAGACTTCATACTAATCAAACCTCCATGAGAAATTACATACAATACACTAATGGAAACTAGACACAAATAGGAATAACTTATATCAAGGTATTTTCATGAGAATCTTCCTAGAAGGGCAACGAAAAATTCAAGCAAGAATAGCCAAAAAATCTGTCTAAAATCTCCTTTTGAGTTCTCTACATTAAGTAAAGTGAAAGTGACCAAAACATGAAGAACAAGCATTGAACAACTTATATAGAGCGTCCAGGGGGGGGGGGGGGGCTAAGAGGAGATGTGAGAGTGACAACTTGATGGTAGTTTTGTCAGCCAAAACTATGGGCAGTAGCACATGGTTTTCTGGCTTGGGAGCTACCGAGTGATGGGTGGTTGTGAGGTGATTTATTGACCTCCCATCAACCACTATTTGGGCCCAAATCCAATTTTTATTAGCCCAATGAAATTACCAAGGTATAAAAGAATAAATAAGGGTGTAATTACATGACTTTCAATGTTTAATAGCATGCAAAACTCATTTCATCAAGGGATTAACCATTAAGCTAAAACTGTCTAACACTTAGGGTTTGGGGTAACCATTTGGGGTTTGGAGAAACCGTTTAAGGTTTCAGTTTTCACCCAAGTTTTGGGGTTTCATTTAGATCTAAAAAATTTGGGATTTCACAAGGGTTGTGATGAGTGTACGAAAGTGGATTCTAAATACCTTATTATTGAACTAAAATGTTAAAATGTTAATAGAAATAATTGGAATTATTGTGTATTCTTGAATTGGGTTTCTATTTACTTTGGGATATTCCTAAGCAGATTTTTATATTTAATTTTAGAGTCTATAAAAGAGTAAGTCCAAACCCATTCAAATTTAAAGGACTTTCAAGTGGGCAAGACGTTGGAACAACCTAAGAACTTTCAACGAGTATAGGACTCTTCAAATAAGGATAATGATGGAGTTTGAGAGTAATTCAGATCAGAGTCCAAAATGCGCTAGGAGACATAATGGACATACTTTAGTATTTTAATCATAACCTTCCGCTCAGATATCGAATTGATGCGAGTATTGATGCGTTGGAAAGCTATCTTAAAGGGCTAAAACATTTTCTCTAATAAAGATTTCCAAATTCAAACTCCTGAAGTGTGTACATGGCTGCCAATTGAGTCCTAAAATTTAGACGATTTTGTGTGCAGGAATATGAAGACATTAGGGTTTCTTTCCTGCCCTATTTAAGCATATCATTAGCATGAAATTGGGGAGTTTAGAAGAGGGGAGACGACTCAGTTTGAAGGAGAAAGATCTGAAATTAATTTTCATGGCCTCCGTTTGCTCTATTTTTCTCTTAAGATTTTTGTTGTCCATTATATTTATAGGTAACTAAATTCTCAAGTAGGGATAGGGATGAACTTGCACATTAGATGGTATTTTTAATTTATTTTTGATTTATGTATTTGATTTTCAATTACTAAAACTCTTTTGTTTTATCATTCTCAATTTATTGTTGATGTTTTCTTCTCCGAATAAATTTTGTTTATGGATTCAGTCATGCTTTTTCTATTGAATGGATTAGTTCTTTGATTATGTTTGGATAAATTATTTATCTATATTGAATTAAGTCTTTGCTGCAATATCGCTTCCTGAGTATATTGTCGTCGTTGGATTTTCTCAATACTAATAATAATTTACGTATTTTAAAAGTGGTGAATGATTTTTCAAAGGGTTACATTTGGTTTAATCTTGGTTTATAAATCTATACCTTCCGATTGTGAATATTGGGAATTGAGTTCCCAATTGAGTTATTCAATGAATTAAGAATAATTAAAATACCATATTTGTGCAAGGGATTCCCGACGCTTTACTATTTGTCAAACTTCAGTAATTTTTCCGTTAGTCACTTTGCTTCACTTCATTTGCATTTAAAATTAATCTTTGTTCTCCATTAATCATTTAATCTCTTTCTTTAGTTTCTTTGTTCCTTCTACAATTCTTTTAATTTGTCTCTCTATGGAATTGACACCCTAAAGCTGTGTTACAACTACCGCATTATTCTTTGGGCGTAATTAGGTTGAAACCCTCTTTGGTTTGCGCAAAATGAATGGTTGGATGAAATAGTGTTTTGCTTAAGTGGCATGATCACAATGCTTGATTCTCCTTCATTTCCTTCACATTTCCAACTCATGGTTTCTCTTGGAGCCATATGTCCTATACTATTCAACAGTTGTGGCTAAGATCTTGTCAGGTGTTCAAATAAAAACTTCTCTAGACTAATTTGGACAATCCACACTGTAATTTGAAAATCGACTGGTCTAGATGCTAACGTAGGTGTTACTATTTACTCTAAAAATGGTGAAAATATCTTTACACCATAAAATTCTAAATAATCCTACGATCCTAATAATGCAATTTGTTTCATGAGTTTCAACTCCTATGTGCCTCGAATTAATCAAAACGCGCTTTCGAACAACTATCATCCGGAAAACAAAAATCTTATTATTGTGCAGTAAAATCCTAAATATTCATATGAGACTAATTACGTAAATCGTTTCTCAATCCTATACTCCTAAGTACCTTAAATAAATAAAATTGCATTTTTGTCACTAAAGTGGGTAAGAAACTGGCTAGCTAAGCTAATAGCCTAAAACCTACGCGATTTCTCGATTCATGAGACCTTTTTGGGATTTTCACAATGTTCCTGAAGCCTAAAGAAATCCATCCATTGAATTTCTGGCAAACTGTTACACCAATCACCCTCTTTGAAGGTTAAATCCCTCCTCCTATTGTTGGCGTAATTTTTCTACCTACTTTGGGTCATAGCCATCTTTGCTCGTATGAGTTTGAGTTGTTCCATCATTTCGTGAATAATATCTAGCTAGTCTAAATAACTAGGCCTCTCCTACTTCATCCCAACATATAGGCGACCAACACTTCCATCTATGTAACACCTCATAAGGGGCCATCTGGATAGTCGCCTTATAGCTATTATTCTAAGCAAATTTAATGAGTGGCATGTGTTGCTCTCAGGGTCCCGTGAAGTCTAGTTTTGTAACCCCCGCTCATTTCTTCTTACGTAAGCTTCTCTCTTTCTTACGTAAGACTCATCCTTTCTGACGTAAACAAATTCTGATGACAGAATTATGCAACAGTTTACCATTCTTTTTGGCGACTGCGAGCATCGTCATGTGTGCCGAACTATGATGGTGTGTCTCTCGAGATATTAGGTGACTTCTAAGGCACGCCCAATGTTTTAAATGTACTGGAAATATTTATATGAGGTATTTCCAGTATCGTTGTGTTAAACTTGTTTTTAAATGAGACAATTATAATATTTTGAAGAGCTCCAAAATATTATAATTGTCAGAAATCATTTTAATATTAATTATTAAAATAATTCCAGTTTTTGAAATATTATGAGATTTAAATTATGTTGAAAGCTTTAATTAAATTAAATGGTTTCATCCTTTTAATTATATTAAATAAGACTTCATCATTTATTAATGATAAAGAAATATTATTTTATAAACTAAAGTTAGTTTAAAATAATATTTACCTTAATTCCTCTAAGTGCTTTTAATTAAGTTAACGTTGACGCATTTTCAAATCAGTGTTTGAGATTCAACGTTAGATCATTACGTGGATCCCCAGGCGAAGGGATTGGATTATAAACCCAGACCCCCCTCTCTCTTTCCCTCACTTTTCCCTCCCCTCTCTTTCTCCTCCCTCTCTCCTCCGGCGTACGCTATACGCAGCTCCTACGCCCGAACTGCTCCATGCCTCAGCTCAGCGCCGCCGTGCGTCGGCAACTCTCACCGCCAGCACCATCCACGGCAGCCCCTCTCCCTCACGCTTTCTCTTCCTCTCTGCTGGAAGTACAAAGCCCGTAGCACCACCGTGAGCTGTCCTACGGTGCCACAGCTCCCACGGCAGCTTCTCCTCCTGCTGGCCATCATCCTCCAATGAAGCCAATCCCTGTTGCGCAGCCCTCCCTCTCCTTCCACGGCAAGAACCCGAAATGGGTCTCTAACCCATTTCCTCACCGTGCGCCGCCGTGCGCAGCTCCCACTGCCACCAGGCACCACCGTGGACCTCCCCTTAACTCCCCCTTCCTCCTCCCTTGGACCCGAGGCCCATGGCCTCTCCTCCATGCACGGGTCTCCTCCTCACGCACGCCCGGCTTTGCACTCCTCCATTGCCGTGCACCACCACCCACGGTAGTTGACAGCCACCTTCAGCCTCCTCAGGCCACCACCAAGCCAAGCCAACCAACCACAGCCCCGATCTGTCACCCATGCACGCACACTCTCTCTCACTCTCCCACGGTCTTTCCTCCACTGTGCGGCTAGATCCGCCGACGTGAGCCACCGTGGCGCCACCTCGATGCCACTGCGAGATCCACCGCATTTCCCTTAGCCAAGCCCTAGGTCCAAACCACCACTTTACGTGGTGGGTAATCACTGCACGTGATGGATAGTCACTGCATGTGACTGACTACCACTGTACACGGTTAGGTACGCTATGTACCGCCCTTCATAGCCACCAACACAGGGCCTTCACGAGCCCTTCCAAGACCACACTTAACTATCCAAACGCCCAAACAGTCAACGTACGTGGGTTAGCCGCCACGTACGACCTCTCCGACGTCATCGGCTGTGACGATCAGCGAGCAACGCACGGGTTATCCCGTCGATGGTATAACTCTCTATCCCTTATTTATATGTTAGATGTTAATTAGTGGAGTAGGTTGTGGACTGTGCTGTTAGTATTAGGGGAATGACTGTGTAGTATTGAGATGCGTTGTGTAGTGCGTTGTGAAGTGTTGAGCATATCTCTATAGTGTGGTGATGTGATGTGCCATGTATATGAAGTGTTGGGCTCATTGTGTAGTGTGCTATGAAGTGTTGGGCATTCTATGTAGTGAAGTGTTGGGCTTATCTGTGTAGTGCGCTGTGAAGTGTGAACCGTAGTTGGAAATTGTGTTATGCAGTGTTGTGGACAGTGCGGTGTAGTGTGGTTGTGGACTATGCGTTGTATTGGTGTCGTGGCATGTGGAGTGGGAACAGTACACACTGAGTGTACTTTGTGTGTGGCGTAGTGTGACATAAAGAGAGTGTATGTAGAATATACTCTCCTGGCGTATTGTGGAATGGGAAGAGTACACGTAGAGTGTACTCTGTATGGCGTGGTGTGTGATTTGAGTACACGTGGAGTGTATTTCATGTAATGGAGTGACTCACCATATGGCGGGTAGGCCATAATGGTGATGTGGCGTGGTGTGTATGAAGGGAGTACATGTAGAATGTACTCCATATGGTGGAGTAATGCACCATGTGGCAGATATGCCATAATGGTGATGTGGAGTGATGTGTATGAAGGGAGTACATGTGGAATGTACTCCATATGGTAGAGTAATGCACCATGTGGCGGATATGCCATAATGGTGATGTGGCTTGATGGGTATGAAGGGAGTACTTGTAGAATGTACTCAATATGGTGGATTGATGCACCATATGACAAGTATGTCATAAGGGTGATGTGGCGTAGTGCATGTAAATGGAGTATGTGAAGAGAGTAGTACTCCATATGGTAGAGTGATGCACCATAAGGAGGGTATGCCATAGTAGTGATGTGGCATATGTGAAGGGAGTATACGTGGAGTGTACTCCATGAGGCAGTGACACTCTGTGTGGCGTGTTGCAGAGATAAGGATGGTTGTGCAGTTGATGGGCGTAGAACGTGGTGAATAATGTCGGGAATTGTGGAACAATGTCCCGAAGTAGTTCTGGCGTAGTCTGTAGTCTATAGTGACAAGTGTCACTGTGATTGACTTACGGCTGGAAGTATGCGTAAAGTAGCAGAACAAGTGTAAGAGTACGCAGCGGAAGCATGATTGGGCAACGTCACGAAGTGACGTGGTTATTGACAATCATGCTTATGATGGATAAGGAGTTAGCTTTGGAATGGCGTAACGGAAATGTAACAAGATGTCACGATGTGACGGGAGTACGTGAGGAACCGTACTCGTGATGAGTAAGAAGTTGGCATAGAAGTAACGTAGCGGGATGTCAGGTGACGTGACAAGGTCACGGTGTAGCTTGAGAGTAGTCTCAAGCTATGTGACGTGACACAAGGCGTAGTTGTGAATGGAGCCTTGTCGCACTAAGTGTTGGGATGAACTGTAAGAAAGGACGGCTAGCATGAAGAGTCATGCTGGTTGGGTTAAGAGAATGTTGGTATTAGAATATGGCTCTCATCCCTACGAGCAGATGATCAACATGTTATATGTTGATTTTAGGTGATAAATGGGTAAGGTACATGTGTAGTCTAGTGAGACACGTGCACCAGACGGATTCACCATATGTAATGGGTAATCTGTCCACAATATAGTTGCACGGTGCTTAAGCCTCAGAGTTGGCTTAGAGCCGTGTGGCTTGTATGGATGGGAATGAGGATTAGTATGGGCTAAAATGTATGGAGATAGTGACGAGTGTACTGTCTAAAGAAGGGATGCGTGACTTAGTTGGTCTGAGTCATGCGTTGGAACGTGGTTAATGAGAAGAATGAGACAGAGGTCTTAGTGTCTTAATCCTAAGGTGAATCATGGGTTCACTTTAGTGAGTGAGCACTCGAGGCAAGACCTGAGTTGGAAGATGTGGTGACCGCAATGGGTCCCCGAAGGTTTTAAGGTAGTAAAGGGCACGTAAGTGCATGAGATAGAAGGAGAGTGTTCCAAGTATAGCGTAGTTCTATTTATAGTTAAGTTGTTTATGCACTAGATAGAGAATGACGTTAAGGTTATGTATGCATGTAGGTTGCCAGCTGACACGCGCATGAATGGCCTGCATGGTATGAAAGTGGCATGGAGTCCAAGTAAGTATTACGTTCATGCCCTTCTGGAGTTTTCTAGAAATTACGAAACGAAAACGAAAAGCTCTTCTCTTTAAGAAAATGTTCACGAAAGAATATGCCATGCTTTCAAACGTATATGTACGTACGGCCCCTCCATGAAAGCCCTTTTTTATGCACCCAAAGTTATTAATTGTACGCATGCGAATGGATGACTATAAGATGTATCTATTGTATGTATTTTCAAAGAAACGAACTGATGAAAATGCACGAAAGACGAGCTTGAGCCGACGCCTTCGTGGATCCTACGGAGCGACGTTGTCACGAGCTCCTCGAGGTGATCCTCGTGGACGCCGCGAAGGCCGACGTTGAAGGTGATGCTTACGGATGCCGCGAAAGGCGAAGTTTGAGCCCGTGCTTTATGTTTTATGGACGGTACGAACTGATACTTTTGTGAATGCCGCGAGGTGATGCTCGTGGACGTCATAAAAGAGGACGTTCGAGCCCATGCTCACGAAATGATGTTTTCTCACGAAAATAAATGTTTTCTCATGTTAAATGAAAGATAGAACTGAATGAAAGCTCCAGCTCTTCGGAGCTGGCATGAATGAATGAAGCTCCAGCTCTTCAGAGCTCACATGAATGAATGAAAGAATGAATGAATGAATGAAAGCATGAAATGTATGAAGACACGTAACGGCCATATGAATGAATGAAAGGGTACCAATGAATGGGCAGATTGCAATGCCTGGTAAGTAGTACTGGTAGTGCACCTAGTGCCCCTATGAAATGGGATTTCTAACCCGTGGCCACGGGCGGGATCTAGGTCAAAGGGTCACTAACCCTAACACACGAGGCGTAACAGTGTGTACCGGCCTATGAAAGTGAAAAGAAAGAATGTATGTATGTACGTATGTACGCATGCACAAACGCACTTTAAGAAATGAAGATACTGACGGGTGACACATTTTACGAAAAGAAAGGAAAACCCCATCCAGTGAAGCTTTCAAACGAACGCACGTATGCACGCATGCATGTAAGTATAGTATGTACGAATGATGAATGCATGAATGAAAACCTATGTTATTATATTTTAACTGCATGAAGTAATGCTTACAAGTCTTCGACTCATTTTAGTTTTTATGCATATCCCTCCCCCCACAGGGAAGGAAATGAAGTACGCGTTGGACACGGCCCATGGGGAAGAGCATGGAAGTCTAGGCACGAGCATTTAAATGTAAGAGTGGCCTTTAATTATTAAAAATGATGTTTTTCACTGTAAACCTCTTTTATTGTAAAAGTACATTTTTATTTTATAAACGTAGAGTCTTGCACCCTGGGAAGAAGCAAAAAGTTTTAAATCGGACGATAATTCCCGTCGTCCTTTCTCAAAATATTTTACAAAAAATCCCACCACAAGGACGGGGCGTTACAAGTTTGCATGACCCCAACATATCCTCCAAGGTTTGGATGGTCATTTCTGACTATTCATCCATCTAAGCGTGGTAGGCACTACTGAACTTCAGTTTCGTGCCTATCGCCTTTTGTAACTCCTTCAAAAGTTAGATGTGAACTTAGGGTCCTAGTCTGATACTATAGTTTTAGGGACTCCATTTAACATCACTACTTATCTTATGTACAATTGAGTGAGTTTACTCATTGTGTCTATGGTGGTGACCGGTAAGAAGTGAGTACTCTTGGTCAATCGGTCCACTACTACCATATCGCATCCTTACCCATAGTAGTTCAGAGTAACCCAACTATGAAATTGATATGAACCCGCGAGAATGAAATCCCTTGGACCCACAATCAATTTGAAAACTCCCCAAGAAAGCCAAAATCAAGTCAAAGGATGGAGAACCTAGACCCGAAGAGAACCCGTCTCAAGAACCCAGATTATATCAAAATCTAGACCAGTTGAAGAACCTGTCTCAAGAACCCAGATTACAAGGGAGGAATGCCACAGAGGTTGTGATTTACCTTTGATAAGTTCAAAAGTTCTATAAAGAATAAGAGGAGTAAAACCCAACTCACAATGAATAAATTCATCAAATTTCATAAACTTCTTAAAATGAGGCAACAAAGAGTATTTAAACCAAAACCTAATTCAAACCCTAGCCAAAATAAAGCCCCAACTTCCAAAAATACCCTTGAGTGAATAGTGTCGCTGCTACAGTATGACGCTATAGTAACTCGGCTACATTACTTCTTAAAACCCTAGTTCAACAAATTAATAAATTTCTCAACATGCCCTTGCATAGGCCCCCTTAAGTCCTTCCCATAATAAACTCAATTATTTTAAACTAATAAAATAAGTCCTTTAAATGAATTAAACAAGTTGAAAGCCTTCAAGTGCCCAAAGCCTTTAAGTCATGTTGTTGCCCTCTTTCATAGCTTATCAAATGAATTAAAACTGGATCTTCATCCTTCAAGCCCATCTTGAATATTGGGGTCTTGTTAAACTCGTCCCAAGTAAATTGCATCAATCCTTGCAATACCTCATTGATCTTCTTGGCTCTTGACCTTGTAATTGGCTTATCTGGAACTTGCAAAGAATCTTTAAGTCTAGGCCCACTTTGGTTCCCATCAGAAATCCATAGCGATGTCTTCCCATTTCCATTCAAGAATGGGTAAAGGTTGCAAGTTTTTCGCCAGTCATTGATGCTCCACCTTTACTCTCCTACACATATCACCTTTTTCAATGAAGTGAGCTATGCTCCTCTTCATCCCTTCCCAACAATATCCCTTTCTAAGAACTCGATACATTTTCGTTCCTTTTGGTTGTATGGCGTATGACAAGGATCACTTTGTATAACTTATAGGTTGGTTGGGATCACCTTATGCCTTTTGAACAACAAGATCCTGTCCTTGCCCAAGCTAAAATGGGCAGGTCTTTCACCTTTGTCAACCTTCCGTTGCTCTGTCGACTAGGATAGTCTGATTGAGAACTCAATTTCCCAGGCAGGAGGCATCCCTAGCAATTCCTCAAAAACTTCCAGGAATTCTCTCATTGCTAGTATATCCTCCACCTCTTTACACATCCCTTTCTTTGAGGCTAGATACACTAGGTAGGCCTCAACCCCTTTTATCAACTTCTTCTAAGCCTAAACTGAGGTAATAACTTCTGGTATCAGGCTCACTATGCTTCCTTTAAAAATTCTAACCTCCATTCCTGGTATTCGAAAAGTTACAACCCTTAAAGGTTACAACCCAAGATAACGCCGAAGACTATTAGTTCAGCCTCCAAAGGAATTCCCTAGCATACTGAATACTATTAAATCAACCTCCAAAGGAATTCCCTCTCCCTCCAATAGAAATCCTTTAACTACCTTGGTGCAAAACACTGTTTCTCCATTCGATAGTGCCACCGTGACTCCCTAGCTTATCAGTTGTGTACGAAGGCAAACCATCACAACCAATGTGAAAGATGCAAATGACTGGGAGGATCTCGAGTCAAATAATGCACTCGTGTATACTTTTGATATTCTAACTCTTTTTGTGATAACCATAACTACTTACTTTACGTAAAGGACTCCTATGAAAGACATTAACTAAGACAAAGTATGACTCCATATTTGTGATGACGTAGGCTTCCTACATTTCCATGGCATCTTCAACAAACTCTCCTTGGGTAAGTGCGTATACCTTGGCTTTCACTGGTTACCTTAGGCCTCCATGTCCTCCTCTTCGTACTATTTGCTACATTGGGGGTGCTTGGGGACAATCTCAAGTGTAATGTCCTGTCTTTCTACACCTGTAGCACACATTTTGGGCTTGTCGATGGTCCCCTTAGTGGGATATATGGCAAATGTTACACATTGGCATTCTTCCACCCATTTGTGAATGTCTAGAGTTGTTGGTTGTCGCCCATCGGTCCTTAACACGAACTTTTCTAGGGCTCTTGCACTGATTCCTTCGCCTACCATTATACGTCTCTTTTGATTTAGGGATACCGTGTGGTGCCCCCGGCCACCACTTAGGATTGGATGATGACCGAAACACTGGGACATGCAACACAAGACTACATACCCCTTGTATATGACAGATAAGATGCAATGCACCTATGTATACTAGTAGTATGCAATAAATATTACAATGGAAAAATGTAAAACTAAGTAATGCCTAAAACAATTTTATTAGCACATGGTACTGTAAGACTAAACATGACCCAAACATTGTCTTATATGGCTTTTCAAAAGTACCAGAAAATATATATTCTTTGTCTCCCAAAAGATAAGTATTGAAATGTTTTCCCAAAACAAAGGGACCATTGCAAAAGTTGAAGTCCTAAAATCCAAAACATGTTTCCTTGCACAGGAAAAATGGTCCCTTTTTTTTGTTTTATTCCAACTAGCCAGGCGTCTCTGAAAATCGGTCCTTGTCTCGATTCCTTAACCTCTTTAACTGGTCCATTAGCTGCAATGCCTCGGTAATGAGCCGGTTGGTGTTCACTACCCTATCCAACAAAGAGGGCTCTGTCGAGCTTTCATTGTTCTTTGGTACCTCCTCGATGGCTAGGGGTACTGTCCTTTTACGTTTCACCATGGGGTGATCTTCTATACCTATCATGACTACTACCATTCCATGTAGGGAATGGTAGTGAAAACTACAATAATGAGATTTTGGAAAATCTCAACAAGTAAATATACAACAGTTAACATAAGCATACAAATGGCAGTTCATGGAATGCGTGCATGGACATGTACTTGACATATGACTTGACCAAAAACTTGACTTATGTACTTGGACTTTTTCAAAAGACATGTAACAGAGATCCTTAGAAGTTTTGGAAAAATATTTTTGACATCATTTTCATGTTAATCTTTACACATTCATATCATATCAATTCATGTGAGCTCATAGCCTTGTTCATTTCATATAACATATGGTGGATACATCATGGCTCTCCTATGCACCGCGTGTTCCTGCTAGTTACCGCACCACCAACGGTCCGTACACCTTGGTGAATATGTCTTATTCATATTCATTATAACACGACAATACTTCATCAAGTTATTTGCCTTAGTTATGGCACCTACTAGCGTTAGGTGCTACCTCGCTCCAATATCCTTTCTAAAAAAGTTCATTCTATGTACGCCGGAGGTTGTTTGTCGACCCAAGGGTTGCCACTACATTCTTAAGCACTCCAAAGTGAACAAAGAAGACCCACTAGGACATTCCCCCGTCCTAGCATTTGTGGTTGTGATAAAACATGTACTTGACTTTTGAAAATATCATTACCCAAATGCATGTGACATGAGATTTAAGACGTACTTTTTCTTACATAAGACATGCGATGTATGAAATTCTGTGTATGCATGAACAAGCATATCACATTTGGTTTCATGGCTTGGCAACATATGAGCATAACATGATACATAGGCAATATCCAAAGCATATTACAAATTGAACATCAAAAGGCTCAAACCAAACATACAAAAACATGCTTGGTTGAAACTCATAGGGTTCATTACCAAGTGAAACTCATCTTTAACATGACTCAAATCCGAAACACAATAGACTATACATCATGGCAAAGATAATCACATAATCCGAATCATGAAAACATGGCAAATCATCACACAAGCCGAAACCCTAATCTCTAGTTGAAACCCTAAATCACATCAAATCGTGGTGTAACATCATGCAAACTGAAACCCTAACACATGTGATCTTAGGATGGCATCATACAAACCAAAACATATAATCATGGTATGATCTTATATAGCTCACAAAAAGATATTTGTTCACAAAATCACTAAATAACAAACATACACAATACCAAGCAAGATGAAAGATTCACACAAGTACATACATATGTTAACCAAAAATAGGTTGAGGGTTTGCTTACAAAAGTTCTTCAAAGAAAATGCTAGCAGTTGTAATGGATGATACAACTTGTTAGAACAAGGGACAAGTAGGGTTCGTCATTTCACCCAAAGTGGCCCTTTCAAATATTTGGTTCATAGGTTTCTAGAAGATGAAACCATTGAGTTTACTCGACCCTTTCTAGGTCATGAACTTGTAATAAATGTGCAGGTGATATGGCTAATCGATTTGAGGATTTGGGTCCTCAAACTTTTGGTCTCCCTTCCTTGGAAACCTTAGGTCATTTCAAAGATGAAATAGCTCATTGAAACAGTGTGTGGGAGTGTGTTCTTCAAAATTTCAAACTCACTTTGCGATCTCCTACACCTTGGAATAGGCATGTGTGATTCTGAGCAGAAAGGAATCAAAGTGTAATGTTCTTACCGTGGAATTTCTCCTAAAGCCGTGGTCTTCCCTTGAGTGTGAGAGTGTATCTTCATTGTTTGGTTGGAAGGAAAGTGTGGAAAAATGATGTGGACTTGGAGAATACTCTAAGTGGCGTGAGAGAGATGGAGTAGAAAGAATGCCTTAGGAATCTGAAAATGAACAAGAAAAAAAGGGGTGGTCATATGGAATGTGGTCTTTATATAGCCTACCTCCTTGAAGCCAATTGGTCAATCAAGAGCCAATGCATGTTGGACATGTGGCATGGTTCTTCCTTTTCTTCCCTTGGCCGAAACCCTAATGCCCTCTAAGCTCCTCTCAAACGTTATGGTTCAATGAATCCTATGTGCAATTGTGTAATTTACCTCAAAGCCTCTTCATCTTCCTGAGAAAGTGGGTATTGCATGCATGCCAAGTGGCATTGGCGTGTGGACTGTGGAGTCCCTCAAAGTGTCATCCCCCTCTCTCATTTCCCCATGAGGATCTTTCCTATTCCCCATAGTGTCTCTTCCCCTTCCCCATGCGTGACCCTTACTCTCCCCTGAGTAAGAACCTTATTCTTCCTATTCTCATTCCCTAGGTGATTCGCCCACTTCCCTATGCCTCTTAGAAACTCTAAACATGACATGTGGTAAGTGATTGGATGTAGTGGTCGATACCCTAGGGTTACAATAGTAATTTTCGTGTGATGTTTCTTATAAAATCCTTCCTACAGCAATGCATGAATGAAAAATGGCACAATGTCTGAAAATACCCTTTAGTGGGCATGTGGCTTAGGGATTCAAAAGTCTCTTGGTGTTCCCCATGTAAATCCTTAGGAAAATCAACTCTTGGTCTTCCCAAAGTGTCATTCCCCATGTAAGATCTCTTGGAACTCTCTACAATCGACAAGTGTCGTTAGATGGGATTCCTGGTAGGTGTGGGGCATGTTGGCCCAGTGGCCCTTGGCCTCCCCTAGGTGAATCTCATGATTTCCTTTCTAGAAGCCTCCACGCACGAGTGACATATGGCAAGCCCAATGGCTCACTAGGGTAGGCATGCAAGCCTCCCTTGGCTTCTCAAACACTCTTCTCTCTCTCCCCTAATCCCACTATCATATCCAGATTTATGGGTCTTACATGCATGACAAGTGGCACAAGCCTCATGGTGTCGGGTGTGACCTATGGTCCTTTGGGGCTTTTTAGGCTTAATCCCACCTAATTGGCTAAAAATGCAAGGGTTTAAGTGGTTCATCTCTTGGGCTTTGGATGCCAAATCCTAAGGCCCAAGGTCTTAATCACTCTATACCTAATTCATGGCCCTTACTAAAATAAAAACTTAGATAATGAAAATACAGGTAAAAGTCAATCTAAGTTATGATTATCACATACCGCCAACAATTTTCGTTGTTCTCGTTTGGCTATGGATGCCTTATGAACTAGTTTATAGAAATGCATGATTTCCAGACAGGCTACTTGTGTCCTAGTTTGGGTTTGCAATCCATCCTAAAATCATTCCACCCTCATGGTTAGGAATGCCCATAAAACTCCTGGAACTTCTTCCACTCAATTCCCACTTTTAATCGTTAAGTTCTTTTTTAGGATTTCCAACAGGGTTTCGTTGGTCGACTCAACTTGTGTGTTGGCCTGTGGGTGACTCGGGGAGGAGTACTTGAACTTGATCTCCAATTCTACACACCAATCACCATAGAGGTCAGAGTTGAATTGTCATCTGTTGTTCGAGATTATGCTCCTAGGAATGCTAAACCGACACATGAAAGCTTTCCATAGGAACTTGGTGTTGTTCGCTATGATCGTAGCCAATACTTCTACTTCTACCCACTTGGTAAAGGATTACGGTGACAACCATGAAACTTTACTCTCCTGGGCTAACTATATCGACTCCCCCACTGTGCAAACATCTATGGCGACATGATTGATGTCAATACCTTTGGCGGACAATGCGATATTGGTACAAATAATTGACACTTTACACTCTTTCTGACAAATTGTTTAGCGTCTTTGAGGGCACAAGACTAGTACTAGCCTACTCTCATGACCTTTCCCACTAGAGCTTTTTCGCCAGAGTGGTTTCCTCACACTACTTTATGTATTTTCGCCAATATATATTGTGCCTCTTCCAATGAGACGCACCTCAAGAGGGGGTTGTAGAAACCTCATCTGTACAACACCCTGTCTATTTGGGCAAAGCATATTGCTTTGTTCTTGATTTTTCTAGCCTCCAGTTTCTCATCTAGAGGCTCTCTGCTATCCAAGTACTTTGTTACATCCAGTGCCCATTCTGGTGCTCTGAGCATTATCTCCAAGACTTCAGCTCCTATAGGGGGTTTCTAATGTCCTAGCTGAAGCTTTCCACATCAAAGAGGACTTCTCCATGCCTGAGGTAGTTCGTGCTAGCTTGTCTGCCTTCTAGTTTTCCTCCTGTGATATCTTTATAACGTTGAAGTATCGGAAACAACCACACTTCTCCCACATCAGCTGCATATATTTCTTCAGCTTTTCGCTCTTTACCACATTACTCCCCTATGACTTGATTGGTGACCACATGAGAGTTAGCTCCTATATCAACTTCCTTAGCTCCTAACGCCTCAACTATGGCGAATCCTGCAAGCACCACCTTATACTCTACCTCGTTATTGGTGGTTTTGAAGGCTAGCTCTACTATATAGTGGTGTTCTTCTCCTAAGGCAGTTGTGATGTACACCCCTACCCCTTTGCCAGCATGACAGGATGAGCCGTCAAAGAAAGCCAACCATGACTTTTGGGTCAGTGCAGCTTGGATTTCTTTAGGGAAGTTGGTAAATTCGGATATAAAGTCGATCAGGACTAATCCTTTCACAACATTTTGGGGAAGGTACTTGATGTCAAACTCACTTAACTTAATTGACTAGTTCATGAGGTGCCCAACGATGTTGGGCTTCTTTAGTACTTTCCTCAAGGGAGCTTCTATAAGATCTAAATTGAATGAGCCTGGAAGTATGGCCTTAGTTGTCAATCGACCTTCACTAGAGTAAACATTAGCATGTCCATCTGGGGATAATGAGATTCAGCTCCTCTGAAGGTTCGGCTTGTGTAGTACACCGGTCTTTGGATGTCCTTCTCTTCTCTTACTAGAGCTGCCGAGATTGCGTCTTGGGAGATCTACAGGAATAAGGCCTCTCCTGGCTCTGTTTGACTGATAGCACCTTATCCTTTCTGATTGAGTGCTTTGTTCTCCCTCTGGAAGCTCTCCATTTCCCAAATCATCCTGTGATGCCCTCAACCTCCGCTTGGGATGGAATAGAGACTTAGGACGTCGAGACATGTAACACAAGGTTACATATTCCCGTACATGACAGTTAATATGAAATGCATCGTATAAGTGCAACTAGTAGAATGCAATATTCACAAAGGATTATGGGTGAAAATAAAATTTATGCCATAATAACTAGAAAATCCCAATGCATTAATAACCATCATAAGTTCAAACCAAATAGTAGCATAATCTTAGTACAACTAATCATAAAAAGTCTCCAAAACTAGATTAACTGCTTCATGGGTTCTAGAGCATGAAGGACTAGTGCTATAAACATTAGGATAAGGTCCAGTCTTTTCTCGAGGTCTGGCTTATCTTCAATTAATTGGATCCACCGTTCCATCCAGTCCATCCTCCTCAAGTCCTGACACAACTTCTATCATTCCGAGTGGAATGATAATGGGTCCACAAAGGGTGAGATATACTTGAAATCTCAGTAAGTTAAACAATCAACGTGCACAAATATAAATTATGCATGAAGAATGATAAATACGAAATGCATGAAATGTGAAAAATCAGTGTGTCTCCCATCCAGATTCCTTAACATTTTCGGAAAAACTGAAACACACATTTTCGTACAAAGAACATTTTCCACTTTACTGGCAAAAATAATCATAACATTTCATCATTATTAGCAATTCATATTTAATCGTAAAACCATAACATGTGGTATCGTCACGGTTCCCCATATGCACTGTGAGTACCTGTTGATGACCTTAGTGCAACTCACGTTGAAACTACATTGTCTGCATATTCATTTTCAATGCATTGGTAACATGACATAACATCATAACATGTACACCCACCAGCCTTAGGTGTCATAACATTTGACTTTGCTTCGGCGTTCTTTAAAAAGAACCCTTTCAAAGCTTGTTGACTGTTCTTTATCAACCCAGGGGTTACCACTCCCGCCTTAAGCACTCCAGAGTAAACAAAAGAGTTTCACTAGGATAATTCTCCATCCTAGCCTCTGGGATCGTGACAAAAATTATTTTTCATGTTATGTTGCAAAAATGTATTTCATGATATGTGCATATGTAGCAAGCTTTCATGTGAAAATGACATTTATAGATGCAATATGCTCAAATGGTGAAAATATCACATTTCATATAAGTATGCATTCAATGTATCATACAACTGATATTTTATACTCAAAATGACAATTATAACATGAATGTGACATTTATTAATAAATTATAAATAACTTATCAAGGTATAAGTTAGAGACCAACTTACAGACTTTCTGAGTTTGAAAAGTCATAGCAGCTGAAATCAAATTCATACTATGTTATGATTTATACCACTTTGGAAGATGTTCATAAACAAAGGCTTCAAAAATGGATATTTACAAAAAGACCCTCAAACTTTCAAAAATTGCCAATAAGGCTCTAAATTTTTCACTATTTGCAAACAAATCTCAAATTTAACCAAACTTCATGGTCCTCATATTTTTTATTTTCTAAAACCATATATACCCTTAGAATTGTAAAATTCAAAGTGGAACTAGCCCAAACATTCCCAACCCGTGGCATGCACTCTAGTTGATGTCTTAGTGTGATTTCAACTATTGATCAATATGGTCCTTAATGATATGATAAAGGTCAATCTTTGGGTAAGCAAGTTCATCCCAACATTTAATTATGGCTAAAAATATTAATCTTCATTAATCCTCCATTAATCAAGTTTAATGTTCTTAGTGTAAATCACAAAGGCAAGCTTTCAAAACTCACCCAAAATGTATATTTTCGTGCCTTAATCACAAACTTACTTACTTAAAACCCATGCATGTTTTCTAAATGGTTAATCATCAAGCGTAAGTGGAACAAATCAAACTTCAGCCTTAATCACAAACTTTACTTAAAACCCATGCATGTTTTGATGATCAACACAAGATATAAGTAAAACCTATCATGGCATGCCTCTAATGAAAAAAGAAACCTTCCATGTTCATTCTAAGACATTAATAAATCATATCAAAATATGTTAAGACATTCCATAAGTAAAATTTCCACTTAAAACAATTTAAACACTTAAACCAGTTTTAATGAACCCGATTTTAAATCAAGCATGGTAACCTCTTCTAAATTTAACCAAAATCAAATCTAACACTTGAAATGTAAACTAAGATCTAGGGAAAGAAAACCTACTAATTTCGTAGCCCACTCAACCTCCTAGCAGAAGAACTCACAAGAACTTCAAGAACACTCAAGCACACACACACCTTTTGGTTTCTCTCAAAACTAAGGGCGAAGATAGCTCTCAATGCTCAAAGGGAGCTGGAGATGAGGTGTGGAGGAAATGAGGGGTTGGAGGGGCTTTTTATATGTGGCCATGGGGGTGGAGATGTTGGCCTAAGTCCATGGGGATTGGGTGATATGTGCGGTGGTGTAAGGAGCTGAGTTTTCAGTTTGCATTCCATCACCTTGTGTCACTTGTGCAGAGTGAATAGTGCCCTATATCAGCATGAATTCATCACTTCAGGTGCTACATTGATCCTAAGGGTGCTGATCAGGTCGTGGTGCAGAAGTGAAGAAAAACTAACAAAAACCAAACATGGAGTTGACGGGTTCAAGACGGTTTTCCTTGGGCAGTTTTGATCATGGCATTAACTGACCCTCTTGTCTCATCTTCAAGACTGATTTGTGCAGGACATAAGCCATTCTTGGAAGGCTTTTCAGGTGAGGGAAGGGTTCTTGGTTGGCTTCAAAGTGATCATGAAGTGACAGCTCAAATGAAAGGGGTGAGGGGAAGTGGTTGCCAAAATGAAGTGGCTTGGATGCCTTCGGTTTGGTGGCTTCTTTGGGTTGAAAAAACTGATCAAAAGCTCATGATGATTAATGAGAGCCTCTTGGGGATTGGGTGGTGATGGAGGTGGCATAGGGTAGTGGCTCAGCCATGGGCAGAAGGGAGGTTGAAACTCAACCAATTTGGTTCCCATCCAACTAGTGTCCAAGGTGAATCGGTTAAGATGCTTTGGTTTGGTTTTTGAAATCAAATTCATCCAAGGCTTGGTCTGGGTCTAAAGGGATCATATGAGGTGTTTAAAGACCATAGTGACCTTGGGAAAAAGACACAAAAAGATTAGGCTTAAGGGTAAAACAATCCATTGCACACAAAGGGCACACATGTGTGCCGATTGGTGTAGTTTGGGATTTTGATGTCATTTCTTCTAATGACATGTGTGAAGGTTTATCTAAGGTCATAATATGATCTAAGAATGATTTAATTGAATAATGAAACAAGAAAATTTTAGATCAAAAAGGCTAAAAAGATTAAGAAAGAAAATTAAGGTCTAAAACATGGTTTAAAGATCACTAATCATGGGTAAGTTGATTAATAGTCTTAATCCAATTTCAAAACTTAATTTGGGTACTTAGGGTATGATATGGGCTTGAGGAAACCTATGATATGGTGTATTGGGCTTCAAATTAAAGAGTGAATAGAAGCAAAACAAGGGTTTGGGCCATGTGGGGCTTAAAAGGGCCATGAGTGTGGGTTAATGGTCCATGGGTTTTGGGTTTCAGTGGATACGGGCCTTGTTTCCAGATTTTGAGGGATTAAGAGAGGCCTCAAGATCCACAAAATGGGGCTTGAAAGCCTTATCTTGACCTAATTGGGCCATGGGTCAAACCTATACCAAACTTGGCCGAAACGCCTTATGCCTTCCTCATAGTTGGGCCAAGGCTATCCTACCAAGATTTGTACTCCTGTGAGGATTGGTTTAAGGCTCATAAAGCTTGGCCCATAAATGTCCTAAAGTTCTGAAGGCCTTAATAGGATTACTAATGGGATTGCTTCTCTAATTCTTCATACTTAATAATTAATGACACTAAGTCTCATGGTCTAAATAAATCTAACTATCTCCATTGAAATAAATAAATAAAATAAACAAATAAAATAATATAATAATAATAGCAATAAAAAAAATTTAAAGCCCAAAATCATAAGCTTAATCTAAGGGCTTTAAAGATTAATCATAATGGTTAATTAGGCGGTGTGTTACATCCTTCCCCCCTTAAAACAAGATTTTGTCCTTGAAATCAAGGTCAAAGTAAGACATGCAATAAACAAAAGTTAGTGTGACTCACCAACCATGCTATAGCTCAAGGCTCAATGGGGGTCTCTCATCGCCATTTTTTGGCATCTCATCTTGAGTATGGTAATAATAATCATCGTCCTCTGAATCATAAAAAGTATTAACTCTCTCCTCATGGAGTCTCCACTGTCTAAATTTCTCGTTCTCATGCTAGGGGTTTCCCTCCTTGCAGAAATGAACACGACTCGGGGAAGAGTAAGAAAGATATGATGTGTCGAGGGAAGTGGGTTAGGAATAAGCGGCCCTTGCTCGACCTGACGCTGCTCGACTTAATGCTACTTAGCTGCCTGGCTGGACTCAGGTTGATCTAGTGTAACTGAGAGAGTTGATCTAAAATGGCATATAAGACATCTAATCCTAGTCTCTCCCATCCATTAGACGGGGCCATAAGGTTGATGCTCCTCATGCGACAGTGCTCTCCTAAAAGATGTTACCTCTCCTATCATGGTCAAGGATATGAGTCCTATGGTAGTCCAACCTTTCCTGTTGAGTCCAAAATGTGTCGACCATATGGTCTAGCTGTCTCCGTTGCTGCTCAGCTCTCAGTCTCCGAAGTCGACTGGAATATAAGTTTGACGAGCGATCCTACCATTATTGGCCATGGTGCAACTAAAAATGACGAGAAAGAATGAGGATCTTTGACACTCTCCCTTGACTGTTCTACAAACAGAGCATTTATTAACATACTCCGCCGCATCTTTCTTTAAGCCTGCCCACCAAAAGTGTTGCTTCAAATCCCGATACAACCTTTTGCTTCTTAGGTGCATCGTGTATGGAGTCTGATGCACTTCTCTTAATATCTTATCCCTGATCTCCTGACCAGTTGGAATAACCTTCCGATTTTGGTAGTATAACAACCCATCATCTCTGAGGGTGAATCATTTTGGTCCTTCCTCCCTCTCTACCTTCTGCCTGATCTTTGCCCATTTGGGATCCTCCATCTGTCACCTTTTCACCTCTTCCCATTCCATAGGTACAATTTCTTGTACTGTGGTCAATGATGCCTCAGCAGGAAGATCCATGATAAAAAAAATTCTTAAACTGGGTAAAAGAGACTACTTCCAAGGCAGGGCCTGTGGGATCATCCTTTTGCGTCTTCCGACTTACTTATCTGCCACTATGTTAGCTTTGCTAGGGTGATACTTGGTTTCATACTGGTACTCACTAATAGTTTCCATCCAACCACCTTCTCTGCCTCATATTTAGATTTTGTTGGCTGAATAAGTACTTGAGGCTATTGTCATCAATGTAGATATCGCATTTTGCACCATCCAAGTAATGCCTCCAAATCTTTAAAGTGAAAACTACAGTGGCTTGCTCCAAGTCATGGGTGGGGTAGTTTTGTTCATGGTTCTTTAGTTGTCATGAGGCGTAGGGGACAACCCATTCTTCTTGCATGAGCACACATCCAAGTCCTGATTTGGACACGTCGCTAAAAACCACGTAAGGCTTATGGGGCTCAAGTAGGGCTAGTACTGGCACAGTTGTGAGCCTTTCCTTGAGTTCCACGAAACTCTGCTCACACTTCTCTGTCCAAATATACTTAGCATTTTTCTTGTTTAGGGCAGTAAGGCGTCCTGATAGCTTACAGAGCCCTTCTATGAATCGTCGATAGTAACCAGCTAATCCCAAGAAACTTTGAATCTCGTGCACATTAGTCGAATGCTTCCAATTTACCACGGCTTCAACCTTGCTAGGATCAACTGATACTCATTGACTTGAGATTATGTGCCCTAAAAATTTTACCTCCTTGAGCCAAAATTCACATTTGCAAAATTTGGCATACAACCTTTGTTCTTTCAGCCTTTCCAGTGCCAAACGAAGATGCTGCTTGTGGTCTTCTCTGCTCTTCGAGTATATCAATATGTCATCGATGAATACGACAACAAAGTTATCCAGATAGGGGCATTGGTTAGACCAAAGGACACCACTAAGAATTCATAGTGACCGTATCTAGTACGGAACACCATTTTTAGGATATCCTTCTTCCTAATCTTGAGCTAATGGTAACCAGACCTTGAGTGTATCTTTGAGATCACTGTTGCTCATTGTAATTGATCTAACAGGTCATCGATACGCAGTAATGAGCACTTGTTCTTAACCGTTAGTTTATTCAATTCCCTATAATCAATGCACATCCTTAACAATCCATCCTTCTTCTTAATGAATAGAACTGGCGCACCCCAAGGTGATGAACTAGGTCAAATAAAGCCCTTTTCCAGTAGTTCTTTTATTTGCTCATTCTGTTCTTTCAGTTCTAGAAGGGCCATACGATAAGGTGCTTTATTGACAAGGGTTGCAGCGAGCTCTAGCTCTATAGTGAACTCTATTTCTCTATCGGGGGTAATCCTGGCATATTGTCAGCGAAAACCACAGGATATTCCTCAATTATAGGCATCCCTTGAATCTCCTTATTACAACCATAATGTTTCACTATGAATGCTAAGTAGGTCGTGGCACCACTAGCGATGCACTTCCTCACTTGCAAGGTTGAAATTAAAGAGGGGGTAGCCTTCACAATCACTCCCGTATGACGGATTTGCCCATCTACGGGTGAATCGAAGATAATTTCCTTGTTCCGGCAATCTATCCTAGCACAGTGTTTGGATAACCAATTGTGGCGCCCCCAGCCCAGCTTGGGATTGGACGGGGACTGAAACCCTGGGACATGAAACACAAGATGGATAAGATACAATGCACCTATATATAATAGCAGTATGCAATAAATCGCAGCGGAATAAGTCATTTAAATGTGGTACTAGAATAAACTAATATCTCAACATCTTCATTCATAGCTTTAAATCACACTTCTTAGCAATGGAGTATCAATCTCTTTGTTTACACTTTAACATAACAAAGAGCACCTTTCTAATCTCAGCTATCTCCAAGTACGTCATGACTAAATTCGTTCTTTCCTCCGGGTTGAGCTCATCCTTAGCCTTCATCATCATCCTTACTCGCTACTCCTGGTCCTGCTAAAGGTTCTACCATTCCAGGCTGGGAATGGTAGTAGAAACTACCACAGTAAGATTTTGAGAAATCTCAGTAAGTAAACAAACAACATACAATAGATAACATAAACATAGAATGGTAAACCATGAGATGAACGCATGGACATGTACTTGACGTAAAACTTGACTTATGTAGCCTAACGTTTTTCAAAAGACATGTAACAAAATTTGTAGACTTATTCAAAAAACATCTTTGACATCATTTCATATCTTGTTAATCACGTGATCCACAACGTATCATATCATATCATATCATGCGATTCGTATTATGTAGGCTCATTGCCTTGTTCTTATAATACATGGTGGAAACATCACAGTTCCCCTATGCATCGCGTGTTCCTGCAAGTTACCGCACCACCATCGGTCTGTACACCATGGTGAATATGTCTTATTCATATTCATATTCATGATAACACGATAGTATTTCGTCGAGTTATTTGCCTTAGTCATGTCACCCACTAGCATTAGGTGCTACCATGCTCTGGCATCTTTTCCAAAAAGATCCATTCGAGGCATGCCGATGGTTCTTTGTCAATCCAGGGGTTACTACTCCATTCCTAAGCACTCCAGAGTGGACTAAAGAGTTCCACTGGGACATTCCCCCGTCCTAAAATTTTGGGTCGTTCCACTGGGACACTTTTCTTTGAAAAACTTTTTGTTCCCAAATGCATGTGACATGAGACACATGATATGTCGTGCATGAGATAATCAAGTGTAACATGTTCAAATCATAGCATGATAACATAGAACACGTAAGATATCCAAACAAATGCATGAACCTAAAAGAACATGCCTTGGCCAAAACATATAAGCATATAATCATGGAGGAATTTCACTCTAACATGTTCCAAACTTGAAACATATTGAATAAGAAACATAGCGAATCAAAGTATAAAATCATGATAATAACACATCCAAAACATATAACCATGCTATAACCGAATCATCATGATACATGAAATACCAACATAACCTTAAGCAAAACCGAAACACCATATACATTTAATCATGGAATAACAAGTATATATGTGGCACCCCCAGCCCTCGCTTGGGATTTGACGCTGACTGAGATGCCGAGACATGTAACACAAGGCTACACACCCCTCGTACATGACAGATAATATGCTATGTACCTAAGTACACTAGCAATATACAATAGCGTAGCAACGGAAAGTTAATAAAAGTAGGATAAACTAAGCAACACGATAAGCACATGACACCATACTAATAATATAACCCCAAAAATTGTCCAATCGTAAACATGAGGCATAAATGCGTAATATCCCAAAAGCATAAAGCATAGTTTAAAATTTCCAAAACACGGGATTTCCTCAAAACAACATAAATCAACATACTTAAACTCTCGTACTCTTCATAACCATTGTCCCATTGGAAGATAGACACCAAAAGACTGCATGGGATTGCTGAGGCTCGGGTAGTAACATACCTAATTCCTTTGCTACTGCCTTTGCCTCAGCTGAGGCCTTAGAGGCTCACTCTAAATATGTAGACAATTGGTTCATATTCCACCAAAACTTCAAACTCTCAGAGGGCTGATAGATCGTAGCATCGATCTCGGTCTCGCTAATACTATGTAAGATCTCCCTGAGAAGCTTAGCTGTATGAATTAATGCATTAGTAGTGTAGTGTTGACGAGCCTGAACAGTGTACTCGTCCTCTATCAGAGAACCATCCGGGTTCATGTTTCCTGGGTATTTGAGGTACCTGTCACAACTTCTACCATTCCGATTGGGGAATGGTAGTGGAAACTACCACAATGAGATTTCAAGAAATCTAAGCAAGTAATCATGCAGCATACCACAGTTAACACAAGCATACAAAAGGTATATCATGAAATGCATGCATGGACATGAACTTGAATTATACCTTTGACCAAAACTTGACTTATGCACTTGACCATTTTCAAAAGACTTGTAACAGAGACTTGAGCTTTTCATAAAAACTTCATAACTTTTTCTTATTCACTTGAACTTATTCAGAACTTGTCTTATCAGAATATATCACAAGATTTGCATCAAGTGATCCTTATCATATCACGAGATTTTCATTAAGTGATGTTTGTCTTATGAGCTCTTATTCTTGTTCATAGGGTGGACACAACAAGACTCCCTCTTCTCACTGTGATGAATACGTCATAAACAGAGAATCATATTAACTCGACCTTACTTCATCGGGTTACATGCCTTATGCACCCACTAGCATTAGGTGCTTCCTCGGTTTGGCATCCTTTGAAAAGAATCCATTCGAGGCTCGTCGACAGTACTTTGTCGACCCAGGGGTTACCACTCCATTCTTAAGCACTCCAGAGTGGACAGAGGAGTTCCACTAGGACATTCTCCCACCCTAGCACTTCGGGTCGTGATAAAACTTTTTCTTTGAAAACACTTCTTTGAAAACATTTCTTTCCCAAATGCATGTGAGATAAGACTTAAACATGCTTACTCATACTTGACATATGACATGCGAAATGTCGTGCATAAAATAACCAAGCATAACATGTTCATTTCATAGCATGATAACATAAACCATATGAAATACCATAACACATACATGGAACCATGAGAACTTGCTTAGGCTGAAACTTATAGGCACAAAAACATGAAGATTCATCTCATAGACATGTTCCAATCCTCAAACATATATCATAGAAGTCAAAACATAGTAAACTAAGACATGAAATCATAGATTTTCTGCTAAGTCTGAAACTTCCAAAGCATGTTCAAATCGAAACATCATGTTTCATATACCATCAACCTCAATTAAGTGAAAATTGAAACTCATAGACATCTTTCACGGCAATTTCATCAAAAATCTGAAACATATAATTCCTTCCTTCGAGTTACTCAAGATCATATTAACATATTCAAACAAACAACCAAGAGATAAAAAAGAAAATAATCAAAGACCATGGAAGGATTTACACAATCATATACGAATATTAACCAAGAGTAAGTTGAGTGTATACTTACAAAATCCACGTAAGGAATACTAGCAAGCTGTAAATGCGAACATACTATATTAGAAAGAGCATCTAAAACCCTAACTCATGTTCTTGAGTGCGTGTGTGTGGATTTCTATGGCATCACTTGGTCTCAAACCATTCGACTTTTAGGGTTTTTAGGTTAAAACCCCTTCATTTCACTCGTAAAATAAAACAAAACTTAACGTAAGCAACATACATGTGGTGATCAAAACATGGAGGTTAAACTCCCCCTTCACTAATCGGCCTCATGGGTTTTTCCTTAAAAACCCTAAATTATTTTCAAGAAAAAGGTAGAAAGTGTGTGTGTTCTATCTTTCTCAAAGTCTAATGAGATTTGAATCTCATTTTCGGATTGAGAATGACTTGTTTGTGTGCAAGACTTAGAGGGAACCAATTCTTACCTTGCTAATCCTTGGTAGTGCCGAAATCCCTTCTCTTGCAAGGATCCTCCTTGTTTGGTTGGAAACAAAATACAAGAAAGTGTGGGAACTTTCATATGAAATAGGGAGAATTGTGTGGAGAGAATAAGAACTCATGCAAATCCAAAAAATGGCAAGGGAAAAGTCCCCTTGACATGAACCCTTCTATTTTATACGAGACCTTTCACTTCCCTCCTTGGCTGTATCCAAGGTCCTTGCATGAATGACAAGTGGCAAGGTTTCTTCTTTGCCTTTTCCCTATAGCTGAAATCCCTCTTGGAGTTCCCCACTTGGATTGCATTGGGAAGGGACACATTGGGGGGTGGCGTGTAGGACTCCTCTTCCTTGGCCAAAATTCCTTCTCTCCCCTTTATGCCCTTCCTTTCCTTAAACAAGTAAATATCTCTTTAAGGGTAGCTTGGTAAAATCATACATGCCTTTTCCTATACCTAACAAGTAACTCTTGGCGTGGAAGACAAATGGCATTAGGTGTGTGCCATAGCCCTAGCCGTCCTCTCCATTTTCCTTTCCCAAGATGTTGCTTCATCTTCCAAGTACTCCTTCACTAGGTGGCCTTCCATATACCATTGGTCTAAAATGCACTAAGTGACAAGTGGCAGGTGAATGGAATGCTTAAGAGTGTGCTAGCCGAAACCTTAAGGGTAAACTTGTACTTGATACAAAAGTCTCTTCACAAAATATTTTAGAAATTAGGTGCATGCTTGACACATGGCAAAAATTTAGCTAAATTCGAAATGCCATAAGCCTCCCTTCAGTTTCCTATGCAAAACTTCTAGAAAAACTCCATTTCACTTCCCTAAGCTTTCCTTTCCAAGAAACCTACCTTGGAACTCAAATTCTGGAAAAAAAACAATGGGCTAGGCGTGCAAGTTCATCTTGGTGCCT
Source organism: Juglans microcarpa x Juglans regia (assembly GCF_004785595.1). NCBI lineage: Eukaryota > Viridiplantae > Streptophyta > Magnoliopsida > Fagales > Juglandaceae > Juglans > Juglans microcarpa x Juglans regia. The sequence goes on from NC_054605.1 coordinate 3,397,029, forward strand.
TCCTTCACCTTTTTTTCCCCCTTAACCCACTATCAAGACTAGGTTCAATGTGTAACACTCTCATGACACATGGCACTAGTAACTTAGAATTGGATCATGGATCTAAACCATTGAACCTAAGTTTCTAAATAGGGCCAAAATTTCAAAGTAAACTAGGCCACTCTCGTCTTAGGCTCAAGTTACTACATTAAAGGTTCCAAGGCCTTCCAAAATAACTAAGGCTCCTAAAATGCCATGGCAACTTAGAACGAATTCTAAGGGCCAAGCCTAGAGAAAACTTGGGTCATCACATCCTCCCCTCCTTAGAAAAAGATTTCGTCCTCGAAATCAGCACTGCAGCCATAGCGGCCGTAGACTTCTCAGACGATGTTGAGGATGAAGGCATTTCATTTGTCTCTATAGTCATGGAATCCTGTGAAAAGTAAATTATAGCTTCCAAATCGTAATCAAAATACATATTGACTTGCATTTCATTCAACCTATGCTCTATCTCAAGCTCTGTGTCCTCGATTGGTTGACCTTCTTCACAAAAATGAATACAATCCGTAAACGTATCCAAGGTCTCGAAGGGTATGCACCGACTTGCACGTTCTTCCGCTGTGCGACTCGATTATGCTTCTGGATCCAAATTATGCTGATTTCTTCTCTCTACTTCTGGCTTTGGCTCCCCAACTCCCACTTGGGATTGGACGGTGACTGAAATGCCAGGACATGTAACACAAGGCTACACACCCCTTGTACATGATAGATAATATGTTATGCACCTAAGTACACTAGTAGTATACAATAGCGTAGCAACAGAAAGTTAATAAAAGTCGGATAAACTAAGCAACGTGATAAGCAATTGCAAAGCATATGGCACCATACTAATAATATAACCCCAAACATTGTCCATTCGCAAACATGAGCCATAAAGACGTAATATCCCAAAAGCATAAATCATAGTTTAAAATTCTCAAAACACGGGATTTCCTCAAAACAACATAAATCCACAAAAGTTGACCATAAGTACTGTTGTCTCTTTTTTTCATTTCTTTCGAAATACTTAAACTCCCGTACTCTTCATAATCATTGTCCAATCGGAAGATAGACACCAAAAGACCCAATGGGATTGCTGAGGCTCAGGCGGTAACAGACCTAATTCCTTTGCTACTGTCTTTGCGTCGACCAAGGCCTTAGAGGCTGGCTCTAAATACGTAGGCAACTAGTCCATTTTCTACCAAAACTTCAAATTCTTAGAGGGTTGATAGATTGTAGCATCGATCTCGGTCTCGCTAATACTATGTAAGGTCTCCCTGAGAAGCTTAGCCGTATGAATTAATGCATCAGTAGTGTAGTCTTGATGAGCCTGGAAAGTGTACTTGTCCTCTATCAGGGAACCATCCAGGTTCATGTTTCTTGGGTATCTGAGTTACCTGTCACAAATTCTACCATTCCGGTTGGGAATGGTAGTGGAAACTACCACAATAAGATTTTAAGAAATCTCAGCAAGTAATCACGCAACATACCAGACTACTACCTCTTCCATAAGCTGTCATAGACTTCTCAGACGATGTTGAGGATGAAGGCAATTCATTTGTCTCTACGGTTATGGAATCCTGTGAAGTAAAATATAGCTTCCAAATTGTAATCAAAATACATATTGACTTGCATTTTATTCAACCTATGCTCTATCTTAAGCTCTGTGTCCTCAATTGGTTGACCTTCTTCACAAAAATGAATATGATTTGCAGACGTATCCAAGGTCTCGAAAGGTATGAACCAACTTGCACGTTCTTTCGTTGTGCGACTCGATTCTGCTTCCGGATAGAAATTATGCAGATTTCTTCTCTCTGCTTCCTTCAAGCGACTCCACGATTGCAGTTCCTCAAGTGGTAATGCTCGTCGAGAATGAAGCCTTGCTTGAGCATCCACATCTATCACATGAGTAAGATGATGCTCAAACATTTCCGTCTATCTTGATTGTTCTGCTAGTGCTTGCAGTTTTCTTCTAAGGCTCTCTCTGATACGACATTCTCTTTGTTCTCTCAACTATGCCATTGAAGAAACTGACATACGTGGGGTTCTTCTAGTTGATGCCATCCCTTGTTTCAAGCATTTGGTAGGTGTACACATGATTACCACTAACAAACACGGAACAGAGAAAATTCTCATAGAACAAAATATTCTCAACATAAATATATATATATATATCACACAATTCATGCATACATCGAGAGTTCTAAGATACAAACAAATGAGGATATTCGCTTCTCATTGTATCCTCCTATTATGATCAAGATCACATCCTAGGATATCGATTCCACATAAACCAACATACCTTTAGAGAGAAAACCCAAGACATGCATTTTGACAGTTTTGAACTTATGAAATTTTTACATCTTGATTTCCTCATAGATCAAAACTAAGCAAATCATTTTGAAGCCTATTCTAAGTCCTTAAGTATCACATCATCTGAAACCCATGACCACCAAAGACACCATAAATCGACTTCTTTCCTTTTAGAAAAATCTTCCACTAGGACACTAACACAACCTTCTAACATATATTAAGAAAATATACAGAGAAAGATTACTCACCAAGTCGAAAATCTTGAAGAGGAGGCTCGATTTGCACTGTTCTAAACAACAGCTCTCAGTTTTCACCATTGTAGTGTGTTAAGCTCTTGATTCGAATGTGGTGTAGCTAGAGCTTTAGGTGCATACGTGAATAGGGAGAAAAAGAAGAGAATAGTGTGAGAATTTCGTGTAAACCCTCAAATCAGAAGATAAATGGGTGTTTTTATACTAAAAATAGTCCAAACTCTCTTTCTTCTTACTTCAGCTTTATTGCCAAGTGGATGACCTTAGATTTTTGGCTATTGCATGTTGTACAAGTGGCATATGGAAGGTCTGCAAGTTGGACAAGTGGTGTAGCTGGTGCATGTGGGACAAGTGGCGCCTTTGTTGATGCATGTGGGACAGGTGGAATGGTATTTTGTGAAAATTTGAAATCCTAAGAGGTTCCTTGGGTATGCTTCTCAAGATGGTCTAGATTCAATGAATATCTAGAGCAAAATCGTCATTTGATAAATCCTAACCCTAGTCTTGAGCCTTGTAGAATTGTGAATGCTTGCCATGTGACAAGTGGCATATAGGATGTGCGTGCATGTTCCCCATACTTCCTTCCCTTTTCTCATCCGTCTCTTCCTTTTCAGATGTGTTTTCCTTTTTCCGTGCATGTCTCTTACTCTTCCCTAAGCAAGAAGCTTCTTCTTCCTATGCATGTTGTGACTCTCACACTTCCTTATGCATCTCAAGAACTCAAAACATGACATGTGGCAATGTGGTGGCCGAAATTGTTGTGCTGAAAATATCTGCAAGAGCATAGAATGGTAACAAGTAGTAAAGTGTTTTAAATAAAATGGATGCCGAACCCTTAGAGATTAATTATGCTATTGAGTACTAAAATTTACTAAATTAATTACTATTTGGAAAACCGAAATTTAAAAAATAGATTATCTAAATTAAATTGAAGAAAAGAGCATTAAAATTAAGATTTTAAAGATAAGATGAATAGATCTAGACCATTTGATTTCACCAAGTGAATCCCACACAATTTATTCTTCCTTGTTATAAAACTTTATTTATCCAAAGTTGATGATAAAAATCTCATAACTATTCAAAATTTTCTCTCAAATAATACTAAAGATATCTCTAATTAATAACTCCATATCTCTATGTGAACTTAACTAATTGGAGACTTATTAAATTCTTTGGATTTTTCTTAAAAATCATACTAATCGCGGTAAAGTATCTCTACTTTCTCTCAACTAATGGTGCTTAATCTTAGAACTCTAATCACAAATCACCTCTCAGTCTCGTTGCGATTCAATAGATCGAGCAATAATTAGCTAGAAAATTGCAAGCATTAAGAACAAGGAATAAACACTCATTCATGAAAATATTGAAAATAAAATAACATAGAATATAAATTGTGTGTTCAAGGCTAGACTACATCAAAGCTCTAGAAATAAAATTAGTTCATAATAAAACTGAAAAGAAAAAGAATATAACTAGTGTTCTTCGTTGGAGTAGATTGATGAAGCATGCGACTTTTGCCTCTGCTCCCCAGATCCGCCTCCTCGAAAGAAAATTAAAGAATAATCTCTGGACTATTGGATTCTAAAACTAAGACTCTCCTCCTCTTCATTTTGTGTAATGATATGCTTATATAGGGTAGAAAAGAAACCCTAACATTTTCATGATTCCCTCCTAAAAAATCATCTAACTTCTAGGACTTATATTGGTAGCCTTGTAAGTGCTCCAGGATTCAAAATTTAGAAATCCTTATGAGAGACGAAGCAGTAGCCTTTTGAGATAGCTTTCCAACTCATCTAGAATCATATCCGATGGATATGTGGGCAGAAAGTTATGAGTGAAACACTAAAGCAAGTCCAGGCTGTCTCCTAGTGTATTCTGAACTTTGACTTCTTGTGGATTCCTTTTGTGATTTCTTTCTCTTAGGTTGGACTTTTAAGTTGGTCGGTTAGACTGGTCGCCCAGTCTAACCGCCCAAAGCCTTGTCGCCAAGTCTTCTCGTCTCGAAGGTAAAATATCTCGCTCATCGCCTAACTCTTGTCGCCAATTATGGTCACCATTGAGTCTCCATGCCTAAATCTTCTCGGCTCTCTTCAAATCTTGTTGCCTCTCGTCGATCTAGGTCCATAGTCTCTCTTCTTTTGTACTAAAATGCTCTCATTTCACACTAAATCTTCTCATTCCTTCAAATTCAAGAAAATAAAGAAAAATATATAGAAATAAAATAAAATCAATAGTATTGAAGGAGAATTGACACTTTTCATAAATAAAAAATTAACAAAAATCACATAAAAATACACTTACCAAATACCTCCAAACTTAAGCTTTGTTTACCCTCGAGCAAAGAAAAAAAGAAAAACAATTAATACAAGCATTGGTTTGATTCATAAAATTTATTTTCTCAAAGATTGCCTAAAGTTTATAATTCAAAGGAATCATTCAAGATCAACCAAGTCTAAAAGTTAATTCAAAACTTAATTCCATTGCATTATCCACCCTCACATTCATGCATACCTATCATTCTCACTTCATCATTAGCCCTTATAAGTGTTATTTTTATGTGATTTTTATAATTCTTTTATTTATAAAAAGTATCATTTTCCTTCAATACTATTGGTTTTATTTTATTTCTACATATTTTTATTTATTTTTCTTAGATTTGAATGAATGAGAAGATTTAGTGCAAAACGGAGAGCATTTTGGTATAAAAGAAAAGCGTACGGATCCTGATCGATGAGAAGCAGCAAGATCTGAAGAGAGCCAATGAGATTTGGGCAAGGAGCCTTATCCTGTGGGCAGCAAAGAGATTTCTTTTGCCTAAAGGCAAGAAGATTTACATCTCAGTAGGTGAGGAAACTCGCGACTAGAAGGCGCCAAGATCTGGTGACAAGGATATAGGCGATTAGATTGGGCAACTAGTCTAAACGACCAACTTAAAAGACCAACCTAAACGACATTGTGGGCAACAACTAGAAAATGCAAGAGAAGTCTTTCATCCCGGTCGGGAGTCTTTCCACTCTGTAAGCGAGGAGAGGGTCGTGTGGTCTTTGTGACCTCCACGCCCGTTCATTTGTGACCCCCACGCCAGTTAGATTCAGCGCACACAACATCTACTCGGCGAGACCCATCTGAATTCCGCAATCAATCTACTGACCACCAAATCCTCCTGAACTCTTCAATTTAAGTTGCATATCAGTGAATCTTTCATTTTAGATAATTCTGGTATTCTTGAGATAATTTCCTTTTATGTTAACATTTATCTTTAGAAACTAATTTCCAGATTTTTAGGCTAAATTGTAACTGGATTTATTTTGTTTCTATATAATCCCATCTTGAGTTTTGACATCTATTTAATCTCGTCTTATGGGATGGATAGAGAGTCTTGGTTCTTAATCTTCATTTTAGTTTTAGTCTTGGTCTAAGTTAGAGAGTTCTGATTTCAGAGTCAAGTTTTTATATTCTAGAGTCTGAGTCCAAGTTTAGAGTTCCAGAATTTATTCTTTAAGTATTCTTCAGAGAAGGCAGAACTGGAGGATAGAGGCGAGAGCCACATACTTCATCAACTGGCTTCAACGTAGAACACCAGCTTTATTATTTTTTCTTTTCAATTCCATTATGAACTAATTCTATTTTCTAGAGTTTTGATGTAGCCAAGCATTGAATACACAGTTTATATTCCAAGTTATTTTATTTTCATAATTGAGTCTTTATTCCTTGTTCTTAATGTTTACAATTTTGTAGCTAACTATTGTTTGATCTTTTGGATTTCAATGAGATCGAGAGGTAATTTGTGATTAAAGCTCCAGGATTAAACACCATTGGTTGAGCGAAAGCAGAAATGCTTTACCTCGACTAGTGTGATTTTCAAGAAAAATCTAAAGAACTTAACGAGTCTTTAAATAGTTAAATTCACATAGAGATATGGAGTTATTAGTTGGAGATATTTTTTATATTGTCTGAGAGAAAATATTGAATAGTTAAGGGATTTTTATCATTAACTTGGGATAATTGGGATTCTATAACAAGGAAGAATAAACTATGTAGGATTTGCTTGGTGAAGTCAAATGCTCTAGATCTATTCTTATCATCTGTTTAATTTAGATAATCCATTCTTCAAATTTAAGTTTTACAAATTGTAATTAATTTAGTCAGTTTTAATACTCAAAAGCATAATTATTTCTTGTGGGTTCGATAACCGTTTTATTTAAAACACTTTACTACTTGTTACGATTTTGTACACTTGCAAATATATTTTTACGCGAACAAGCTCCCCAGATAGTTTTATGCAAACAAGTAAATAAATAATGGATCTCTAAACGCGTCATAGGCTTGCTTTTCAAATCACTCTCCACTAATGTAAAACATAAACTATCACATGGAATCAATAGGTCTTTATTAATCTTGTAATGTAAGGCTAGGGTGAGGGCTAAAAAGAAAAGGTAGGATTCAAACAAATCAAGAGAACTTAAGTTTGAAGACCAACAGAACAGATAGAGCATTCTCACTTCTAACACAAACATCTCTTCTCAATCATTGTGAATCTCTCAACATACCTCTCTTTATTCGGCAGGTCAATTTTTTTTCTTTTTTTTTTTTGGGAATAAACCATACCTTTTCGAATGCCTTTGTGGATGACTCTCGTTGACCACATAGTAGACGAGTTAACTTTTCACACCTCCAAACTTATGATTTTGATAATATGGCTATAATTAACTTTACTTGTAGACCTTCTACTCCCCTTGCCTTTTATGCTCTTGTGAGTCTGTGACTTTGTGTAAACTTAGTTCTCTTGAAAGGTAAGGTAATCAATGTTTAAGCTCGAATAGGGTAGAGAATATAAGGTTTACAAGAAAGAAAAAATAATATATATATATATATATATATATAAGGCCAAAATATAATTCAATAAAGCTCAAATGGATGGTTAGGAATAAAGATAATAAACATGTAAGCTTGAATGCTCAATCGGTCCAAAGAATGACTTAATCATTTCTCCAATAATATTATGTAGGTATGCAAAACATTTCTCTAGGTATGCAAAACAATTCATGATAAGCATTCATTGAATATAGAAAATATCAAATTAAGCAAGATCAAGTAAAGAACTAACAACTAGACAAGAAATTTTCCTAAAAATTATAATCAATTTCAATCATATTCTTATCATACACTTTTTATTCATCAAACCATACTATTTTTATTATTATTATTATTATTATTATTATTATTATTATTATTATTATTATTATTATTATTATTGAAATAAATAAAAGAATTTCCTTTCCCCCAAAGTTAAGTATCACATTGTCGTCAATGGAAAAGAGTAAGAAAAACTAAAGAAGAGAATGAGAAAGGGTAAGAGATGCTCCCTTGATTTTGTTTTCAATTGAATATTTTCCTTGAAGGTGCAGCTGTGTACCCATTGGAGATCTCCCCGGCCCCTTCATTCTTTAAATGTTCCTTTTGTCTTGTGGTGGACTTCAATCGCCCATAGGGAAAGACACGAGTCTCCACAAATGATCCCGACCACCGAGAGCACAGTTTCCAGGGAAGAGTCGAAGTCTTGAGTTAAATAATAAAACTTTCTACCCGACCTCAAATTCCCTTATCAGAATATGCTTGTCATGCCATATTTTAGTTTTATCTTGGTAAATTCGAGCATTCTCATAAGCATCATTGCGGAACTCATCCATCTTGTTGATTTGCAATATTCTCTTCTTGCCAGTCACATGTAAATCAAAGTTCAGTGCCCTCGTAGCCCAATAGGCTCTGTGTTCTATCCCCATGGGTAGATGACATGCTTTTTCGTAAACAAGCCGATAAGGCGACATCCCGATCGGTGTTTTGAATGTTGTCCGATAGGCCCATAGCGCATCATCTAACCTTCTCGCCCAGTCTGTCCGAGAGATACTCACGGTCTTCTCTAGCATGCGCTTTAGCTCCCGATTGGACACCTCGACCTAGCCACTCTTTTGAGGATGGTATGGTGTTGCCATGTGATGGGAACTCCATACTTACTTAGTAACGCTCCAAATTGGCTATTGCAAAAATGCTTCCCACCATCATTGATTATGGCCCTCAGAGTGACGAATCCGAAAAAGATATTCTTCCACAGGAAATTCAATATGACCCTCGCATCGTTGGTCGGCAAGGCGACCGCTTCCACCCATTTGGAGACATAATCTATAGCCACCAAAATAAATTTATTAGAATATGAGGATGGAAAAGGACCCATGAAATCTATACCCCAAATATCAAATAATTCAATCACTAAAATATTGTTTAAAGGCATCTCATGTTTCTTAGAAATGTTGCCAACCCTTTGATAACGATCCCATAAATTTTAACAAAATTAAAAGTGCCATTAGAAATAGTTGGCCAATAAAAGCCACATTGTAAAACTTTTGCTGCCCTTTTTGCTCTATCAAAGTGGTTGCCCACTTCCAATGAGTGGCAGTGTATGAGTATGCTCTCCATCTCCTCCTCAGGCACACATCTCCTAATTATCTAGTCTGTGCAATGCCAGTATAGAAAAGGTTCATTTCAAAAATTATATTTCAAGTTGGAGAAGAACTTCTTCTTTTGTTGATATGTCATCTCGGCCGGTAGAATTCTAGATACCAAATAATTTATCATGTCAGCATACCATGAAACGACCTGTATAGCCATTAATTGCTCATCTGGGAAGGTCACATTAATTGGGGATTTCTCCGCGCTAGCTGCCTCTTTAAGCTCAAGACAAGATAAGTGGTCTGCCACTACATTCTTAGTACCTTTCTTATCTTTTATTTCCAAATCAAACTCTTATAATAGCAAAATCCATCTTAACAGTCTTGGTTTGGCATCCCTCTTCGACAACAAGTATTTAAGAGCTGAGTGATCGGTGTAGACGACCACCTTTGAACCTATCAAATAAGAATGAAATTTGTCAAAGGCAAACACAACCGCTAACAATTCTTTTTCAGTAGAAGCATAATTAAGTTAAGTTTCTATTCAGTCTGACTTGCATAATAAATAACATGAAAAATTTTATCTTTTCTTTGCCCCAAAACAACCCCTATAGCATAATCGCTAGCATCATACATAAATTCAAAATGTAAATTCCAATCCAGTGATACAATGATAGGTGATGAAATTAAGTTATTTTTCATTGTTTCAAAAGCATGCAAACATTCATCAGAAAACTCAAACCGAATATATCTAATCAACATATTGCAAAGAGGTTTAAAAATATGGGAAAAATCCTTGATAAACCGACGATAGAACTCAACGTGACCCAATAAACTTATCACGCCCTTTACATTGGTTAATGGTGGGAGTTTGTCAATAATGTCTATCTTTGCTCGGTAGACCTCAACTCCCTTGAAGGAAATGTAGTGGCCGAGCACTATTCTCTCCTCGACCATGAAGTGGCATTTTCCCAATTCAAAACAAGATTTGTCTCCTTGCATTTCTGATAAACCAAAGATAAATTAGATAAATAATTATCAAAAGAGTGGCCAAAAACGAGAAGTCATCCATAAAAGACTTCTAAAATTTTTTCCACCATGTTCGAGAAGATGGACATCATGCATCTTTAAAAAATGGTTGGTGCATTGCGAAGACCAAAAGGCATGTGCCTATATGCAAAAGTGCCATAAGGACAAGTGAAAGTGCTCTTTTCTTGATTCTCAGGTGCAATAACTATTTGATTGTAACCGGAATATCCATCTAGAAAATAGTAGTCTGCGTGGCCTGCAAGTCTTTCTAGCAATTGATCAATAAAATGTAAGAAAAAATGGTCTTTCCGAATTGCATGATTTAGTCTTCGATAGTCTATGCATACTTGCCAACCTGTGACCGTCCTCGTCGGTATGAGTTCATTGTTGTTATTTTCTATCACGGTTATCCCTCACTTCTTTGGAACGACTTGCACTGGACTTACCCATGCACTATATGAGATTGGATAAATGTCCCGGCATCTAAAAGCTTCAATACTTCTTTATGCATCACTTCTTGCATTGATGGGTTCAGTCTCCTCTGGGGTTGGATGATTGGCTTAAAATTATCCTCCATTAAAATCTTGTGCACGCAAATTGAAAGACTAATTCCTTTGATGTCTGAGATGGTCCAACCCGCAAGACTTTCAACAACTTCTCTTCCTCTACATCACTCAAAGAACTGTTAATAATAACTAAAAAAGTAGAGTCCTGGCCTAAGAAAGCGTACCTTAAATTTGATGGAAGCATTTTGAGTTCAAGCTTGGGTGGTTCCTTACTTGGAGATGTCGGCCGAGATGAGTTTAGCTCTTCCACTTTCGGTTTTATTGAAGAAGTAAAGGATGGTGTAGCTTCCAAATATCTTTCACACTCCCTAACCTCTTCATCTTCGGATTCAATAGATGTAGAGTGAGTAAGACATACCTCAAGTGGCAGCTTTGAAAATTTAGCTCTATAAGTCTCGTCGACCATGGCCATTCTCGGTCGCTTATTTGAAAACAAGAATGTACCTCGGAAGGTAACTCCATAGATTTAAATACATCAAAAGTGACATGTTCCTCACCGACCCTCAAAATGAGTTTCCCTTACTGGACATCAATTAAGGTTCTCCAAATCGCAAGGAAAGGTCGGCCCAATATCAAATGGATCTCCTCGTCCTCCTCCATATCAAGCACAATGAATTCGGTCTGGAAGATGAACTTATCAACTTTCACCAGTACATCCTCAATGAGTCCTCTTGGGTATTTAATAGATATATCTGCCAACTGTAGAGAGATAGTGATCTGCTTTGCTTCTCCAAGACCTAATTTTCTGAAAACAAAGAGATGCATTAGATTAATACTTGTCCCTAAGTCGCATAAAACTTTATCAAAATAGAAATTTCCTATAGTGCAAGGGATCGTAAAACTCTCCGGATCTTTCAACTTAGGCAGTAGCTTCTTTTAAAAAATTGCACTACTCTTCTTGATCAACATTACAATCTCATGCTCCTCCAACTTCTGCTTGTTTGATAATATATCCTTAAAAAATCTTGCATATTTAGACATTTGCTCTAAAGCTTCAATAAGAGGAATATTAATATCCAGTTGCTTAAATATACTCAGAAATTTAGAGAACTGATTATCAATCTTATTTTTTCTTAATCTCTACAAAAAAGGAATTGGTGGATCAAAAATTGAAGGAGAATAGGTTTCAGATATAAACTCCCTGGATTTCTTCGGTTTTGAGCCCTTTTATTCTCCTTAGTCTTCTCAGCTTGCTAGTCGGCCACACCCATCTCTGCTTCTTTCACCTAGGACTCCATGTTTTCGATAGTTCTGCATCTCGCTCGGTACTTACTGTTTGTGACTGGTCATATGTTAGCCCACTTCTCAATGTTATGGCTATGACATGTTCCTTTAGATTGGTCACAGTGTTGCTAGGTAAAGTCCCTACTATCCTCTCAATAAGCATGTTTGAGAGCTGACCGATCTGCACCTCAAGATTGTGGATTGAAGCCGAGTTGTTTTGGATCACCATATCAGTCTTTTGCATGTACTGTATAAACATATCCTCAAGTGTTGGTTTCTTCTCTTGCTGTGGAAACTGTTGAGGTAGTCTAGCCAGTGCTTGATTATTGCTCCGTGAAAAGTTAGGGTGATTTCTCCCTCTGGGGTTGAACGTGTTTGAATAAGGATTGTTTTGACGTTGGAAATTGGACACGTAATGGGCTTGTTCATAACACGATTGGGCAAAAGGATTCCCCACTTGGCGATCTACACTTAAATGATTTCCTACGCAATGATCACAAACAACATTACTTTGAATAGCATTAACGTTCATCTTACCTAGTTGTTGTGATAGATTTGCCATCTCCCAATGTGGTAATAGAATCAAGTTCAAAAACTCTAGCCTCCTTTCTTGGAATTGCTTTCTCCATAGACCATTGATAGTTGTTGGATGCCAATTCTTCCAGAACTTCATATGCGGCTTCATGGGTCTTACTCATTAATGCTCCTCCCGCAGCCGCATCAACCATAGATTGATTTGTGGATCCCAAACCATTGTAAAATGTCTGTACTTGAAGCCAGGCTGTGAGGTCGTGATGTGAACACTTGCGCAATAAGTCCTTGTTTCTCTCCCATGCCTCATATAATGATTCACCCTCAATTTGGGTGAAGGTAGTAATATCATTCCTTAACTTTGCTGTCTTGGCCGAAGGGAAATATTTTGCTAAGAATTTTTGTGCCAACTCCTCCCAGGTGGTAGTGATGCCGAAAGGCAAAGAGTTCAACCAAGCTTTTGTTTTTTCCCTAAGTGAGAAAGGAAAAAGTCTCAATCAAACCGCATCAGTTGTCACTCTATTATGTTTAAAAGTATCACAAATTTCTAGAAAATTTACAATACAGACATTAGGATCCTCTTGTGATAGCCCCCAAACTGGACGGTTTGTTGAATCATTTGAATGATGGCTTGCTTGATCTCGAAGTTATTGGCTTGTATTATAATAGCTTGCTAGAAATTCAATGGTGAAATTTCTATTGGTTTTAGGGACCTCGTACAAGCATAAGTTTTCACGAATCGACCAATCTAATTGGTTTTAGTCTGTCAATATAGTTAGTGTTATCACTCACTATAGTGTTAGAAGTGCGATTCTAATTATTTGAGGTAGGTATAAGTGTCAGAATGCATTATGGTTTGCACCATTAGACTCAGTTGATAATTTAAGATTTTATGGTGCAATAAGTCTATTTTCATATTTTCGGACGAAGAGCCTGTTCAAAACTATGAAATTATTTTTAGGGGTGCTTCGGGGTTGAATTTTGGTAAACGATTTTCACTGTAGGTTAATGTGAATATTTAGGATTTTTCAATGTTAAGTTTATTATTCACTTTCCAGAGTGAATAGTAACCTCGGTAAGTGCACCAAATACAGTATTTTCAAAATCACAGTTTGGAATGTCCAAATTAGATTAGAGAAATTTTATTTGGACACTTGGCAAGATCTTAGCCACACATAGTGAATGGTATTAGACACTTGGCATCATGAGGAACGTTTGATGGATTTGAAGGAATCAAGGTGTGAGATCATGCCACCTAAGCAAAAACCCTATTCCATCCGACCAATCAAATTGCATCAAATCAAAGAGGATTTTTACTCTAGTGAAATCCTATATGGTTAGAATCCAACTGAGAATCCAAAAGTATGGTTGAAATTGATATCCTAAACGGTTTTATCCAAACCATAAAGTTGAGCTCCAAAACCTATATGAATCAAATTCTAGCATTGTGTTTAATCGCTTGATTAAATTACTTCCACATGCTATTAATCTTTCAAATTGGTGTTAGAACATCATTATCTACCCTTGTTAACCTTGAAAAATTGATTAGGTGAAGAGACATTAGATTTGGCCTTGATAGCAACCTAGACCCTCTTAAACCACCCCCCCCCCCCCAAGAAAAAAAAATTCGATTTAGGCCCACGAATTTGGTCACCTTAGCATTGATTTTTAACTAAGAAATTTCACCCCCCACATGGATGATCAGATTTGTTTAAGAGGGTTTAGAAGGTTCTTGAAGTAAAAGGCTAAAGGGCCACCTCACTCTTTCAATTTTACACTTAACCTAGATAAAATATCTTGAGCTGATTTGTGTACATTGTATTGAAAGAAAAGACAAACACTCAAGCTCAATTTCAGCATTATCATCTTCTATAACTTGTGTAAGAAGCCCTCAAGCCCACTATAACTTGAAAAACATCTCTCATTTATAATTTTCTTTGATAAAATACAAAATACACTCTCAGACAGCTTTTCTGAACTCTTTTACACGCATGATTCAAAGCTTTTCTATGTGCTTTCTCACAAAGTTCCCTTCATGAAAGTTGTTTATTTTTTTAGTTTAGTTTACGGGACACCTTATTTGTTCCATTTGGAGATCATTTGATTAGTCAAAAATAGTTTAAACCCCAGAAAGGTCATTTTGGGCAATAAACTGGAGAGTGTGTTATATTTTAGAGTTTGTGATCAAGCTAATGAATAGATCTTGGTCTAAATTTTTATGGAGTACTACTAACATGTGTATATGATTATTGGTTGAGGATTTGTTGCATGATTAAAAGTTTTGGTGAAATATTTTCTTAGATCTAGAAACATAGAAACTAGAACAGGAAAAATAGTTTTTGTTTTGAGAGAGTTTAAATCTTTTACGATTTAATCTTATTCCAATGGCTTTGATATTTTTATTTAAGGATCCTAAGCCTCTTATATACATGTTAGAATGTTTTTTTGAAGATATTTGAAGTTAGTTTCAATGATATAAAATTTTATGCAAGGCGATATTCGATTAGGCCAAAGTGATGATGTTCTTGGCAAAATTCAAGTTTTAGTTGACTTTTAACCATGTGATCTTGAGTTTAAAGCTTAGATTTATTTTAGGACACCTTTTTAAACCATGTGATGTTTTTTTTTTTGAAGATCACATCTTTTTAAGTCTTAGATCAAGAGGTTGATCAAAACAAGTTAGAAAAAAAACTTTGTTTTGAACTTGGAAGAAAAACCGAAGAGTTCAAATATGGTTTTAGTGATTTTGATAACTTTTGTTAATGATTCAAAACATTATTATTCTTAGGGATATGTTATGAGTATATTAGAATAAAATTTTTGGTTTAATCATGAGTTTTAAAATTTGAAAGAATTGCAACAAAAATAAGGGAAATGGCCTATGTAAGTTTCAGCCCTTATAGAGTTTTAAGGATTGTGTTTAATTTTGAATTTTCTGAACTGATATTTGTGGTTAGGAAAAAATTTACATAAGATATGTAAATTTTGGTAATTTTTGGAGTTAGGATGCAAAATCCTTAAGTTAGGGGTAAAATGGTTATTTTTCCATATGTAGAGGGTAAAATGATAATTTTATTTAAGTGAATACTTTTCCATATTTCTAATTGTTAGTGATTGAGTTTTAACTTTTAAAAATTACTACTTTCAATTTCTCGTGATTGCACTTGAGTTTTACCTAGAAATGCGAAGACCGATGTAAGTTAGCTTTTAACTTACTAGCAGTTTAATGTGTATGAGTGTTAAGACCGAGGTAAGTTAGCTAAAGTGTATGTATGTATGTTATCATACGTGCCATGCCAAATCATTACAAATTTATCTGTTACATATAATTTATTCTATCACGAATTATTCATTTGTTACATAAGATATTCTGTCACGTATTGCTATACATTGCAAGTATGTCATGTTAAGTTAAGTATGTCATTTGTTACTTGTTTGTCATGTCATGTAATATTCACTGTTGCAAGTATGCCATGTTAAGGATATTTTTGGTTACATATTATGTCATGTTACAAAATGTTGTCTGTTACATGTTATGTCATGTTATGAAATATTTCTATTTCAAGTAAGTCATATATTTTGAGTTACGTTTGAGTCATGTTGTATTATGTCAGGGCTTCTGTACTTTTGTATTCTAGTCACGTTTCATCTCAAATACTATTTGTGTATTTCGAGAACAGTCATGTCAAGTTATTCATGTATCTCACGTTCATGTACGTCTTTGTGCAGTTAAGTTATTGTTCAGTTCATGGTTATTGTTAAATCATGGTAATCTCATGAGATAAGACTACTTTATCATAGTAATCCCATAAGATAAGACTACGTTATCGTAGTAACCTTACAAGACAAGAACATCATGGTAATTCCATGAGATAAGAATATCTTTCGAGTTCATTTTAAGTCAGGTCTCAGATCAAGTTCAATTTAAGTCAAGTCTCAAATCAAGTTCATTTTAAGTCAAGTCTCAGATCAAGTTCATGTTTAGTCAAGTTTCAGATCAAGTTCATGTCAAATCAAGTCTCAGTTTAAGTCCAGTTCAGTTTAAGCATGTCAAGTTTAGTTCAAGCTTCAGTTTAAGTTATGTCAATTATGTTATGTTGTATGTCAAGTTATGCTCTAATTACTTATGACTTTAATTATGCATTCATGCTTTTACTGCCAAGCATGCATCATTAACCTGTGTGGAGGATTTTTGTTAACTTGTTGAGATTTGTAATCAAATATTATTGTGGTAGTCCCAACTAGCATTCCCTGGGATACGACCAACTGGACATGGTCGACTGAGCGACAGTGTGGTGTCAATGTTAATATAGTACTTAACTTAAATTACTACTTGTACTATGAAGTTGCATCTCCTATACTCTTTTGATCATAGCCATTTTGGACTAGCATTATGATTTCAGTTTTTTAGTATGTCCATCGTAGGAAATATGTTTTAAATGTTTGAGATATTTTCAGTTTGGTGCATAGTATTGCTAAAAAAAAAGTATCTATTGCGAATATTGTATAATGTTATATGCATTTTATGAACATTGCATCATATATGTCATGAACGGAGGAAGGTAACCTTGTGTTGCATGTCTCAATGCTTCAAATATCCGTCCGATCCCAAGCAAAATTTGGGGCATCACATATATAGTTGGCCGCCTTATACTAAATGTCACCCCATTGATATAGGGCATAACATAGTCTCTTAACGCCTTGTGCTCCTGCTCGGCCATATTAAATTTAGATGTGATGACCTCTTTCTTTTTCTCTTTATTAATCCGACGTAAGGTTCTTTCAATCTCGAGATCGAAAAATGTATGTTCTAATGATTTAGATTGAGGCATGCACTTCTGGTTCCTGAAAGAAAAACCAAACTGAGATAACCAATTTTTAAAAATAAAATCCAAAGTACTAAAAATCTAGCTAGTATCAATATCAATAACAAATAACTAATCCCCGAAAACAGCGCCAAAAACTTGTTGAGAAAGTATCTACAAGTGCACAGAATCGTAACAAATAGTACATTGTTTTAAAGAAAATGGATGTCAAACCCTCAGGGATTAATTATGTTGTTGAGTACGGAAATTTACTAAATTAATTACTATTTCGAAATCCGAAATTTAAATAATAGATTATCTAAATTAAATTGAAGAAAAGACCATTAAAATTAATATTTTAAATATAATAAAAATAGATTTAAAGCGTTCGATTTTACCTAGCGAATCCCACACAATTTATTCTTCATTGTTATAAAATTTCAATTATCCCAAGTTGATGATAAAAATCCCTTAACTATTCAATATTTTCTCTAGAATAATACTAAAAATATCCTCAATTAGTAACTTCATATCTCTATGTGAATTTAACTAACTGGAGACTCATTAAGTTCTTTGGATTTTTCTTAAAAATATACTAATCTCAGTAAAGTATCTCTACTTTCGCTCAACTAATGGTGCTTAATCTTAGAGCTCTAATCACAAATCACCTCTTGATTTCACTGCGATTCAATAGATCGAACAATAATTAGCTAGAAAATTGCAAGCACTAAAAACAAGGAATAAACACTCAATCATGGAAATATTGAAAACAAAATAACTTAGAATATAAATTGTGTGTTCAAGGCTAGACTACATCAAAGCTCTAGAAAACAAAATTAGTTCATAATAAAACTGAAAAGAAAAAGAGTAGAACTAGTGTTCTTTGTTGGAGTCGATTGATGAAGCATGCGACTTTTGCCTTTGCTCTCCAGATCCGCCTTCTCAAAAGAAACTTAAAGAATAATCTCTGAACTATTGGATTCTAAAACTCAGACTCTCATCATCTTAATTTCGTGCTAACAATATGCTTATATATGGTAGAAAAGAAACTCTAACGTTTTCATGAGTCCCGATTAAAAACTCGCCTAACTTCTACGACTTATATTTGCAGCCTCTTACGCTCTCTAGGATTCAGAATTTAGAAATCCTTATTAGATACAAAGTTGTATCTCTTTAAGATAAGTTTCCAACCCATCTAGAATCGTATATATCAGATATATGAGTAGAAAGTTATGATCAAAACACTCAAGCATGTACAGGCTGTCTCCTAGTGTATTCTGAAATTAGACTTTGTGGCGCCCCCAGCTCACGATTAGGATTGGACGGTGACTAAGACTTCAGGATATATAACACAAGGCTACACACCCCTCGTACATGATAGATAATATGCTATACACCTAAGTACACTAGCAGTATATAATAGCGTAGCGGCAGAAAGTTAATAAAAGTAGGATAAACTAAGCAACGCAAAAAGAAATTGCAAAGCACATAGCACCATACTAATAATATACCCCAAACATTGTCCAAACATAGACATGAGCCATAAAGGCATAACATCCCAAAAGCATAAAGCATAGTTTAAAATTCCCAAAACACAGGATTTCCTCAAAACAACATAAATCCACAAAAGTTTACCATAAGTGCTGTCGCCACTTTTTTTTTTTTTTTTATTTCTTTCAAAATACTTAAACTCTCGTACTCTTCATAACCATAGTCTCATCAAAAGATAGACACCAAAAGACCCCATTGGATTACTGAGGCTTGGGCAATAACATACCTAATTCCTTCGCTACTGCCTTTGCGTCGGCCAAGGACTTAAAGGCCTAGCTCTAAATATGTGGACAACTGGGTATCTGAGGTACCTCCCACAACTTCTATCATTCCAGTTGGGGAATGGTAGTAGAAATTACCACAATGAGATTTCAAGAAATCTCAGCAAGTAATCACGCAACATACCACAGTTAACACAAGCATACAAAAGGTATATCATGAAATGCGTGCATGGACATGTATTTGACTTATGCCTTTGACCAGAACTTGACTTATGCACTTGACCATTTTCAAAAGACTTATAACAGAGACTTGAGCCTTTCATAAAAACTTCATCACTTTTTCTTATTCACGTAAACGTATTCAGAACTTGTCTTATCAGAACATATCACAAGATTTGCATTGAGGGATCCTTATCATATCATGAGATTTTCAACAAGTGATCCTTGTCTTATGAGCTCTTATTCTTGATCATAGGGTGGACACAACATGGTTCTCCTCCTTGCACCGCGTGTTCCTACTAGTTACCGCACCATCAACGATCTATACACTGTGATGAATACGTCATATGCAGAGAATCGTATAAACTTGACCTTACTTTGTCGGGTTATATGCCTTATTCACCCACTAGCATTTGGCGATTCCTTGCTCCGGCATCCTTTGAAAAGAACCCATTCGAGGCTCATTAACGGTACTTTTTCAACCCAGGGATTACCACTCCATTCTTAAGTATTCTAGAGTGGACAAAGGAGTTCCACTAGGACATTCCCTGCCCTAGCACTTGGAGTCGTGATAAAACTTTTTCTTTGAAAACTTAAACATGCTTATTCATACTTGACATATGACATGCGAAATGCCATGCATGAAATAACCAAGCATCACAAGTTCATTTCATAGCATAATAATATAAACCATATGAGATATCATAACACATACATGGAACCATAAGAACTTGCTTAGGCTGAAACTTATAGGCACAAAAACATGAAGATTCATCTCATAAACATGTTCCAATCCTTAAATATATATCATAGAAATCAAAACATAGTAAACTAAGACATGAAATCATAGATTTTTGGCTAAGTCTGAAACTTCCAAAGCATGTTCAAACCGAAACATCATGTTGCATATACCATCAACCTCAATCAAGTGAGAACCGAAACTCATAGACATCTTTCATGGCAATTTCATCACAAATTCGAAATATATAATTCCTTCCTTAGAGTTACTCAAGATCATATTAACATATTCAAACAAACAATCAAGAGATAACAAACAAAACAATAAAAAACCATGGAAAGATTTACACAATCATATACGAATATTAACCAAGAATATGTTGAGTGTATACTTACAAAATCCACGTAAGGAATACTAGCAAACTGAAAATCCGAACATACTATATTAGAAAGAGCATCTAAAACCCTACCTCATGTTCTTGAGTGCGTGTGTGGATTTCTATGGCATCACTTGGTCTTAAACCATTCAGCTTCTAGGGTTTTTAGGTTAAAACTCCTTCATTTCACTCATAAAATAAAACAAAACCTAAAGTAAGCAAGATACAAGTGGTGATTGAAACATGGAGGTTAAACTCCCATCTTCACTAATCGACCTCAAGGGTTTTTCTTTGAAAACCCTAAGTTATTTCCAAGAAAAAGGTAAAAAGTGTGTGTGTTCTATCTTCCTCAAAGTCTAATGAGATTTGAATCTCATTTTCGGATTGAGAATGACTTGTGTGTGTGCAAGACTTAGAGGAAACTAATTCTTACCTTGCTAATCCTTGATAGTGCCAAAATCTCTTCTCTTGCAAGGATCTTCCTTGTTTGGTTGGAAAGACAATACAAGAAAATAAGGGAACTTTCAAATGAACTAGGGAGAATTGTGTGGAGAGAATGAGAACTCAGGCAAATCTGAAAAATGGCAAGGGAAAAGCCCCCTTGGCGTGAACCCTTCTATTTTATATGAGGCCCTTCACTTCTCTCCTTGGTTGTATCCAAAGTCCTTGCATGGATGACAAGTGACAAAGTTTCTTCTTTCCTCTTTTCGCTATAGCCGAAATGCCTCTTGAAGTTCTCCACTTGGATTGCATTGGGAAGGGACACTTTGAGGGGTGGCGTATAGGACTCCCCCTCCTTGGCTGAAATTTCTTCTCTTCCCCTTCTGTTCCTTAAACAAGTAAATATCTCTTCAAGGGTAGCTTGGTAAAATCGTACATGTCATTTCCTATACCCAACAAGTAACTCTTGGCATGGAAGACAAGTGGCATTAGGCGTGTGCCATAGCCCTAGCCGTCCTCTCCATTTTCCTTTCCCAAGATGTTGCTTCATCTTCCAAGTACTCCTTCCCTAGGTGACCTTTCATATACCATTGGTAAAAAATGCACTAAGTGACAAGTGCAAGTGAATGGAATGCTTAGGAGTGTGCTAGCCGAAACTCTAAGGATAAACTTGTCCTTGATACAAAAGTTTCTTCACAAAATCTTCTAGAAACTTGGTGCATGCTTGACACATGGCAAAAAGTTAGCTAAATTCGAAATCCCATAAGCCTCCCTTCAGTTTCCTTTGAAAAACTTATAAAAATACTCAATTTCACTTCCCTAGGCTTCCCTTTCCAAGAAACCTACCTTGAAATTCGAATTCTGGACAAAAACAATGGGCTAGGCGTGCGAGCCCATCTTGGTGCCTTCCTTCACCTTTCTTTCTCCCTTAACCCACTATCAAGACTAGGTTCAAGGTGTAACACTCTCATAACACATGGCACTAGTAACTTAGAATTTGATCGTGGGCCTAAACCATTTAACCTAAGTTTCTAAATAGGGCCGAAATTTCAAAGTAAACTATCATTACTCTCCTTTTGGGCTCAAGTTACTACATCAAAGGTTATAAGGCCTTCCAAAGTAACTAAGGCTCCTAAAATGCCATAGAAACCTAGAATGAATTCTAAGGCCCAAGCCTAGACAAAACTCAGGTCACCACAGACTTCTTGTGGATTCCTTCTGTGATTTCTTTCTCTTGATCAAAATTACTTTCAAGCCCTTTGCTAGTTGTTACCCATGATTTCGTTTAGGTAGGTCTTTTAAGTTGGTTGGTTAGACTGATCACCCAATCTAACCGCCAAAAGCGTTATCGTCAAGTCTTCTCGCCTCGGAGGTAAAATATCTCGTTCATCGCCTAACTCTTGTAAGAGCATCCTCATTGGCTCTGCCAAATCCATCTTTAAAATTTAGCCAATATCACACTTTTTTGCATTTGCCTATTCCATTTAAATTCAATCCTCACATTGGATTATCCATTCACTCGTTATATAATAATAAAATATTATTAATTTAATAATTTTTTTTATTTAATTTATTTTTATCATATTTTGTAGCTCTACCAATTAAGTGTTAAAAATAATTATATTCTAATTAAATTAATATTAAAAAATCATATTTTCAAAAGTCATTTAATGCTAATAACAAAAAATATTTTATTAAAATCATCTAAGATTCTATCTAAATTTCTTAATTACAAACCAAATAATATTTTTGGTTGGAGTGAGAAACTAATATTTTAATGTTTGCTTAGAGTGAGAAACTAATATTTTAATGTTTGTTTGGAGTGAGAAATTAATATTTTAATGTTTAGTGAATCAATTGTAATTCTCCATCTTTGGCCAACTACTGTAGCAAAAATCTAAATTATTTTAGATTTGCCAAATTCAATGTAGGATTTTTTTACATCAATTATGCAAATTTTAGCCAACCTTCTCATTTGACCAAGCCAGTGATAATCAATTCTAGTCACCATTGAGTCTCTTTACCTAAATCTCCTCGGCTCTCTTCAAATCCCATTGCCTCTCGTCAGTCTGGATCCGTAGTCTCTTCTTGTGTACCAAAATACTCTCCTTTTGCACTAAACCTTCTCATTCCTTCAAATCCAAGAAAATAAAGAAAAATATATAGAAATAAAATAAAATCAATAGTATTGAAGGAAAACTAACACTTTTCATAAATAAAAGATTAATAAAAATCACATAAAAATCACACTTATCAGAAACCCTTGGGCTGCAAGATTAATTTCGTGCATTGTCTCTTCCACTCTCTTCTAGAACCTTTTCCTCTACTAATGCATGAATGACAAATGGAAAAATGTTAGAAAATAAACTTGAGTGGGCGTGGGGCTTAGGGATCCGAAAGTTTCTTGGTGTTCCAATGTAAATCCTTAACATCTCACATTTGTCTTCCCCATGCAAAATCTTCTTGGAACTCCTCACTAAGGACAATGAGGTGCAAGTGGAGGTGCTTGGGAAGGTGAGTGGCATGCACAACTCCTTGAAACTCACTGAAATCTTGTTGGTGCTTGTGTAGTCTATTAGGGTTACCAAAACCATGTCCCCTCATTTTTCTCAACTATTTTTACATCTAGGTTCAATATATCTAGATATGAGGTGTGCATGTGAGACATGTGGCATGTGGGTTGGTAAAATGGGTGTCTGCCCTAGGTGGAACCCTACATCCTTTTTCATTTCCTTAGCTTCTTCTAAAAGCCTTCAAGCATGTTTGCCAAGTGGCACCAATGAGCTAACCCAGGTGCTTCTTCCCTAGGTTCCTAATGATTGGAATTCTAGGTAATGCTAAAAGCCTTTTCCTCTTCCAAGTGGACACCTCCCATGCCAAAATCCTAATTAGGATTTTTCCTTAACCTCTAGGCCCTTAGTGGCCAAAATCTCCTATAGGCCTTGTGGGCTTCCATGCCCGATGCTCCAATATCCAAAATAAAAATATCTCTAGGCATCCTCTACCCCCTTGCATGGCCCAATAACTATACATAAACTGTTAATAAAAATATAAATGAAAACTTGACAAAATCTCAGATGCCATACCAGCCCATTCCTAGTATAATGTGAAACCCTAGTTGGTCAAAGACAATAAAGTCGGCTTCCATCAAACTCTCCCTCAGGGTTAATGGGCAGTTTTTCAACATGTGGGTATAGGTGATCGTGCTCCCATCAAGAATTGACACTACTATAGCTTGAGGTAACATCTGAGGCAGCAGATTACACTTGTGTGCAAATGCCGCAGACACAAAAAACCTTGTTTTTTTCCGGAGTCAAACAAAGCACAAGCCGTGTATTTCTATAACGTGATTTTACCTAAGGTGTAATCAACTACTGGGTACTAAGCAGCTATTTAAAAAGCTAATTTCTAAAGAGCAGTATTTAAACAAAAATACCAGTGATGACTCCCATCTCTTGATCTTCGGGTATCTCCTCGTTCATCTCTCTAGGGGTGATGGCGTACACACGAACATGAACAGATGGCCTCTGATGGGGCCAATTGTTAGGAGCGTTCCTTCCACCTTGCGCATTCTGAGGGTGAAATGCCTGTCCTTGTGGTGAGACTTTTTATAAAATGATTTTAGAAAGGACGACGGGAATTACCGTTCGATTTAAAACCTTTTGCGTCCATACCCAGGGTGCAAGACTCTACGTTATAAAATAAAATGTGCTTTTGGAATAAAAAAGGATTACAGCGGAAAACATTAATCTTACAATGAAAATGCCTCTCATACATTTAAAATCTCATGCCTAGACTTCCATGCTCTTCCCCATGGGCCGTGTCCGTCCTGACGCGTGCAATTTATTTTGTCCCTGTGGGGGGAGGGGCATGCATAAAAATTAAAATGAGTCGATAACTCATAAGCATTACTTCATATAGTTAAAATATAATAACATAAGTTTTCATTCATGCATTTATCATTCATACATACTATACGTAAATGCATACGTGCGTTCGTTTGAAAACGTCATTGGACGGGGTTTTTCTCTAAGAAGGGGCTTTCTTTTCGTAAAACGTTTACCCCGTCAGTGCCTTCATTTCTTTAAGAATTCAATGCATTCATGCATTCATACATCCATACTTTCTTATCACTTTCATTGGTTAGGACACACTGTTATGCCCCATGTGTTGGGGTTAGCAGTCTTCCTTTAGACCCGGACTCCGCCTGTGGCCACAGGTTGGGAATCCATTTTCAGTCAGGGGGCAGCACTGGGTGTACTACTAGTACTACTTACCCGGCATTGCAATCTGCCCATTCATTGGTACCCTTTCTATTCATTCATATGGCCATTACGTATTTTCATACATTTCATACTTTCATGCCTTTCTTTACTTTTCATTCATTCATTCATGTCAGCTCTAAAGAGCTGGAGCTTTCATTCTTTCATGTTCATGAGCATGAGCTTTCATTCTTTTCTTTTCTTTCACTTAACAGTCCTTTCATGAGAAAAAATTCTTTTCATGAGAAAAATATCATTTGGGGCGTAAGCCCGAAAATCGTCCTTCCTTTTTAAGTTCATTTCAGCTCTATCCTTTCAGTTCATGGAAAACATCGTTTAAAAGCATGGGCTTAAACATCATCTTTCATGGCATCCGTAAAAGCATCAGTTAAAGCAACATTGTTTTTCTTAGAAAATACATACAATAGATACAACATATAGTCATTCATTCACATGCGTACAATTAATACTTTGGGTGCGTAAAAGGGGCTGCCAAGGAAGGGTCGTACATACTTACACCTTGGAACACTTAGCATGCTTTGGTAAAACATCTTTCGTGTCGTTTTGTAAAGCATCGTAAGAAAAGCGTTTCGTTTCATTTCTTGTATTTTAGAAAACTCTAGAAGAGTATGAACGCAATACTTACCTAGACTCCATACAACTTTCATATCATGCAGTCCATTCATGTGCGTGTCAGATGGCAACCTACATGCATACACATAACCTTGACGTCATTCTTTATGTAATGCATAAGCAACTAAACTAGAAATAGAGCTACACTTCACTTGGAACACTTTCCTTCTATCATGTGCCCTTACGTGTCCTTTACTATGCTAACATCTTCGGGGACCACTTACAGTCACTATCTCTTTCCAACTCGACTTTCTTGCCTCGAGTGCTCGTCACTAAAGTGAATCCGTGATTCACCTTAGGATCAAGACACTAAGAATCGTCTTCCTTTTCTTGTTAACCACATTCCAACGCATGATTTCGACCGACAGAATCACGCATCCTAATCCTAACAATACACCCATCACTACCTTCATGCACCTTAGCCCACCCTAAATCCTCATTCCCATCCATACAAGCAACACTGCTCTAAGCCAACTCTGAGGCTTAAGCATCGTGTAATTATGTGTAGGACAAATTATCCATTACATATGGTAAATTCGTCTGGCATATGTGTCTAACCAAATTACATGCGTTCCTTGCCCCCTTATCACTTAAGATCAACATATAACATGTTGATCACCTGCTCGTAGGGACAAGGGCCATACTCCGATACCAACCTTCTCTTAACCCGGCTAGCATGACTCTTCATGCTACCCGTCCCTTTTGACAATTCATCCCAGCACTTAACAAGACAAGACTCCGTTCACAACTATGCCTTATGTCCCATCATATAGCTCAGGACTACTCTCAAGCTACACCGTGACCTTGTCACATCACCTCACATCCCACCATGCCATTCTTACGCCAACTCCTAACTCATCACGAGTACGGTTCCTCATGTACTCCTATCACATCGTGACTCCTCATCACGATCCCGCTGCGTCATTCCTATGCTAATTTCTCATCTATCATAAGAACGATTGTTGGTAACCATGTCACTTCGTGACATTCCCCAGTCATGCTTCTGCTGCGTAATCTTACACTTGTTCTACTACTTCACACATACTTCTAGCCATAAGTCAATTACGGTGACAGCTGTCACTTCAGACTACAGGCTAGACCATAACTACTTCGGGATACTGTTCCACAGTCCCCGATACTACTCATCACACTCTACGCCCATCGACCACACAACCATCCTTATCTCTGTGACACACCACACGGTGTATCGCTGCATCTCATGGAATACACTCCACGTATACTCCCTTCTCACACGCTACGCCACATCACCACTGGCGTACACGCCATATGGCGCATCACTCCATCATATGGAATACACTCCACATGTACTCCCTTCACACAAGATACGCCACATCACCATTATGGCATGCTGTCTATATGGTGCATCACTCCACCACATAGAGTACACTCCACGTGTACTCTTCCCATTCCACAATACGCCAGGAGGGTATATTTTACGTATACTCTCCTTATCTCATACTACGCCACGAGAGTACACACTCTCTTCCCAATCCACACAACGCTACGTCACCATTACAGCACATACTCCACAACCACACTTCACAGCACAGTCCACAATACTTCACTGCACACTACACAAATACGTCTAACACTTCACTACACAACACATCACAAAACAGCGAACTCCACAATACTAACAGCATAGTCCACAACCTAATCAACTAATTAACATCTAACATAAATAACGAGGGATAGAGGGTTATACCATCGATGGGATAACCTGTGCGTTGCTCGCTGATCGTCATGGTTGATGATGTCGGAAGTACATTGCGGCTAACCCACAAAAGGTGGCTATTTGGGTGTTTGGATAGCTAAGTGTGGTCTTGGAAGGGCTTGTGGTGGCCTTGTGCTGGTGGCAACGAGCGTAGCACGGCAGATCTGGTCGTGTGCAGTGGCGGTTAGTCAAGCGCAGTGACTGTCCAACGTGCGTAGTGGCTACCCACCACATAAAGTGGTGGTTCGGGCTTAGGGTTAGACCAAGGGAGATTGTTGGTGGAGCTGTGGAGGCTCGGTGGTGGTGGCACGGTGGTACACGATGGTAGAGAGAGGAATGGCTGTGTGTGAGAGGGAAAGGGGCCATGAGAGAGAGTGAGGGAGAGTGTGCATGCATGGGTGACAGATCGAGGCCATGGGTGGTTGGGATGGCTCGGCAGTGGCCTAAGGATGCCGGAGAGGGCGGTCACACGTCATGGGTGGCAAAGTACGGCGGTGGATGGGGAGAGCCCATGCTAGAGAGAGGTGGATTTTGTGGAAGCAAACGGCAAGGAGATGGAGGCCGAGCTCGCTGGAGAAGGATGGCCGGTGGGTGGGAAGGCTACTATGAAGGTGGTGGCCCCAGAGGATGGCGCACGGTGGCGCAACAACATCAAGCCCATTTGGGTTGTGCACTACCGAGAGAGAGGAAGAGAGAGCGTGATAGAAGGAGGCTGGTGTGGGGAGACTCTCCGGAGTGAGGTGGTGCCGGTGGAAGGGGCGGTGAGGCTCACCGGCCTACGGCGGCGCTGGGCTGGGCAGTGGAGGAATCGGGCATGGGGGAGAGTTGCGTACGACGTACGCTAAAGGAGAGGGAGGAGAGAGAAAGAGCCGAGGGAAAAGTGAGGGAGAAAGAGCCGAGGGGCTGGGATTTTATCCTAAAACCCAACATCTGGAATCTACAAAACGATCTAACGATGACCCTTAAATACTAATTTGAAAATGCGTAAACATTAACTTAATTAAAAGTACTAAGAGGAATTAAGGTAAAATATTATTTAAACTAAACTTTAGTTTATAAAATAATATTCCTTCATCATTAATAAAATGATGAAGTCTTATTTAACATCTTTAAAGAATAAAACATTTAATTTAATTAGAGTTTTAAATATAATTTAAATCTCATAATATTTTAAATAACTGGAATCATTTATATAAAATGATTCCCGACAATTATAATATTTTTGGAGCTCTTCAAAAATATTATAATTGAGTTATTTAAAATATTACTTAGTTAAATAATGATGGGAATATTCCATTTAAAATACACATAACTTTAATAAACAAAGCTAGCTTTCGAAATCACATAGTATCTTTGAAAACATGCCATCTGGGTTCGACACGCATAACGAGGCTCACAGTCGTTAGAGATAAGGGGCGGACTGTTGCATAATCCCATCCTTGAAATTTGCTTATGTCAGAAAGAAGAAGCCTTACGTTAGAAAGAAAGAACGTCCATCAGAAGGAAGGAGCCCCTACAGAGGGCACTCCTGAATCATGTATCCTGATTGAATATATCGGAAACATACTCCCAAACCCACAAGACATTCTCCATGGTGATTCTTTTCACACTTGTTACAGGTAGTAAGTAGAGCTGTCATAATGCCTTTGCCCTTGTTGGCCCCCTGTATAATCATTATTTTGGCATTATTCCCTCCTGCAAAGAAGCAAGAAGTCCTCTTTCGTTCAAGGTTAATCTGGGTTGTCACACTTCGTTGTTCTACTTCTGTTATTGGAGCCACATTAACCAACTCCTAGAAATTATGATGCAGAACCCAGCTATGTAACTGTGAATCCGGGGTTGCAGTCATCGTTGGAACTTCTGATCCTGCATCTTTTGAGTGGCACTATAGCGCCCCCAGCCCCCGCTTGGGATTGGATGATCATTGAAATGACGAGATATGTAATACATGACTACATACCTCTCGTACGTGACAAATAAAATGCAATGCACCTAGATATACTAGCATTATGCAATAAGTAATGCAACGGAATATGTATGGTTTGTGTGAAACTAGGCGATGACTAAAGCAATTGCCTTAGCACATGGTACCTTAAAACTATGCACAACCCAAACATTGCCATCGACATAAGATTTCATATCGAAAGTACCCAAAAAAAGGATATGTTCATTTTTCCCAAAACACAAGTCCATCAAAATTGTTTCCACAAAAGTTAAACCTCAAGTCATGTCTTTTTCCACAAAACACTTTAGGTTCCCATGGTCCCTCTTTTTTTGGTCCTCACAAAAGTTCATCTTTAGCCTTGGCCACCTCCTCACTAGTCGGGGGTACCTTGGTCCTCTTGCATTTTGTCATTTAAACCTATAACAACTTCTACCATTCCAGGTGGGGAATGGTAGTGGAAGCTATCATAATTAGATTTTAAGAAATCTCAACAAGTAAACACACGACATACAATGATGAACATAAGCATACAAGTGGCAAACCATGGAATGCATGCATGAACAAGTACTTGACACATGACGTGACCCAAAACTTGACTTATCCACTTGACATTTTTCAAAAGACATGTAATATATCAGTGTTTTGAATTTTGTACCATACCAGTCGATACGACCAATATTGAACATATCAGAATAGTGACCGGTACAAGAAATGTATGTGTTTCATACCGGGTTAAATACTGGTCGTACTGGTGCGTTTCGGTCAATACCAATCAGTTTTAGGTGTACCGGCAAAATTGTTTTTTTAATTAATGTAAAAATGATGACTTTTTCATAATTTTCACTTCAATTCTCACATCTGAAAATTATTTTCTTAACTTTTTTTAACCCCTTTTTCTCGAGGACTTAAAATCAAATCCCTACTTCCCTTTTCATGATGAAGATTAGTAATTATTTTTTTAAATAGATGGATTGAGAACTTACAAGTATTATTGAGCTTTATAACTATGTGTTTTAACTTTTTAAGGGTTGCATTAATGTTATTTTGAAATACAATTTATGCATATATAATTAATTTATTATATATAGACTATCTCAAAACGGTACCCAAAACGGTACCAGTACTGAAATATTTAATTCCAGTGCCTTATTCGAAATGGCCACCAAAACGGTATTCAAAACATTGTAACAGATTCTTTGTACTTTTTGGAAAAACATTCTTTTGACATCATTCATATCTTGTTGATCACGTGATCCGGAACGTGTCATGTCATGTCATGTCATATCATATCATATCATATCACGTGATCCGTATCATGTAGGCTCATTGCCTTTTTCATATAATATATGGTGGACAAATCACAGCTCCCCAATGCACCGCGTGTTCTTGCTAGTTACTGCACTACCAACTGTCCATACATCGTGTTGAATACGTCTTATTCATATTCATTATAATACGACAGTACTTCATCGAGTCATTAGCCTTAGTCATGGCACCCACTAGCATTAGGTGCTACCTCGCTCCTGCATTCTATCCAAAAAGATCCATTCTAGGTACGCCGATGGTTCTTTATTGACCCAAGGGTTACCACTCTATTTTTGAGCACTCCAGAGTGAACAAAGGATTTCCACAAGGAAATTCCCTCGTCCTAGAATTTGGGGTCGTGATAAAATATTTTTAGACACTTTTCTTTTTTTTTTTCCTTTCAAAAAGACCATTTACCCAAATGCATGTGACATGAGACTTAAGGCATGATCCTTCTAGTACTAGACATGTGACACGTGAGATGCCGTGCATGAACTCAGCAAACATAACAGCATGATAACATAGGACATGTGATATATCAAAACAACTTCATGAACATAGAAAATAGAAAAATGTGTTTTGGCCGAAACATCAAAGGCATGTAATCATAGAGAAATTTCATTTTAACATGTTCCATACTTGAAGCATAATAGACAAAATTTATGGCATGGACGAATCGAACATGAAATCTAACAACATAAGAATCCGAAACACATAACATCACAAGACCTGAAACTTCATGATATGTGAAACATCAACATAATCTCAAGCAAAACCAAAACATAAGCATGTGATTCATGGCATTTTCATCATAGATATGAATCATAGAACTTCTCTCATGATCTTTTACAAAGTCGAACAATATATTCAACCCAGCAGAACATAGATTAACAATTAAAGTTGACAATAACAATGAGATATTGATACAAATATATACGTATGTTAGACAAACTAGGTTGAGTGTATAGTTACAAAAATCCTTCAGGAAAACAAATAGCAAGCTGTAAATTGAATGTACAACTAGTAGAACAAGGGTTTCAAAAACCCTAAGCCGTGTTCATGAGTGTGTGTGGTTTTCGGGTTGTCTCTTGTTCACGATATTTCAAGACCATTTGGTTCTAGGGTTTTTAGGCCTGAAAACCCTGAAGAATCTGGGTGACTCTTGATCAAAACTTGAACATGTCTGTAGTTCATGTGGGTGGCCGAATGTGTGGAGGATCTAAGCCCTCAAAATCTCCGCACCCTCTCTTTCTCAAAACCTCTAGGTTATTTCAAGACAAATAACCTTGAACTAATGTGTTCTTTATGAAAATCTAGAACTCTTAGGAGATTTCATCATCTCCTTGAGTTAGGCATGAGTGGTGTGAAGAGAAAAATAGAAAATATGTGATCCTCACAGTAGCCTCCTTCTTACTAGTGTCGTGGTCCTCTCTTGAGCGTAGAGAAGAGTAGTCACTCTTGTTTGGTTCAAAGGAAAGTGAGAGAAAGGTGAGAAATCTTCAAGTGTTGGTGTGAAGTGGTATGGAGGATATGAAAGCATAAGCAATTTTGAAAATGGCAAGGGAAGAAGAACCCTTGAGCATGTGTCTCTCTCCCCCTTTTATAGAATTCCTCTCAAGCTCTTATTGGTTGCTTGTGGTCCAATGCATGAAGGACATGTGTACTCCTACTCTTCCCTCTAGTCAGAAGCCTATTCTCCTTCCACATCATTGGATTGTCTTAGGAAGGAGGAAAGGTTGCATGTGGCGTGTGGCCCTTGCCTTGGCCGATTTCTTTTGGCCCTATATGCCCCTTCCTTTTTTGTCTAGATGCAATGTATCTTAGGATAGAAAGGTAAGTCGATCTCTATGTCTTTTCATCTTCCAAAAATGAAGCTTTGCATGTATGACACATGGCATAGGCGTGTACCTTGCCCTACCAGTCCATCTCCTTCCCCAATTCCCATAGTGATTTTTCATATTCCGTAGGTGACTTTTCACTTTCCAAGAATTCCTTTTGTAACCCTAATGTGACAAGTGGTGTGTGTGAGGTTGGTCATTTCATGGCATTGTCCCCTCCTATTCCTTCTATAAACTCCTTGCATGGTTGAATAGTGGCAAGGTCTTCAGGAACCCCTAGGATGGATGTGTGGTGTAGGAAACCAAACCCTCATTTTTGTCCCATGGACTTCCCTATGCAAATCCCTCATAGAAATCCCCTTGGTCTTCCCTAGGCACCACTTCCCTATGCAAATCCATCTTGGAACTTCACACTCTTACCAAGTGAAATGGTGTAGGCATATTGGGTTGGCTGAAAGTCTCTTGGCCTTTTCTAGGTCATTTCCTCATCCTTTCTTCTAGAAGGTCTCTTGCATGCATGACATGTGGCAATCAAGCTAGGGTTGGCGTGCATGCCTTCCTTGGCTTCCCAAAAACGTTTATCTCTCTCCCTTAGTCCACTATC
Organism: Juglans microcarpa x Juglans regia; assembly: GCF_004785595.1. Classification (NCBI taxonomy): domain Eukaryota; kingdom Viridiplantae; phylum Streptophyta; class Magnoliopsida; order Fagales; family Juglandaceae; genus Juglans; species Juglans microcarpa x Juglans regia. The sequence goes on from NC_054605.1 coordinate 3,430,081, forward strand.
ACATCCAAATACATAGTGCTATGCATGCATGACACATTGCACTAATAGCAATGGCTTTTGGTTATGGGCCATACGTTTCTAGAGTTTTTGGGCTTGGGTTTCTTATGGTGGCCGAAATATACATAGGCTTGGTTGCTACCTACAAATCCAAGACCTATATCCAACTAGATCTATTTCCATGACCCTAAAATAATACTAAGGCAACGAAAATAAATCACGGATGTAACTTAGTCATTTCCCAAGTTATCACAGGTGATCAGATGTGGAACAAACCTTCCCAGCTCCATGAATTTTGCAGCATCTTATTCAACTATGAGATTGCCTTGCACCAAAGTGGCAAACTCTTGAGCCTACTGGGTCTTCATCAATTCAAGGAAGAATCAATTATCAAACTCCTCTTTGAACCTATCCTAGGTCAAGGCAATGATATTGCCCAATTCCTTTAGTAAAAGTTGCCTCTTGGTATCCCAACAAATACCAACTTCTCCTTGTAGTAGATGCCCTGAATTGATGAAGAACCAGAAGGCTCAAGAGTTTGATATCGAAGGTCTTGTAGAGATCTAATAGCCACTTGTTGGCCTTCATTGGTCCTTCAGTCCCCATGCAATTTGGGTATCTGTATATCAGAAACTTCTCATATGAACACTCTCGGTTCTCCTGCCTTTCAACCTACAGGCGTTGTTGGTTTTGTCTCAGGATTACCTCTTGTTGTTGTTTCATGGTCTCCATCATCTGACGAATTGTGTTCGCCAAGTCACGTCATCCATCCAAACAAGGATTTTGATCCTATCGGGCATTGGATCCTTCAAGGTTTCTTTCCCTTCTTTCACGTGCCATCCTACTTCAGTTCTCTAAATCCTGTGAGGCACATGTATCAGATCCAGTTCCTGCTACAAGATTTCAAGCCTAGGAAGTCTATAGATGAAATCCTATACTCTGGCATATTCTTCCAAAGTACATGTGGGTTCACCCAAAGACGTAATTGCTCTGATACTACCCTGTGACTCCCTCAACCTCTGCTTGGGATGGAACGAAGATTTAGAGCGTCTGAACATATAACATAAGGTTACATACCCTAGTACATGGCTGTTAATATGCAATGCATTCTTTAAGTGCAACTAGCAGAATGCAATATTCGCAGCAGAATAAGGGTGAAAATAAAACTTATGCCAGAATAACTAAAAACATCCCAATGCATTAATAATCATCATAGGTTCAAACCAAATAATAGCTTAATCTTAGTACAACTAATCATAAAAAGTCTCCAAAGTTAGATCAACTACTTCATGCATTCTAGAGCATGAAAGATTAGTGTTATAAGCATTAGGATAAGGTCCAGTCTTTTCTCGAGGTCTGGCTCCTCCTTAATTAGTTGGATCCACCATTTCATCCAGTCCATTCTTCTTAGGGGTGTAACCAGTCTGGTTTTTGACAAAATTTAGAACCGAACCGGTATGTACCGGTTTTGCATTTGCCAAAACCGATTACACACAGGTACCTCCGGTTTCCAGTTAGGTCCCCTTTTTTGGTTTTTTTAAAATGTAAATTTGTCATTAAAAATCTGTTTATAAAAAAAAAAAATTGCTTTAAAAAACTCTGTTCTTATACTTTTATTTCAAAATCTGTTACTATTACAAAAATCTGCTTCACTAAAAGAAAATTGATTTACTAAAAGTTGCTTTTCAAAAATCTTCTTTACTAAAAAAAAATCTGATTTACTAAAAACTGATTTTCAAAAATCTGTTTTACTAATAAAGAAAATCTGCTACAAGCCTATAAATATACTAAAAGCTACTTTTCAAAAATCTGCTTTACTAAAAAATATCTGCTACAAGCCTATAAATATAACTATTACAAAAACTGAAAAAAATAATCTGCAATAAAAAGAAAAATCTGCTATGGAATGAAATAAGTCCAAAAGTCTAAATTAGAAATCCAAAAGTCCAATAAATTACAAGTCTAAATTACAAGTCCAAAAGTCCAACAAATTACAACTCCAAATTAAAAGTCCAAATTACAAATCCAAATCAGAAGTCCAAATTACAAGAACAGCCAATAAAAAACTTTACAACTAAAACAACTAGCTATGCACCAAGTCACAAACTCCAATAATCCATTCAACAAACCTTGCGATTGAACGAGAATAAATCAAGCAGTTAATTCTAATAAAAGTTAGTAATTAAATTAAATGAAAAAAAAAGTTTAAGGAAAGATGTTATACAAGTTACCTACCTTAAATTTAATCATCTCCAACCAAAGAAGTAGGTCTTGAATAACTCCCTAGGTCTTCCATGATCTCTACACAAAAGGGGAAAAAATAATAATAAGCATAATAATTAAGAAAAATTACTAATATGATATACACTTTAGAGATAGTTAAAATAAAAGGTGACTGTTAATCGAGACAGAAGAACGGAGCCATTAAATATTAGTAATACTAGTAGTATGTAGTAATACTACTGGTATTGGTAATACTATACTAAAACTAAATAACTATAAACTATACCAATACTAATATAATAATACATTGATATTAAATTATTACTAAGACTATATATTGTACTAATAATAATATTAATACTAAAATATTAAGTTAACTATGTTATTATGCATATATTATTCTATAACTTTTATAATATATATTATATTACATATATTAATATATCATAGTATTATAGTGTTACTACTATAAATTATAATATTATGTAATATCATATTATATATCATAGTATCATACTATATTACTATCATAGTATTAATACTAACATATTAAGTTAACTATATTATGCTATAACTCTTATAATATATTAATATATACTAATACTATATATTATACTATTATAGTGTTACTACTACATATAGTGTATATATATATATATATATTATAGGGATATAGACTTATAGTGTAACTATATATTATACTAATAGTGATATTAATACTAACATATTAAGTTAACTATACTATTATACATATATTTTTTTTTTCTCAACTATTATATGTTATAAGTTATAACTCTTATAATATATCCATATATAATAATACTATATATTATACTATTATAGTGCTACTATTACATATAGGGATATTAATACTATATATAACTATATAAATTAGTATTAGTATCTATATATCACTGATAGTTATACTAATACTAATAGTATTAGTATTACTATATCACTATAGTATCATATAGTGATATAGTATTAGTATAACTACTAATTCTATAATAATTTATATTATATATAGTTCTTTATATATAGACTTAAAGTGGATTACTAGTATTAGTATTAAGGCATAAAATCTAATTAATATACTAATATACATTAGTATACATTGGTATACTAATTAATTAAATCAAAATGTAATTAATTTACTAATGTATATTAATATTAGTATTACTAATGTGTTAGGTATTTATCAAAAGGAATATGTTGAGAATTTATTATGTCATAAAATGTAATTAATATTATAATATATATATTTTATATTAATAACATATGATCAAACAAATTACAAATATTCATATTTAAGATTAACATTTTATGTTATAAATTATAATATGAAATTATTTCATATATGATATATAATTATATATTAAATTTCATATATAGTTATATATTATATATAAAACTTATATATATAAAATATTTTATATAATACATAAAATTAATTTATATATATATATATATCTTTCTCAACGGGTCCGATCCCAAAAACTACGGAACCGAAACTGGACTGGGTCCGGCTAGTTTTCATAATACAGAAACCAGTCCCGGACCGGACCGGTTCAAAACTAGACCAATCGGACCTGAACTGGTCCGGTTCGAGCCAGTTTCTCGATTTAATTTTACAGCCCTAGTTCTCCTCGAGTCCTGACATAACTTCTATCATTCCGAGTGGAATGATGGTGGATCCACAATAAGTGAGATTTACTTGAAATCTCAATAAGTTAAATAACCAACGTGCACAAAAATAAATTATGCGTGAAATATGATAAATATGAAAAGCGTGAAATGCAGAAAATCGGTGTGTATCTCCCATCCAGAATCCTTAACATTTTAAAAAAAATTGAGACACATTTTCATACAAAGAATATTTTCCACTTTACTAGCAAAAATAATCATAACGTTTCATCATTATTAACAATTCATATTTAATCGTAACATCATAACGTGTAGTATCGTCACAGTTTCTCATATGCACTGTAAGTACATGCTGGTGACCGTAGTGCAACTCAGGTTGAAACTACATAATCTACATATTCATTCTCAATACATTGGCAACATAACATAATATCATAACATCATAACATGTACTTCCACTAGCCTTACGTGTCATAACATTTGATTTCGCTCCGGCGTTCTTTAAAAATAACTCATTCGAAACTCGTTGACTATTCTTTATTAACGTAAGGGTTACCACTCCATTCTTAAACACTCCAGAGTGGACAGAGAAGTTCCACTAGGATAATTCCACATCTTAGCCTTTGGGGTTGTGACAAATTTTTTTTTTCATGTTATGTTGAAAAAATGTATTTCATGATATGTGCATATGTAGAAGCTGCTTTCATGTGAAAATGACATTTATAAATGCAATATGCTAAAATTGTTAAAATATCACATGTCATATAAGTATGTACTTAATGTATTATATAGCATGATATTGTATGCTCAAAATGACAATTATAACATGAATGTGACATTTATTAATAAATCATAAAAAACTTATCAATGTGTAAGTTAGAGGCCGACTTACAAACTTCCTGAGTTTGAAAAGTCGTAGCGGCTGAAATCAAATTCATAATAAGTTAGGATTTATACCACTATGAAAGATGTTCATAAACAAAGGCTTCAAAAATAGGTATTTACAAAAGGATCCCTAAACTTTCAAAAATTGTCACTAAGGTCCTAAATTTTTTACTATTTGCAAACAAATCTCAAATTTAACCAAACTTCATTGACCTCATATTTTTTATATTCTAAAACCATTTATATCCTTAGAATTGTAAAATTCAAAGTAGAACTAACTCAAACATTCCCAACCCGTGGCATGCACTCTAGTTGATGCCTTAGTGTGATTTCAAATATTGATCCCTATGAATGCATGCATATGCAAATTTTCTTTATTCATAAATAATCACTTTGGTCCTTAATAAATCAGACTTCATGCCTTAATCACAAACTTACTTAAAATCCATGCATGTTTTGATGATCAACACAAGATAGAGTTAAAACCTATCATGGCATCCTTCTAATGAAAAATCAAACCTTCCATGTTCATTCTAAGGCATTAATAAATCATATCAAAATATTCTAAGACATGTCATAGCTAAAATTTCCACTCAAAACAATCTAAACACTTAAGCCATTCTTAATGAATCCGGTTTTGAATCAAGCATCGTAACCTCTTCTAAATTTAACCAAAATTAAGTCTAGCACTTGAAAATAAGACTTGACATATAAACTAAGATATAGGCAAGAAGACTTATAAATTCTGTAGCCCACTCAAGCTCCTAGCACAATAACTCACAAGAACTTCAGGAACACTCAAGCACACACACACACACCTTTCGGTTTCTCTCAAAACTAAGGGGAAATATGGCTCTCAATGCTCAAGGAGATCTGGAGATGAGGTGTGGAGGAAATGGGCGGGGGGGGGGGGGGGGGTGGATGGGCTTTTTATAGTTAGCCAAGGGGGTGGAGATGTTGGCCTATGTCCATGGAGATTGGGTGATATGGGCGGTGGTGTAAGGAGATGAATTTTCAGCTTGCATTCCATCACCTTGTTTCACTTGTGCATGGTGAATAGTGTCCTAAATCACCATGAATTCATCACTTCAAGTGCTACATTGATCCTAAGGATGCTGGTTAGGTCGTGGTGCAAAAGGAAGAGAAGAAAAACCAACAAAAACCAAACATGGAGCTGACAGGTTCAAGGTGGTTTTCCTTGGGCAGTTTTGATCATGGCCTTGTCTCACCCTCTTGTCTCATATTTAAGGCTGATTTGTGCAGGTCATAAGCCATTCTTGGAAGGCTTTCCTGGTGAGGGAAGGGTTCTTGGTTGGCTGTCAAGTGATCATGAAGTGGCAATTCAAATGAAAGGGGTGAAGGGAAGTGGTTGTCAAAATGAAGTAGCTTGGACGCCTTCAGTTTGGTGCCTTCTTTGGGTGGGGGAAACTGGCCAAAAGCTAATGATGACCATGAGGACCTCTTGGGGATTGGGTGGTGATGGAGGTGGCATGGGTGGTGGCTCAGCCATGGGCAGAAAGGAGGTTGAAACTCAACCAATTCGGTTCTCATCCAACTAGTGTCCAAGGTGAATCAGTTTAGATGCTTTGGTTTGGTTTTTGAAACCAAATTCGTCCAAGGCTTGGTCTAGGTCTAAGGGATCATATGAGATGTTTAAAGACCATAGTGCCCTTGGAAAAAAGGCACAAAAAGATTGGACTTAAGGGCAAAATAGTCCATTGCACACAAATGGCACACATGTGTGCCAATTGATGCAATTTGGGGCTTTGATATGTCATTTCTTCTAATGACATGTGTGGAGGTTTATCTAGGATCCTAATATGATCTAAGAATGATGTAATTGAATAATGATATAAGAAAATTTCAGATAAAAAAGGCTAATAGATTAAGAAAGAAAAGTAAGCTCTAAAACATAGTTTAAAGATCACTAATCATAGGTAAGTTGATTAATGGTCTTAACCCAATTTCAAAACTTAACTTGGGTACATAGGGTATGATATGCGCTTGAAGAATCCCATGGTATGGTGTATTGGGCTTCAAATTAAAGAGTGAATAGAAGCAAAACAAGGCTTTGGGCCTTGTGGGGCATAAAAAGGCCATAAGCGTGGGTTAATGGTCCATGGGTTTTGGGTTTGAGTGGATGGGGGAGCCTTGTTTTCAGATTTTGAGAGATTAATAGAGGCTTCAAGATTTACAAAGATGGAGCTTGAAAGGCTTACGTTGACCTAATTGGACTATAGGTCAAACCTATACCAAACTTGGCCAGAAGGCCTTATGCCTTTCTCATACTTGGGCCAAGGGTATCCTACCAAGACTTGTACTCCTATGAGGTTTGGTTTAAGGCTCCAAAAGCTTGGCCCATAAATGTCCTAAAGTTCTAAAGTTCTTAATAGGATTACTAAGGGGCTTGCATCTCTAATTCTTCATGCCTAATAATTAATGACACTAAGTGCCATGGCCTAAATAAATCTAACTATCTCCATTGAAATAAATAAATAAAATAAAAAAACAAAATAATATAATAATAATAGTAATAAAAAAAAGTAAAGCCCAAAAGTTTAATCTTAGGGTGTTTAAAGATTAATACTAATGGTTAATTAGGTGGGGGTGTTACATCCCGTATCGAGTCATTTAACACGGTTGGGCTCTCGTTGTCATCCCAATCAATGACGTACATGCTGCACTGACCCCTAGTTTGGTCACCCACCTCAATTTATGTCATCTCATTATTTCAATTTTTTCAAATTTTCACACAAAATATAATAAATAATTTAACTTTTTCAAATCTCAAAGTAATTTTTTTAAATTTTCACACAAAATATAATAAATAATTCAACTTTTATTCTATTATTCACAAATCATTTCAACTCATCTCTGAATCCAAACTACTCCTTAATGCAGTATAGCTCCTCAAAGGTTTTCATACTTGGTGCATGTCCATTGGTGCGCGTCCCGCATTCCAATGCCAATCTAGATCTCTAATGCGTCACCTTGTCCAAGCTAAACTATTCCCGCTAGGACTTAATGACCTTCCTCTTTTTGGGACGGGCCCAAAGGCCCTTTTTAACGCCTTAGATCACTTCGACCATCTCAACTTTTATCCACGAACTTCCATCTTCTAATTCAGAAGTTTTTGTGGGTGTAGGCTCCGCCCTTTTGGGCGAGGGCCCATTTGCACCTAAATCTAGTACCGCAACATAATATATGACCACCCGGCATTCGTACCTCAAAGTTTTGTTGTAATTCTTACATCAAAACTACGAAAATAGTGAATTTCGAATTACGGCGTGAGGTCCTTTTGGTTTCCCTTTATCTGCGGTCAAGGTTTTTTTTCTCTCTCCGTGTGAGACAGATGATCAACATATAATGGTCCTAATGTGATAGTACAGTTTACTTTTGATCTGCCATCAATTTTCTCTGGTGGCTTTTGCATTATTCGCGCAGTGACAGGACGCATTAATCACCTCAGCCTTTAGTTATACCATTTTTTTTTCTAGGGCTTAGCGCTTTAACTTTTGCGGCAAAGAGCAGTACCGACTACGAACTAATAAATAATTTTTTTAACTAATAAATAAATAAATAAATAAACAAAAAATACAGAAAAATCTATACTAAATTTACATATGTAAATATATATTACCTATAAATATTAAGAAAGTGTTAATTAGCTCGTGAGTTTGTGTTTAGGGTTTTATTGTTAGTGTATTTAATTTTTTAAAATGCTTAAAAATATTATTCTTAATAAATTTATATATTTTTAAAATATTTATAAAATAAAATAAAATTATACTAACAGACACGTCTAACGATAAGAATTAGGCGGATCATAAATATTATGAGTCCCCTTTGCTCCCCTTCAGATAGTCAAAAACTTGATCAAGGGATTATAAGGATGTAGATCTGTTTTTAATTAATACAATAATTAGATCTAAAATCTGGGATAATATTGATAATATTAAACTTTAAGCCCTTTTTCTTGCTTTGCAGCCAAGACATTTTGATAATCTCGAAGCTTTCGTTTACTCTCTGAATCCACCTATAAGATGTACGGACCCAGTTCCCATGCATAAAATTATTAATATCACATGCATTAATATTAATGGAGGCCAGGTACTCTAGTAGGGGACATGATCTTTGTTTTAATTTAGAATTGTAATCGATCGTACGTAGTACTCATCGCGTGACTATATATATATATACACACAATCAGCTTTTAAAACTACTCTTCTATAAATATCTAGTACTTACCCGTTAAGAACCCATCGAAAGTGGGCTTTTATACAGATTCCAGACATATATAATTGTTTCCTTCGGTATTTAACTTTCAGAAATGCTCATTACAACATAAAGGCTCTTTTAAAATGAAAATTTTTGTCTCAAAAGATAGTTATTTTGTCTCAAAAATTTTTGTAGGATGAAAAAAAATCGTCCCGAGCTCGTTCCAAAAACACTGTACCAAAAGGTATATTAAGATGAAAATCACTATTTCATCCCAAAAAATATCTTTTGGAACGAAATTGAAGGAAACCATTCGAAAACGTTCGGACGAGAATTTTTTTTGTCACAGTTGAAATTCGTCCCAGAATATCGTTCGAACGAAAACAATTTTACGTTCGAATAGTAGTAACTTGTTTGAACGATTGCAAAATATGTTCGAACAAAAATAAATTCGTTTGAATGGTATGAATTTAGCTTTGTGTTCGAACGTTAAAGGGTCAGATTGAACGGTATATGGGTTCGAACGGTATAAGTTATGTTCGAACACTACGGAAATAAATCACGTTCGAATGTTGTGTGATCGCTCGAACTCTATGAAAATAAACTGCGTTTGGTTCCCATTTTCTCCCTTTCTTCCTCCCTCTTTTTCTCCCCTTTCATTTTCCCGTCTTCTCAAATAGCTATCTCTTTCCTTTTATACTCAATTAGAAGTATTCCATTACTCATCAGAAAAATCTCACAAACAAAAACGAAAAACAATTACAGTAAACAAAAAATGATAATTTGTAGATAATCTTCAAACATTTGAAGCAAACAAATTCATACTCCCGCCATTGAACTCAGATTTAAACATTATATAGAACTAAAAATGAAAATCAAACTTAGATCAATGGAATAACTCCAATAACTAATCAGTTTACATCCATTAAAATCAAACTTCTCCTACTCCCAAGCATAATTTCTTCCTTTAAAGCAGAATCCCATTGCATCTAATAAAATAATCAGTCATGAAGAGTGCCCAAGATGTCATCATCCCTGTATAAATGGAACTTTTCGTCCTCCGCCATAACACTGCAACATCTCAGCCACCTTGAATGGTAGCAAGGAAGCCTCACCGGTTCCACCATGCCGACCACCCCACACATGGCAACAGACCCTCTCTCTCTCGGTTTCTCCCTCTCTATTTCTGTTCTTCTTGGCCACTACCCATAGCCGCAGTCACCAGCCATCAACCACCGCCTTTGGCACTGCCAGATGCCCAGCCCCATTGGCGCCTTCACCCGTAGATCACCAAAGTCGTGAGCCCCATGGAGATGCCCCAAGCCAATGCCCCTTCATTCTGTAACTCGAACCCACCATTGGGAGCCACCAACCAGCCTTCGTCTTGGCATTGTAGTAATTCGTGGCTCTGGTTCATGGGTTCGTAGCTCTTGGGTTCAAGGAGAAGACGAAGACCCATTGGCTTCATGTAGAAGACGAAGTCGACGGGGACAGAGAAGAGGGTTTCAATTGAATGGAGGTTGACTTCGTGGGGGGATGGGGATGGAGGCTGGCTTCTCGGGGAAGACGATGGGAATGGGGAAGACGAAGAGAATCCACTTCGTGATGAGGGTTTCTAACTTTCTACTGGGATGGAGGGGGATGGAAGCCACTTTATCTTCGTTGGAATTAAATTAAAAATGACATCATTTTGAAATGCCACATAGAACACGGTGACGCAGGGGTTCCCCAAGTCGGTTGTAAGTAGAATTTTTGTTTAACTTTATTATACAGACCCTATTTCAAAAGAATCCAACCCAGTATATGATGTATCTTCATAAATAATCCTCATCAAATGATCTTCTACTAGATCTATTAATTAATAACATTAATTATATATATATATATATATTAATTATGACTACAGAAAGCTGATGATCATGGTCGACCGCCTTGATCTTATAAAGCATTACTGAGAGATGTAACATTGATTAGTACCCTCAATTTAGAAATTAATTATCCGATCCTTGCATATCCCTGGCATCAAAACCAATTTAAGTTTCCCTTTTTTCTTGGCTAAGGTAAGTGTTTATGAATCCCAAAATATAGATAGGTGATCAGTTATCGGGTTTAATCTCACAGAATTCTAGATAAAACTAAATCATTGCATGCTGAGATAATACCGTATTCTCTCTAATTTCAAAGTTGTACTATAGATGAGGTTTTTGTTGTCCATATCCAAATAATGCTTTAATAGAGTGGAGGAGAAGTTAAGGACAACTTCAAACTGTCGACTGTGTCGAAGTATACAACATATTATATATTTCAATCAACTTTGGTACTGCATGCACAGATATTTTAATTGCATTCCGAGACTGAGCATGTAACACCCCATACCCAAAGATCTAGGGAGTTAGTTCATGTCATCTAAAATTATCTTTCATAGTACAAATAGATATTCCAAAAGCTCCATAAACATAAATTCATCTATTTCAACCAACTGGTTCCTCCAATCGCTATCCCTCGAAACCCTGTTGATAGTTATCCAAGTAACATTCAACAGTATTTGGATGGAACCATTAAAATTTGTTTTGATCAGAATAGATCTCCAGGGCTAAGAAGAAATTCTTATGCTGGATCTAGTTCTTCTTTTGAAGGGTCAGAAATTCCAGTAAGAAGAGACCAAAATCTCAAACAATTTCTGGAAGATTCTGTTAAAACAGCCCAACCTGTTAAACCTGCTTTAAAACTGAAAGGACTCTCTACGTCCTCTCAAGTTACTTCTGCTTTTTACTCAGCACAGGGCGCTGGTTCTTCTAAAAACCAGCCTATTCATAATGAAGCCGATAAAGAAGAGGAATCTTCTGAATCACCCACAGCTTCAGAGATGGTAGCTCCTGTTGCTCCTCAGGCTCATCACAGTCTAACTGTGTTGAATAAACCATTTACGTTTGATCTTGTTTATCTTTTTGAAGAATACAAACTTTCAAAAAATAGTGCTAGGCGAAAAGCCTATCATGCAAAGTATTCTGAAAAAGAAAAGCAACGTGTTAAACGGAAATGGAAAGAAGAAATGAATAAGCAGCAACAGCATATTCTTTTCTTTGATTTTGTTGAAAATATTTATGTTTCAAACAACACTTTAAACGTTGTTAAAACTGATTTTGTCCAGGAAGAAGGCAAGATGGTAGTTCAGTCAAGCCATCCACCTTTGGAGACTGTTCTCATCACCCACAAGGGAGTTGAGATATCTGCTTCGCCTTTCAAAATCTCGGAAACTGTTTCCAGAGATCCTGAGAAGGACAAGATTCTCAAAGAAACAAAAAAGGTTATTTCTCAAAATAACTTTGTGAATCTTGCTCTTCATACGATCGGACAACAGTTAGATCGGATTGAAGAAAAGGTTGAAAAACCTGATCCTATTCCTTTGGTTCTAAATACAGATCAACCAAAGAAAATAATTGAAAAACCTTTGATTATCTTACCCGAAAGTCGAGCCAAAATTAATTTTAAAATCCCCCAGGCACAGACTTTAGATAAGATTGATCAAATGCTTAAAGATCTGAAAAAAGAACAGCCTTCTACTAGTGCTTTGTCTAACAAAGAAATAGAAGAAGAAGTTCTCATTGAAACCACAGACGAGTCTTCTAACGACCACTCCTCTGGAGAAAAGGATCTTGATTTACTTGAAAACAATTTTCAAGATATTGTTTTAAAACCTGAAATCGCCACATTTTCTTCAAAAGGACCCAAACCAATGAGTCTGACGAAGAATTGGTATTCCAGGCCTACTCCTCCTGACTTACAGTTTGAAGAAAAAGTTTTTCAAAGCCAATCTTCTTACTCTGCTGACAAGGTTTACGAGTGGAATATTGATGGTTTCTCTGAACAAGAGATCATGAATACCATGAGTAAGATGTCCCTTGTAGCAAATGCTTATGTGAATAATAATATCAGACAGTCTGATATTGTTAAAATTTTAACACAAGGTTTTTCCGGTGTTTTAAGAAACTGGTGGGATAAACACCTAACCAGAGATGCCAAGGAAACCATTCAGAACGCTGTCAAGCGTAATGATGAAGGGTTCCTTATTTTTGATGAAACTATTGGATCTGCTCAATCTGATGGAGTTAATACTTTGATTTATACAATTTTAAAGCATTTTATTGGCACACCATCTGATATAACCAGTCGTATCAGCGACCAGTTAAATAATCTTAGATGTCATCAGAAATGAGTCTGACGAAGAATTGGTATTCCAGGCCTACTCCTCCTGACTTACAGTTTGAAGAAAAAGTTTTTCAAAGCCAATCTTCTTACTCTGCTGACAAGGTTTATGAGTGGAATATTGATGGTTTCTCTGAACAAGAGATCATGAATACCATGAGTAAGATGTCCCTTGTAGCAAATGCTTATGTGAATAATAATATCAGACAGTCTGATATTGTTAAAATTTTAACACAAGGTTTTTCCGGTGTTTTAAGAAACTGGTGGGATAAACACCTAACCAGAGATGCCAAGGAAACCATTCAGAACGCTGTCAAGCGTAATGATGAAGGGTTCCCTATTTTTGATGAAACCATTGGATCTGCTCAATCTGATGGAGTTAATACTTTGATTTATACAATTTTAAAGCATTTTATTGGCACACCATCTGATATAACCAGTCGTATCAGCGACCAGTTAAATAATCTTAGATGTCATCAGATGTCTGATTATAGATGGTACCAAGATGTTTTTATTTCCAAAGTAATGCTTCGCGATGATAGCCAGAAGCCTTACTGGAAGGAGAAATTTATTGATAGTTTACCTCGCTTGTTTGCCTATAAAGTGAAGGATGAACTTACTGTTGCTGGGTCTCTTCATTACGATACATACACCTATGGCGATATATGTGCAGTAATAAAGAAACTTGGTATTCGTATGTGTAATGATCAAAGAATGCTCCGAGAGCAGATGAGAAATAGCAAGAAAGCCAAATACGAAATGGGAACATTTTGTGAACAATTTGGACTTCCTGCTATAGCTCCCTCTAAAAGGAGACACAAGTTTTCCAAACCTCATGGTGGTATCAGGAGAAAACCCCATGATGAATTTTACAAGAAAACTTATAAAAAACCATTTTCTAAGCCATTTTCTAAGAAAAAGAAATCTAAAGATTCTTCTCAAGGAAAATGTTTTATCTGTGGCAATCCAGGGCATTTCGCTGATAAATGTCCCCAGAAAGCCAAAAAAGATAAAAAGTTTAAAAAGAAGCTTAATCAGTTGAATATTGATAACAATGATAAAGAAGAACTATTTCGACTCCTAGAAATAGCTTCGTCTTCATCATCTGATATCCTCGAGTTCAGTTCAAGTGATTCAGAATATCACTCAGAAACTGAATTTCCAGATTCTACTGGTCCTAAGCTAGGTTGCAATTGTAATGATACTTGTTGCCAGACTAAAGGAAAGACAATTCATGTTTTAACTAAGTCTGAAGAACAGGAGAATTTATTGCTAACCTTGATTTCTCAAATTACAAATCCTGAGCTCAAAGAAGAATATTTTCTTAAGCTAAAAAAGCTTCTGGGTCGTCAAGAACCAGAACCCTCAAAACACAGGATTAGTTTTCAAGAAACCTTGGAAAGATTTCAAAAGAAAAAACCCAAGGAAATTTCTACTAATGATTTGCAACATGAAATAAATCTTGTTAAAAAAGAAATCGTTGAACTCAGATCTGAGGTTAACAACCTTAAGTCTGAAAATGAGATTTTAAAACAAGAATTTTTAGTGTTCAAAATTGATAAACAACTTGATCAGGACATCCCTTCTGATAATGAACAAACAAACGACTCTGGTTCTAGCCAACATGAGTTAGCTGCTGATAACCAGATTTGTTTAATCCATCATACCATTCCTCCGAAATGGTTTTCAAGGGTTACTATAGTGGTTGCCCATGATTTTCAATTTTCTGTTGTTGCCATGATTGATTCCGGATCAGACCTGAATTGTATTCAGGAAGGACTCATTCCTAGCAAATATTTTGAAAAATCTTCTGAGAGATTGTTTTCTGCAAATGGATCTCAGATGAAAATTACTTTTGAGCTTAATAACGCTCATGTTTGCCAAAATAATATTTGCTTTAAAATCCCTTCTGTTTTGGTCAAAAACATGTCTGACAAAGTGATTTTAGGCATTCCTTTTATTTCTGCTTTATATCCTTTTTTGACTGAAAAAGATGGTATTACTACCGACCCTTTTGGTCAAAAGGTCAAATTCAAATTTGCATCTCGTCAAGAGATTGATCAAGATAAAGGTTTGAAATCTTTACTTTTTGCAAAACAAAAGCATCTGAATTTCCTCAAACAGGAAATCAGATACAAAAAGATTTCTGAACATTTATCATCTCCAATTTTGATTTCAAAAATTGATGATTTTAACAAGCGTCTTGTTTTTTATGTTTGTTCTGATTTACCAAATGCTTTTTGGCATAGGAAGAAACACATCGTTTCTCTACCCTATATCAAAAATTTTGATGAGCGCACAATCTCCACTAAGGCCAGACCAATTCAAATGAACAGTCAGACTTTAGAATTTTGCAAACAGGAGATTATTGATTTAATGAAAAAAGGCATAATTAGAGAGAGTAAGTCCCCTGGTCTTGCCCAGCTTTTTATGTCCGAAAAAAGGCCGAACTAGAGAGAGGTACCCCTCGTCTAGTCATCAATTACAAACCCTTGAACAAAGTCTTACAGTGGATTAGGTACCCTATTCCCAACAAAAATGACTTAATTCATAAGTTGACTGATGCTGTAGTGTTTTCCAAGTTTGACCTCAAATCCGAATTTTGGCAAATCCAGATAGCCGAGTCAGATAGGTACAAAACAGCCTTTGTTACTCCCTTTGGTCATTACGAATGGAATGTGATGCCATTCGGTCTCAAAAATGCCCCTAGTGAGTTCCAACACATCATGAACGACATTTTCAATTCGTTCACTGCTTTTACCATCGTCTACATAGATGATGTTCTTGTCTTTTCAAAATCTATTGATGAACACTGGAAACATTTAAATTCGTTTCTAGACATCATTAGACTCAATGGTCTTGTCGTTTCTGCGAAAAAGATCAAATTGTTCCAAACCAAGATCAGATTCCTTGGTTATGATATTTTTGAAGGAAAAATCAGGCCCATCCAAAGAGCCATTGATTTTGCCGACAAATTCCCTGATGTCATTCTTGACAAAAACCAGTTACAGAGATTTCTAGGATCTCTTAACTATGTTGCTGATTTCTACAAGGATATGAGGAAACAATGTCGTCCTTTGTTCAAAAGACTTCTTTCCAATCCTCCTCCTTGGACAGAAATCCATACTAAAATAGTGAGGAAAATCAAAGCACATGTCAAAACTCTGCCGTGCCTTGGTATCCCCACTTCTGATTCATTCAAAATAGTTGAGATAGATGCCTCAAACATTGGTTATGGTGGCATTCTGAAACAGTCTGTTTCACCAGGTTCTTCTGAACAAATCGTTCGATTCCATTCTGGAACTTGGAACCCTGCACAAGAAAAATATAGTACTATTAAACAAGAGATATTATCTATAGTACTATGTATTTCTAAATTTCAATCTGATTTGTTAGACAAGAAGTTTTTACTTCGCATTGATTGCATGAGTGCTAAATTTGTTTTAGAACAAGATGTTCAAAACATTGCATCAAAACATATTTTTGCACGATGGCAAAGTATTTTAAGTGTTTTTGATTTTGATATTGAATACATCAAAGGCACTGATAATTCTATCCCTGATTTTCTTACCAGAGAATTCTTGCAGACACCCAACCATGAGCGTCAGCAAAAAGAAAGGAAAAGAGAAACAGAGAGCGAATCCCCCACCTCCAATACTCAGTATAAAACTCATCAAGAATGAGTCTGGATCCTCCATTGTGCCCAGTGCTCCCTCCACAGCACTGGATATTGCCAATAAGTTCACACCTCTTGGTAAAATTGCGTAACCGTCGACCTTCGCGTCTACGGTTTCTACCCCTTTTGATCCATATGCGAAAGCAATTGCATCAAAAGGACCTACTTTGATTACTCCACAGTTTTTCCTCCCAAAAGGAAATTCTATGTATATGAAGAAGCCATTTCTTACCCATCTGTTCCATATAGAACCTTGCCGTTCTAATTCTACAGATCCGTTTAAAATAGCCTCTTCCTATTTCCCTACTAATTTCCACTGGATACCTGAAGATTCCTCCAAAAATCTCTAGTATTACTCCAGTATTTTGATTCTCACCAACTCTCTTGTCATAAAACCTATTTATGATAAGAATGATTCCACCAAATTAATTTACCACAGTGCTTATATCCTTCGAGTCATCACAGAAGATGAATGGGGCACCAACCCATCCACCCTTAAAAGACTTCATGACTCTGCACTGAGTTATAATTATTTTGATTACATAACTGCCTGGAGACGTTTCATGTTCTTTCAGGTACCTGATATGAGCCATTCATGGTTCATCAATTTTGATAAGAGATTCAAAGGAACTTTCCCTTACTGGTTTCTCCAATGGTGGGACCTATTTGGTTTAATTCCCCAGAATCTCCCTGAGCAGCTCGCCAGAGCCTTTACTTTTTATCAACAATTTGCTGGTACAAAATTGAACCGGCATTCCCAGATGTTTCCTTATGAGCTCCATTTCTGCAAGACCTACAAATTACCATGGATCTTCAAATGGACTTATGAGAAAAACGCTAATATAATGGACCGAGCTTATTTCACAAAATGGTGGGATAGGTACGGTTATACTGAAAAAGTGATCAGCCAGATGATTAAGGATTTCCCTCAAGTCGCCCCTGACTTAGAAGACAAGAAGGAATTTCCTGCAATTAAGTCTGGTTCAGCAATACCTGAATATCCCCTGGTAATTCAGGCCCCTGATTCACCAACAGTTTCATCAAGAGGAAAAGCCACCAGCTCCTCCTCTAAGAAATCTTCCAAGTCTGTCAAAGATAACATCCTCAGCAGACTCGGTAAAAAAGATTTGTTAAAATTGTTGGAACAACAACTGTCCAAGTCTACGAGTGATAATTCTGAAGAAAATTCAGAAGCATCATCAGAGGCTTCATACAGCAATATTTTTGGTCATGATTCAGAAGGCATTCCAAAGCTAGAAGATGATTGACTACTTCTTGAGTTCAAATAAGACCGATACAGTCCTCTTTGAGATAATTGACACTCTGCGCCAAAATCAGCCGCCCATAGAGACAGCTGGAAGTCACAGAGTGGACCGAATCCTAATTTGTCGTCTTACGCCCAAAGCAGCCGCCCACAAAGACAGCTGGAGAACATAATGATGACACCCTGTGCCCCGTGCTTAAACAGTTCCCACTGTGCACTCACGGGTTATTACTTTAATAATTGTAAACAGGAACTCCTTATTCTATAAAAGGAGAACCTCGTTATTGTGCTAAGGCAGAGCTCATTCCAGAACTCACTCGAGAGAAACCTCTAATCCTCTCTACCCTGTTCTTGACTCTCCTTATTAACCCCAATATCTGTAAGTGCAAATCTGCACTACCCACTGCTTGTAATTACTTTAAGCTTGTTAATTTTAATAAAGCTTATATGTTTATTACAATTATCTTTGCATACGCATACATGCATATGGTCGGTTTAACCGCCTGTTTATTTTGTGCTTGCATAATTTAATTATTGTGCAATATATCTTCCATCCTTCTTTCTCTCTGATCTTCCCTTCCCTTCCTTCTCTTCTTCTTCAGTCAGGCTCCGCCCTTTCCTTCTTCTCGCAGTCTTGGTCCTACAAAAGCGCTTGTGCAAGAGAGGGTGCCTCTGTCAATATAAAGCCACTAGCAGGATCACTACTAGCCGATGTGGGACTATCCCGGCCCGCATACTCGACCCTCCCCTCGGGGGTCCCTTGCAGCGGCCCCACACGCCTACCAAACCAAGGGACCCTTGCCAGGAGCGGCCCTACTACCCCCCGGCGATATCAGTTTTGGCTCTGATACCAAGACAGCGAGAAGAAGGAAAGGGCGGAGCCTGACTGAAGAAGAAGAGAATGAAGGGAAGGGAAGATCAGAGGAAGATCAGAGAGAAAGAAGGATGGAAGATATATTGCACAATAATTAAATTATGCAAGCACAAAATAAACAGGCGGTTAAACCGACCATATGCATGTATGCGTATGCAAAGATAATTGTAATAAACATATAAGCTTTATTAAAATTAACAAGCTTAAAGTAATTACAAGCAGTGGGTAGTGCAGATTTGCACTTACAGATATTGGGGTTAATAAGGAGAGTCAAGAACAGGGTAGAGAGGATTAGAGGTTTCTCTCGAGTGAGTTCTGGAATGAGCTCTGCCTTAGCACAATAACGAGGTTCTCCTTTTATAGAATAAGGAGTTCCTGTTTACAATTATTAAAGTAATAACCCGTGAGTGCACAGTGGGAACTGTTTAAGCACGGGGCACAGGGTGTCATCATTATGTCCTCCAGCTGTCTTTGTGGGCGGCTGCTTTGGGCGTAAGACGACAAATTAGGATTCGGTCCACTCTGTGACTTCCAGCTGTCTCTATGGGCGGCTGATTTTGGCGCAGAGTGTCAATTATCTCAAAGAGGACTATATCGGTCTTCTTTGAACTCAAGAAGTAGTCAATCATCTTCTAGCTTTGGAATGCCTTCTGAATCATGACCAAAATATTGCTGTATGAAGCCTCTGATGATGCTTCTGAATTTTCTTCAGAATTATCACTCGTAGACTTGGACAGTTGTTGTTCCAACAATTTTAACAAATCTTTTTTACCGAGTCTGCTGAGGATGTTATCTTTGACAGACTTGGAAGATTTCTTAGAGGAGGAGCTGGTGGCTTTTCCTCTTGATGAAACTGTTGGTGAATCAGGGGCCTGAATTACCAGGGGGTATTCAGGTATTGCTGAACCGGACTTAATTGCAGGGAATTCCTTCTTGTCTTCTAAGTCAGGGGCGACTTGAGGGAAATCCTTAATCATCTGGCTGATCACTTTTTCAGTATAACCGTACCTATCCCACCATTTTGTGAAATAAGCTCGGTCCATTATATTAGCGTTTTTCTCATAAGTCCATTTGAAGATCCACGATAATTTGTAGGTCTTGCAGAAATGGAGCTCATAAGGAAACATCTGGGAATGCCGGTTCAATTTTGTACCAGCAAATTGTTGATAAAAAGTAAAGGCTCTGGCGAGCTGCTCAGGGAGATTCTGGGGAATTAAACCAAATAGGTCCCACCATTGGAGAAACCAGTAAGGGAAAGTTCCTTTGAATCTCTTATCAAAATTGATGAACCATGAATGGCTCATATCAGGTACCTGAAAGAACATGAAACGTCTCCAGGCAGTTATGTAATCAAAATAATTATAACTCAGTGCAGAGTCGTGGAGTCTTTTAAGGGTGGATGGGTTGGTGCCCCATTCATCTTCTGTGATGACTCGAAGGATATAAGCACTGTGGTAAATTAATTTGGTGGAATCATTCTTATCATAAATAGGTTTTATGACAAGAGAGTTGGTGAGAATCAAAATACTGGAGTAATACTGGAGATTTTTGGAGGAATCTTCAGGTATCCAGTGGAAATTAGTAGGGAAATAGGAAGAGGCTATTTTAAACGGATCTGTAGAATTAGAACGGCAAGGTTCTATATGGAACAGATGGGTAAGAAATGGCTTCTTCATATACATAGAATTTCCTTTTTCTATTTCTTTGTTAGACAAAGCACTAGTAGAAGGCTGTTCTTTTTTTAGATCTTTAAGCATTTGATCAATCTTATCTAAAGTCTGTGCCTGGGGGATTTTAAAATCAATTTTGGCTCGACTTTCGGGTAAGATAATCAAAAGTTTTTCAATTATTTTCTTTGGTTGATCTGTATTTAGAACTAAAGGAATAGGATCGAGTTTTTCAACCTTTTCTTCAATCCGATCTAACTGTTGTCCGATCGTATGAAGAGCAAGATTCACAAAGTTATTTTGAGAAATAACCTTTTTTGTTTCTTTGAGAATCTTGTCCTTCTCAGGATCTCTGGAAACAGTTTCCGAGATTTTGAAAGGCGAAGCAGATATCTCAACTCCCTTGTGGGTGATGAGAACAGTCTCCAAAGGTGGATGGCTTGACTGAACTACCATCTTGCCTTCTTTCTGGACAAAATCAGTTTTAACAACGTTTAAAGTGTTGTTTGAAACATAAATATTTTCAACAAAATCAAAGAAAAGAATATGCTGTTGCTGCTTATTCATTTCTTCTTTCCATTTCCGTTTAACACGTTGCTTTTCTTTTTCAGAATACTTTGCATGATAGGCTTTTCGCCTAGCACTATTTTTTGAAAGTTTGTATTCTTCAAAAAGATAAACAAGATCAAACGTAAATAGTTTATTCAACACAGTTAGACTGTGATGAACCTGAGGAGCAACAGGAGCTACCATCTCTGAAGCTGTGGGTGATTCAGAAGATTCCTCTTCTTTATCGGCTTCATTATGAATAGGCTGGTTTTTAGAAGAACCAGCGCCCTGTGCTGAGTAAAAAGCAGAAGTAACTTGAGAGGACGTAGAGAGTCCTTTCAGTTTTAAAGCAGGTTTAACAGGTTGGGCTGTTTTAACAGAATCTTCCAGAAATTGTTTGAGATTTTGGTCTCTTCTTACTGGAATTTCTGACCCTTCAAAAGAAGAACTAGATCCAGCATAAGAATTTCTTCTTAGCCCTGGAGATCTATTCTGATCAAAACAAATTTTAATGGTTCCATCCAAATACTGTTGAATGTTACTTGGATAACTATCAACAGGGTTTCGAGGGATAGCGATTGGAGGAACTTCTTCTTCCAAGATCCATTCTTTGGGAAGAGTTATATCTTTCCAGAAAATCATTCTTGGGGTGGAAACTTCCGCATCTGGGGTAGAACTCTGGATCAGTAGAGTTTTTCCCTGGATGGGTTTTGCAATAGCTCTAGGATTTAAATTCGTTTTTAAAAGACGATAATAAATCCTGTAAATCAAAGTGAGAGGTTTACTCCCTTCAAGCATATCATAACCAGAGGTCAAAATATTTAAAGTTAAACATTTTGAAATATGATCATCATCAATAGCAAGAGTTAAATCAGGAAAACAATTAAAATGGACTGGTCCGTTCGTTAAAGACGATTGGATCATTCCGAGAATACTTGTTTCAAAATGATTGAATCTGGCATCCCTTAAACAGAAAAGAACGGATGCATCGATGCCTTTCCTAGTTAAAGGTTTGGCAGCAATCTGGACAGATCCAATATGTATATATCTAAATCCATCCTGAAAGAACTTAGCCATCTGTTCTTTTGGGAACAGGTAACATTTTTCTTGGGATTTAGATATAGCATAAGTTTGTTCAACAGTACGCACGCAGTGTTGTGTGTGCAAAGTTCTTTCAAACCAGTTGGTTCGATAGAGCTTCTTAACATCTAGATTTGGAATCTTCCATGATCCCAAAGCAGAAGACTCAACTGCTTCAAAAGCACAGTCTTCCTCATTCACTATGTCAGGCGGCATAGCCGACCTGGAACTAATTGTTGAATTGGATCTACCTATCCAACTCATTTTGTCCTAGGACAACACCGACCGTCGCATCTCAGGGGTCTGCGAACTTACCACTCTCGGCCCTCGGGTTTGCACCTATATCTGCCCTAAACGCCAACCTCGGCTTAACACGGGACTTACCAGGTACCTCACCTACTTGTCGAAAGATGATCCTGAACCAACCAAAGTAGAAACTCCGGGTGGGGGTTGTCTGAGAACAAAATAAGTTCAACAGGGAAGAAGTAATTCACAACAATTAGATACCAGATTGGCTCATATATATATTCTCCACAAGGTTATCAATGAAATGATCCAACAAATAAATCAATAACTGCTCAAAGTCTTAATAAATGTGTCAATATCCCAAAAAACTAAATCAACAGGATAAATCAAATCTACTAAATAACACTCCAGTAATCTTAGTACTTATCCCTTATATTGAACAACTTGTGCCCGCATCTCACTCTGGATTCTCTGCTGAATTATTTATATCATCTGAAAATATTGTAAAGATAAGGGGTGAGAGTTATCAACAACTTGATAAGCAGAGAATATATACTAGTATGAAAATATGAGCATTTACAAGGTTCAAAATGCATCACAAAACATTTTTAGTTTTAGAATGCAGAATCAATACATGTTATCAAAATATCAGAGCGACAGTTCAAAACATTCATATTCGAAAATCCTTTGGCATAGCATAACTGAGCATATCATCATATCATATCATATCAGAACATAGGCCATATTTAACCCCCGTGGTAGATTTGTGCAAATCTACGAATAGTCAAGCAAAACATCAATCACTCTATCAGCAAAACACTGTACACTCAAACAAAGGCCACAATTATAACCCATAGTAGGGTCGAAGACCACTACTATTACCCGTGACTGGGGTGAAGGCCACCACTATCACCCAAGGTTGGGCCAGAGGCCATTATTGTTTCCCGTGGCAGGGCCATATATTAGAGAAAAGGAGAAATGTTGGTACCATCACAATCACATAATATATAATAAAAATCATCGAATCAGAACCAGAAATAGAGTAATGAACATATTCATATCATTTTCACACGATCAAAAAATATATTTAAAGCATCTTCACTTAATCATACAAGAATTCTCAGATTTCATATTCACTCATTTTCAGTTTAGAATTAGAATGCAAAAAATAGCTTATGTTTATACCAGTCATGATAGAAAACATTTTTCTCATTTTATATGAATTTCATGAATAATGCAGATAAAACGACTAAGGTTGTTTTCAAGTTTTTCTTTCATAACAAAACATGTATATTTTCATAAAATCAATCACAGTCCATTCATTTTATACAAAGTCTAGTATAGAAAGCCCGTTTACCTGGAGTTTTTAACTTCTCTAAATTTTCTCACAACAGTGCCAGGGGAATATCAATTATCACTTATAAAATAGTCATGTAACTTGGGTAAAATTTTCAATTGAACAAATACTTCGTAATCAAAACCTGAGATATAAAATTCCAGAGAAAATACTCTAGCCACAAAGGAAACTGATGTGACTTGATGTGGTTTGTCTGATTATAAAGTTATTTTTATTGTAAAGTAGATTTAATAGATCAGATGAAGCCATGTCAGTTTATGAGATTATTTTTGTATAATTTCTTTGTGGATGTAGCAGTACTCTCCCCAAAATCTATACTTCCTTAATGTCTAAAAATCCTTGGAACCCTAAAATATCAACTCTCCCCAAAATACTTTAATTTTTTATAACATTTCACCAAATAATTTCACTAAAGTCATAAATTTAGTGTTCATGTGTCCAACTTCAATTTTCCGATGTTCCGTCAATTTTCCTAACTTAGTCTAACCTTTCATAAATCGATAGTCCTTGTTAAAATTCAACTAAAATACAAGTCCAATTTATATCAAGCCCAACCCAATCTAAAACAAAACAGCCCAACATAAAATAAGCCCATTTAAAAAATATTAAGAAGGCACTTTGGTAATACACTTGACCTAAAGGGTTTGAGGCTGGTCCATTTCCAATTTAAAGGAGCAGGACTCTTTGGAACACAAAAAAAAGGTGCCTAAGAGAGGGAAAGATTAGGGGGTGTAAAATTTTCGGTCCGGACAGGAAAAACCAACCAAACCAAAAACTTGTTTGGTCAATTTTGTTCCTCCATTTGTGAGACTGAATGGATTTTGGTCTGGTCCTAGGGTGGGGTTCTTTCACCCCAGACTGAACCAGACCGACCGAACTACATATATATATTTAAATATTTTTTAATAAATTATATATATTATTTTGTATAGTAGTTACATAAGTGAATTATGTAATTTTCATCTAAACAATGACTATTGACAATATAAAATGTTAAATATATAATCATTAATTAACTATATATAATTATCAATTTTGATATCTTGAACAACTATTCTTCAGGTTATTTTTAAGTAAAAAATGTGCAAATAAAGGTAAATAGTGGTATTATTCAAAATAATAAACATTCTAGGCTTCTTTTATACTAACGAACCAATATACATTGTGGGCTTTTTTGTATATTGCAAGAATGTTAGGCATTTTTGTATGATTGGGCCCCCATTTGAAACTAGCTCGGGCCGATATGGACCAACCGGACCAATAGCTAACAGTCCGGTCTGGTCCACTAGGGGTGATTAGTTCTGTCCGATCCAGAAAAATTATTGACAAAAAGTTTCAGTCCATCATCCCTCCGAGCCGGACCAAATCGATTTACACCCCTAGGAAAGACCGTGTGACACTCACCGAGGGAGAGGCAGCGAGCAGCGAAATGGTGGCTGATATGAGGTCGATGGTGGAGCACGATGGCAAAGCACAAAGAGAGAGAGAGAGAATAACGTGAGAGAGATTGAAATTGTTAGCTTGAGTAGCAAAGGAGCAGAGGATTAAGGAGGTTTTGACGTGGGCTTACCGAGAGGACCTAGAGTGGTGTGAAGTGCCCGATGACACTTTCTGTGCAAGTGGAGGCGATGTGGAGGGGTTGGCAACATGCGGTGGCTTCCCTAAATGTAGTGGCGAGGCTTGCCTTCTGACGAATCAGTCGTGTTGTTATTTCCAGTGGTGGAGAAACGGAGGAGGGTGGCGATGGCTTTGTGGCTCACGGTGGGGAACAAATACTTTGTTTTGGTGTAGGGAAACTGGGGATGATAGAGGTTTAGTGTGGGTTGGTAGTACAGGGGCACTACTGTGGAGGACTTTTGGCATTGCACATGGGTAAGCAAAGGGAGGAGGTTGCGACATGGTGGCTGAAGAAGGGGAGATGGGCTACTAGACTTCACGTAGGGAGATGGGCTACTAGACTTCACGTAGGGAGATGGTTTCGTGAGATGGATGTACATGGGGTTGGGCTTCCGTGATGGAGAGGATGTGCAACTGGCGTTGGATGGCGGCTGGTTTTGGTTGTCCTCGGTGTAGCAACGTGCATGGGAGGGGAGCTTCAATGGAGATGAGTGGCAACCCTATTCTAGGGAAGAAACGGTTGTGTATTCTAACGTGTGTGTGTGCGCGCGCATATATAGTTGTTGCTAAAACCCCTAGTGAGAAGGAGACGTGCTAGGTGTGGAGATGTGCATGGCATGAGGTCTGATCCTTAGTACTCACAAGTTTGGAGTTTTGGGCCCTCATCTTGGATAGTGTAGGACTTAACAAGTGGGTTTAGAGCAGTTCAAAACTCTCTTTTGGTTTGTTCGTATTTTCATGGGTCGAGTATTTAATAAATACTAATTATAGGCCTCGACTCAAATTCTAAAACAATCTAACTCGTCCCATAAACTTTTTCGGGTTAATTACCAAATAATTAGATTCCACTTGGTCCCTAAAATATTGCATGGTTTTAACCTAATTATCAAACCCAATAAAACTCCATATTCCACCAAAATAAATTTTGGCCACGTGATCTATTCAAAATTACTTGTAAATTTAACTTAAGTTGGCTTTCCATACATATTTACCTATAAAAATATTTATAGAACGCGGGCTTGGTGTGGGGCTGAGTGTTACAAAAAGTACGAGGTGGCCTTTAGAGAGAGTGCTGCTACTCATCTCAGTCTGTTTGACCATGATTTTTCAATATTACTCGTTTGATGCTTTAATTACCTGACTAGTGCTTCTGTTATATAAATAAAACCGAGTTTTACGATCGATATATTAATATCACTATTAAGGAAATGTTCTTGATGATCTAATTAAGATATATATAGAATAGAAGATTTGTCTATCGGTTAGCTAGCATAGTATTAAACTTATTTAGAAACCTGTTTTTTATTTTTATTTTATTTTTATTTTTTTTATATTCTGGATAAATAAAACCTTATAGCAATTTGCAGAGCATATTCTTCTTTTGCATTGGACAAACACAAACTCAAACTCTCAGCAAGAAATTTACAACAGGCTGAAGAAAGAAACAATGTTGTCTTGGATCAAGCACTGCTTAGCGTTATATTTATGATGATCCTCTAAAAAGAAACATGAACATTAACCCTTCTCGAACGTGAAGCCCGCCACTTTCTCTGCAAAACTGCTTAAGGAGAGAAAGAGAACTAAGATTTTCCATAATTAATACAACTGAAACCTCCTAATATAAAATGGTTCTAGATAGTACCCTTTGATTAAGAAACCGAACGTGCAGAATGCTCTTTGAAGGAAAATTATTAGTGAAAAAATTGATCTGTCTTTTGTTCCCCGTTAATGGAGACAAGAAACCAAAGGCTTAAAAGCGTCTGAAATATGTTTGCTTCCGAAATTAAGAAGGGACACTTTTTTTATTTTACCAACAAAAGTGAAAGGGAGAAGTGGCACTTACGCTGTATGTGAGGGTTCTTGTTTTAAAACAATAGCGATATAAAGTAGGGCTCAGCTTTTGACTGGTGCCAGTACTGGAGCTGCAGGCCGGCAATTAGAGCTCAGTTATTTTGTACAAGATTCCTATATATTTACTAGAGTAGTGTACGTCTAATATGAAAAGATACTCGATCTACTGCCCAATTAACACGCGATATATAAAAGCATTTAAGGTTTTCGCCTGCTCAAAACTTTAAGAAGTTGATGAGATTTTTGTTTAAATTATATATATTAAAATTCAAAATGAATATATTTTCAACAGTTTTCTTTTCTTGTTAAAAAGAAAAACAAAGAATCTCTTTGATAGGGTTTTTGGGTCTGCAGGGTTACTTATATAACTGGCAATATGCATGTATATATACGCTGTGGATTGTATAAATACCATTTCTAGGGTTTACCCTATTTTTTTTTTTTCGTCTGTACGGGGCAACCACGAGAGTATAAATTTAAGAAGATGGAGCAAAGTCGAAGTTTTCTCGAGTTCTAAAGTTCGCAAACCATGATATCCTCTTGTTTCAAAGGAGAAGATGTTTTTTTATCTGTCAAAACAGATAGATACATGATGGATATGTATTTAAGTCGGAGTTCAAATTACTGATGATAAGGTTTTCGATCAAATCAATCATATTCCAACCCAGAGGGTAGGGGAGCTTGATGCTCGATCTGAAACAGGAAAATCTACATGATGAGTGTGAACAAGAACTGTATATAATTAAACCGACTGAAACGTCTCTTTACGTAATTAAGTCTAACTCGCACTGCGCAAATCCCACTGTCATATACGTGTGGTCCCTTGATCTGTTTCTGAGTGGATGCCTTAAAGAACCTACGTTGGTCCCTCATCTATAAGGTATCTATCCATCCATCAATCTATCTATCTATATGCTATCAAAGTACTCTAGTAGAGTTAGCACACACCACAACTTTGGAGGTTTCATTACTGTGTAGGCTTTATCTAATTGAAATAATCGCCCTTCTTTAAATGTTGTGCATGTGAAACTCTAGCTAAGTGCAGACCTTAAATTTTCCCCATCCATATCATCTAGCTCAAGCATCTGACGGAAAAGAGTGAGAACAACTTTCTAAAACATTAATCAAAATCAACACAGCATTCGGTGAATACATGTATATATACATATATATACACTTTTTTTAGAGAAAGCCCTAATTAACAAACATCAGTAAATTAGACGCGGCTGATCTTTTATAAATAAAATTAATAGAACAGTACTCTCCAACTTAGGTTTGGATATATGATTTGTTTATTTCATTACAAGAAAATTAGTTATTTGTGACCAGTTATGTCCAGTAAAAATGATTATTTCCTGTCAAAATTAATCTGTTTTATCGTAAATAGTCATCATCGTTACAAATAATTCATCATAAATATTTATTTTTCTTGTAATTGTAGTGAATTTCCTATTAATCATGAATTTTTACAACTAGATAGGCAGGCATGATATTCTTCAATCTATGCTGATCTATATTGGAATGCAGATAAAGTTATTTGTTCTTGTCTATCAACTACTGTTAGCCTCTTTCTTTCCTAGTGTTGTGTGTTGAACGGTCCCCCAGCTTGAATCTAACTACATATCTAATTACCTAGCTACCTTGCACTACAAAATAATTAAAACTATAAGTTAAGTGTACATAGCTAGCTAGGGAAGACCAACTGGGGCTGATTTATTAAAACTGTACTGATTGTTCAGTATGTGGTATCAACGTATTATATATTGACAAAATTACTACTACTTGTAATTGGTGTCCGACAACGTACGTGTCACTGTACATAGCCGCCATGTGGTCATAAGCAAGCCATTCCTTTTTCTTTTTACATACCCTGCATGCAACATGGAGCTGTTAAATACGGCCAGCATCTTTTCTTTTCCCAAATTGTTATTTCTTAAAATAATTTTATTCTCTGTAAAGAAATTTTATTTCAACTTTATCCGTTTTACCCGACCTGCAGCTGTTCACTTATCATCTTTTTAGGACTTCATTGGCACTGTATCATGATGATCTCTTCCTAGCTAGCTAGCTGGCTCCCCCATTTCTGCTAGCTGAACGACCAAGAGCCTGCAGGAGTCGATCATCGATTTAGCTGAAATTTTGTTTTCCTGATGTAAGTTCTTCTGATCAGTATCGATCCTTTGTCTCGGGTTATAAAGTATTATATTAAGGTGGCCGGCCGGGATTCGTGAATATTAATGTAGCGTGTTTTCATCGCAAGTATAATTTAGTTCATATTCATCTTATGATCTTGAGTACTAGATCATGATATATTAGCTTGAAAAAATATAGGTTCCATTTGCCCTAGCTAGATTCTTTTTTTTTGGGTCGAAAAAATCCGGCAAGTACTCATTTGCCCTAGATTGAATTGATCACTACTGCGACTAATTTAGTAATTTTCTTTATCGAAACTCTTGAAGAAGGTACTAGCCAATTCGGCCTAAAACATTTTTGTCTTTTCGGAAGAAACTTGTTTAATTCTAACCTTTCTATATTTCCTGGTTTTGTTTCTTTTATAGAATTAAATGAAAATCGAGTTAAACATTAATAGATAGATATACAGCAAGATATATTTAATTAGTTGCCACAATTTTTGAAATTGTTGAATGACGGGAAATTCCCTCTAGTACTCATGATCTTAATCTGTAGTTTGGATCGATTAATGTATTAATTTTCAACGATTCTATATTAATGAAGTGATCTTAACTTGCAGTAATAGTTAGTCTTCTATATATATATATATATATATATATAGATCAGCAAAATCAGAAAAGAGGAAGCTGATCAATTATATATATGTATACTAACATGATATTCATGATCATGATTAGTTGTATTATTTGTTTAGTTGATCTAGCAGCTCATTAATGATCATGAGTGCGGTAAGATGATCTCAAATTCAAGAGAAAAAGATATTCAAGCTGCCAAGCAAGCTGAGGGCGGAAGCCTCAATGATATTGGAAAGTTGTCTAAGGTGGGAGCGTCGTCTAGTTCAAGGCAATGGTCAGCAGGATTTAGAAATCCAAGGATCGTGCGTGTGTCGCGTTCTTTTGGAGGAAAAGATAGGCATAGCAAGGTTTGCACCGTAAGGGGATTGAGGGACAGACGGATTAGGCTTTCAGTACCCACAGCAATTCAGTTGTACGATCTTCAGGATAGGCTCGGGCTTAGTCAGCCTAGCAAGGTGGTAGATTGGTTGCTTGATGCCACTAAATTTGATATCGATAAGCTCCCACCACTCCCAATTCCCCAGGGATTCGGTCAATTTCATCATCAACTTTCTCATCATCATGAATCAAATGGCGCCTCTCCCTCTTCTTTTCATGCCCCTAATTTATTTGATGCAAATTCTTGTACATTTATAAAGGACGGGGAAGATCAAAGAACAACGTCCGTGATTGCAGCGAAAACGAAGGCCGATTGGGATCATATGGATTCTTCATTGAGACTAAAAAGCAAAGAATTTGAAAGCTCAGGATCACTACTACTAGATCATGTTGGTGATAAAGGCAAGTGGATCAAAACAAATCATGAAGAAGATGAGATTCAGTATGGAATTGGTACCACGTCTAGTAGTACTACTGGTTATGGTGCACAGATTTCAGCACATAATTTTTTCCCAATGACCAATCATTCTTCCTTACCTAGCTTGCTAAACAATGCCATGGCCTACAATTCATACTATCAGTCTGATCAGCCTTCTGCATTATCTCTATCTCAGTTTGGAGGCCATGGATCATTATTTCCATCTCAAATAGATCAGCATCCACATAGTACAAGCAGTGCCATGCCACTTCCATCCGGGTCTCAGTTATTTTTCTGTCCATCTTCAACAACACCAGCACTTTTCACTCCATATCCTTCCTATATCACCACCCCATTAATAGAGAGTGACCCAAGACAATTCAGCCATATCCAATTGTTAAACTCAAGTACTTCACAGCATCACGTCCTACCTCACCCTCTTATTTCTTCACTTCATTCAGTTGGCTCTCCTTTGAAACCCTTTCCAGCAAATGAGAATCCCAAGCTGCAACTTCCTCAATCACATGAAAGCAAACTGGATTAAATATTAGGGTAACAGTACTAGAAGTGCTGGTTCTTGATGATCCTAGCTATTGTACTGGTGATTAATTTCCAAGATGGATGTATGCGCGCATCATGTCTCAACTCCTCGATCGATCGATTATTACAATACAAGTAAGACACTTAAGAAAATTACATCTATTTTCTGCATTTGGCTACGTACGATTTGCAGGAATTGGTGATGTCACAATATTACATGCACGTTTTTAAGGATTGATGCTATACAATACTGCAATATTCTTGTGATTGAGTGCTTATAATATTTGTATTTAGTGCTGACCAGTAAACTCGTGAATTGGTTATAGCAGTCATTTAAATTTGACTATGATCACCTGCATTTATAAGTACCACTACGTACTTAAATTTTTTTTTTTAAACAAACGTACTTATAAACTAGTCAATATCTGGTATAATATTCTAAGAACTTCATGTTTATATTCTTCTGTCATTAGCTAGTTAGGATTGCAAATATTCTAGCCTGCCGTGGTGTTGTACCATGAATCTCAGGGAGTTTGGGGACTTAATTAATATTATAATCACTATTCTTTTATTTCTACATAATATTTGTAAACATAATCTAAGATAAGTAAATAAATATCAATTTTGATCAAGTACTACCATTTAGAGGTACGTAATGAATTATGGCTCGTTTGTTTTCTTAAATGAGATGAGATTAATTAAAGTTATAAGTTAAATAAAATTTTGTTAGAATATATTTTTTTAATATTATTTTTGTTTTGAGATTTGAAAAGATTGAATTGTTTATTCTATTTTGTGTGTGAAAATTTAAAAAAAATTATAATTATTAGATAAAATGAGATGAGTTGAGAGGAGTCGAGGCCTAAGGGAGCAAGGAGGAAAATGGAGACAGGATTCAAAAAAAGGTGTTATGAATTGTTAAAAAAAATATTATATTGGTGGTTTTCAAGAAAGTTTTGTTCACACTTCTAATTTTTAAGAAAAATTCTCTATTTTATTGTGTGTGTGTATATATTAGTTCTAAATTGATCAGGCCAAGTCATTTGAATTTTTTGGGGGGTAAATATTATTATTCTTAGTAGTTTTAATTTTCATTTAGAGGAGACTAGTTGGGTTTGGATAGTGAGATGAGATGAGGTGATTTTAGATGAAATATGAAAGTAAAAAAAAAGAAATTGTTAGAATATTATTTTTTAATATTATTATTATTATTTTGGGATTTGAAAAAGTTGAATTGGAATTTGAAAAAATTGAATTATTTATTATATTTTGTGTGAGAATTTGAAAAAATTTATAATAATGAGATGAGATAAAATGAGATAAAACACTATTCGAATCCAAACAGGGCATATATATATATTATATATATATATATATATATATTAGGAGGAATTGTGTGATCTGTTAAAACTTTAGACGAGGTTATATGCTCCCAGCCAGCGCGGACTCCTCCCTCTGTCATGACTGAATTACTGACATTCTAAATACCAAGGTAACTGGTTATATTTTTGCCACCGTGCATGCATGTAACGAAACCGAAGTCAAATTTACATAGCCTTATAATGAAAAATGAAAAAACATGAAAATATATGTGTGCATATATATATATATATACATGAAAATATATATATGTGTGTATATATATATTTATATATTTATGTCTATCTCTTTTCTTTTTTATTGTCATGATCGGATTTCAAAAATAAAGTCTTGACTAATTATGGGCATGCAATACAGCCCTTGCATGGTAAGGAATTTCCTAAATATTCAGTTACACAACTCATGATCCTATAGCTAGGACCACTACACCATGCATGACTTCTTGGGGCGTATGCCTATCTTTTTATCTATTAACATGATGAAGAACTAATTAATTAGTGTATTTACTTAATTTCGCACTCTTTTTGTTATATATATATATATATATATATATATATGTTTATATGTCAGCAGCTTACTCCTTGCATGTATATATTGTAAATGAATCAACCAAAAATTTTGTGTTATTTTTCCAAATCATTAATTCTTAAAGAAAAAAGTTTATACAAATTAAAAGGTGTCCACAAGCCACGGTATATATACTAGTAACTATTAATTAATCATTTCTGTACACTTTTGAATACCTATTATTCCCAAAATGAATATTAAAGATATAGTAGAACTCGAAGTAGTACTTAAAGATCAGTTATGGCCTTGATCTTTAGACGTCAAAAAACTGTCCGGTTATCAGAAAAATTCATGTATTCTTTCCAATCATGTGTGATCGAGTAACTACGAAAGATCAAAGTCTAGAACGTTAATTCCTTTTTCAACTCAAAATTAAAATGATTTTGTTAGTGGGGGGAAAGGGAAGTTATAATAATTAATTCAGGCTCCGTTTAGATAGTGAGATGAGATGAGATAGTTTTAGATGAAAATTGAAAGTTGAATAAAATATTGTTAGAATATAAATTTTAAATATTATTCTTATTTTGGGATTTGAAAAAACTGAATAGTTTATTATATTGTATGTAGAAATTTGAAAAAGTTATAATGATAAGATGAGATGAAATCATTTCTGTATCCAAACGGGACCTCAAACATTATCATTTCCAAAAAATTAAAAAAAATAAACGCTTTTTACAAAAACTCCAAAAACGTACCGTATCTCAGAAACATTTTATTTCATCAAGTTCCCAAGAGCTACTTCCACAAAAATTAGAATACACAATTAACGATTTCCTATTTCCAATTAAACATAATATACCCGCGGTCCAAAATCTTTAATCCACAAACATACAAAAAAAAAAAAAAAATACATAAAAAAATCTCATCATGATTAAAAAATTAACATTTAACATAACTAAACAATTAGTACTTAATGGAAAGAATATGAGAAATTAATCGATATAATTACAAAGCAGCATAAAACAAACATATATAGGCCAAATTAAGTATATTAAAACCATGTTAATTACTTTTTTTAAGGCATGGTTATTACTTAATTAATACTTGAAAAGCGTGTATCATGAGCAAGAAACGAAAAAAAGAATGGAAGAAGAGACAAGTACTCTTAATTGCATATATATAACACCAGTAAGAGTACTTGTGCTGAACAAAGAGAACTCGAAATTAGAAATCTTTTAGCTATAAAAAGATTTCACAAAAGTAAATCTATAAACTAATCATATAATTTGATGTGGTGCGTTAGATTGTAAAATTATTTTTATTGTGAATTAAGTAGATCTAACATATCTTATGAACTTATACTAATTTGTATATTTACTTTTATGAAATTTTTTTATGGATGTAGCAGTACTTTTGACCATTGAAAATTATATGCTAGATAGTGAGTAATTAAGGGTCATGCTTTAGATAATTGGGTGCATATATACATATCAACGTGGCTTAATTTGTTGTTGTTAGATTGATCAGCTTAACCGTGATCAACTTGTTCATGATTAAGTCGATAATATTCAATAGTATCCCTACCACATTTTGTTAATTTATCAATTTAGACATCTCTAATCTCGCCGGAGATTACCATCTTAAATATATTTAAGTTGTCCTCCTCGATCGACTATACGTTGGTCTAAGCTATCATCTGATATATAAATATTCTCTCTCAAAACATAATATATATATATGCATGTTATTGCATAATTTGTAGGGGTGGCATTGACAATATGTGACATGATTAACTCAACACGAACACGACACCATAATAGCGGATTTGGGTTTAGTCTTAACGGGTTCGAGTCAAAATGAGTTGACTCATTAAGACACGATTGCTTAACAGGTTGATAACATGTCAATCCATTTTGACCCATTATAATCCGTTATGACCCGTTAAGAAAGTTAAAGTTATAATTATACCCATATACCTAAAAGTAAAATGTATTGTTGGGATTTTAATTTTGATATTTTTATTCTTTAGAGTTAGTTTTATATTTTTTTTTATAAATATTGTGATTTTAACATTTATATAAAATTATGTTAAACTTAATCAGGTCAAATGGATTAATTTCGGGTATGTTCAATCTATTTACATAAACGGATTGGGTCGGGTTAACCTATTTCGTATTATTCACTAATGAGTTGTATCGTGTCAACCTGTTACATTAATGGGTCGTGTTAGAGTTTAAGATTTTGACACGATAAGTTTGATGGATCGTGTTCGGATTGACCCATATAATATAATACACATGTCTTGATATGATACGAACACAACCCGTTAACACGATTTGATAGCTCGAATAATTTGATCTCAACGTTCGGATGCCTCATCATCCAACAACTCTAGGGAGCTGGGCTACAGTACTTAATAAAAGCAAAATTTCATAGTTCAGCTTGTACGTAGGCTTAGTGTGAGTACTCCAACTTAATAATTACTTCCCTGCTAGCTTTATAATGATCGTATTTATTACTACTTATGATGCCTAAAATTTCATCACAATTAAACCGGTTCTGATTGTAAGAACCTGATGGTCATGAGCGATCATATATACCGGGCCTTAACGTGCATACAAGTCTCGAGGTTGCCTTAAATATATATTAATTAGTACTCAGACCTGAACACAAGACTCCTCATTATATATATACATAATGAGAATCGAATTAGTAGATATCAAATTAAAGTGAATGCAATGGATCTGTGAGTTCGCAAAGGGTGCTATATATATAGTACTCTATGAATCTGGAAAACTATTAATATACCACATCTCAATCGACTCAACAACCCAAGCATGTCGGGCCATGAACAGCTTCATTTCCCAATCTATCCACATGTTGAATCTGATATTCATCAAAAGCAGCCAACAACTTCTTGGTTTCTTGCAATAAAATCCACAGACTTGAAGAAGATTCTGTTGAAGTTTTGAGATCCCTTACCATCAATAGACAATCACTCTCAATAATCAACTTTTTTAATGCTCATAGGATCACATAACTGTAGACCCCAAAATACAGCAAGCAGTTCTATATCTTCAAGTGCAATAACCTTAGCTTCAGCTTTGCTAGCAGCCATGACAACTTTCTCATTCTCATCTCTGAGTGTTGCACCAATTCTTGCTTTATGTTGGTCTCTAAACAGAGTCCTATCAACATTCAACTTCAAAAAACGAATAGGATTCCACCCACATAACTTCTTAATTTCTGTACTGGGTTTTTGTCTTATAGATGTGAACATCCTTTGAATAGAAATAGCATGCTCCACAACCTGCCTCGGCTCAAGTACCACTTGATCATGCATCTTCTTATTCCTCCTATACCATAGTCCCCAAGCTATTGAGAAAAAACTAGTCAAAGTCTCTGTTTTACCTAAGGCTCTAATATGCAAAGCAATCTGCAAAAGAGTTAGCTCTTTCCACATTTTGCAGAGCAAGCAAAAATATATCCCACTGATCTTTAATGGAAGGAGAATTGATCAAAGAATGAAACAAATCTTCACAAACTGTCTTACAAAAACAGCACACCTCCTCACTAATAATCTTCCTCCTTTTCAGATTATTTTGTGTAGGTAAGCCATCCTTACAAGCTCTCCAAGTAAAGATTTAGTCCAGTTTGGAACTTGCATCTTCCATATAGCCTTTCACAAATCTTGTTGTAAACTGGCATTAGAGCATTCTCCCACAGATTTTTGAACTCCATGCCTTATTAATCTATAAGCACTTCTCACACTAAAAATGTCATTTCTCTCTAGAGACCAAAACCATTTATCTGGCTGAGTATTTGGACAAGTTATAATTTTCAGAATTTCAGAGGCAACATTTGGATTGAATAGAGCTCTTACTCTTGCTACATTCCACCAGCTACTATCCCTATCTAGTAAAGTTGTAACCCCTGCTCCTTTCTTCTTACGTAAGCTTCTCTCTTTCTTACGTAAGGCTCCTCCTTTCTGACGTAAGCAAATTTCGATGACGGAATTATGCAATAGTCTGCCATTCTTTCTGGCGATTGCGAGCATCGTCATGTGTGCCAAACCATGACGACGTGCCTCTCGAGATAGTAGGTGACTTCTAAAGTACGCCCAGTGTTTAAAATGTACTGGAAATATTTATATGAGGTATTTCCAGTATCGATGAGTTAAACTTGTTTTTAAATGAGACAATTATAATATTTTGAGGAGCTCCAAAATATTATAATTGTTGGAGATTATTTTAATATTAATTATTAAAATGATTCCAGTTATTTAAATTATGTTGAAAGCTTTAATTAATTTAATGGTTTTATCCTTTTAAATATATTAAATAAGACTTCATCATTTATTAATGATGAAGAATATTATTTTATAAACTAAAGTTAGTTTAAATAATATTCTACCTTAATTCCTCTAAGTGCTTTTAATTAAGTTAACGTTTACGCATTTTCAAATCAGTATTTTAATTCCCCATCATTAGATCGTTGCGTAGACTACAAGACATAGAGACTGGGTTAAATACCCAGACCCCTCTCTCTTTCTCCCTCACTTTCCCCTAGCCCTCTCTCTCTCCTCCCTCTCTCCTTCGGCGTATGCTGTACGCAGTCCTCCATGCCGAAGCCTCCATAGCTCAGCCCGGCGCCGCCGTGTACCGCCAGCTCTCACCGTCGGCACCATTGGCCTCCCCTCCCTCCGGCGAGACCTCCTACGGTTGTCCCTCCCTCTCACGCTCTCTCCTCCTCTCCCTTATAAGTGCAAAGCCCGAATGGGCTTGCTGTCCTTAGCATCGCCATGCACTGTCCTCCAGCGCCACAGCTTCCACGGCAGCTTCCTCTACCACCGGCCATCATCCTCCACCGAAGCCAGCCCCTGTTACGCAGCCCTCTCTCTCCTTCCACATCAAGTACCCGAAATGGGTTTTTAACTCATTTCTCCACCGTACGCCGCCGTGCGCGACACCCATGGCCACCAGGCACCACCGTGAGCCTCCCTCTCCCTTCCCCTTCCTCTTCCATGTGACCCGAGGCCCATAGCCTCTTCTCCACCACACGACTTCCTCCCCCTCTCACGCACAGCTTTGAACTCCTCCACTGCTGTGCACTGCCACCCATGACATGTAACCGCCACCTTCAGCCTCCCCAAGCCACCACCAAGCCAAGCCAACCTCCCACGGCCCCGATCTGCCACCCATGCACGTACACTCTCTCTCACTCTCCCACGGCTTCTCCTCTACTGTGCGGCCAGATCCGCCGCTGTGAGCCACCGTGGCACCACCTCGACGCCACCACGAGCTCCACTGCACCTCTCTTAGCTGAGCCCTAGGGTCAAACAACCACTTTATGTGGTGGGTAATCATTGCACGTGATGGACAGTCACTGCGCGTGACTGACCGCCACTGTACACGGCTAGATCCGCATTGTTACGCTCCTTGCCACCATCACAAGGCCTTCATGAGTTCTTCCAAGACCACACGTAGCTATCCAAACGCCCAAACAGTCAACGTACGTGGATTAGCCACCACGTACGACCTCTCCGACAGTCATCGGCTATGATGATCAGCGAGCAACGCACGGGTTATCCCGTCAATGGTATAACCCTTTATCTCTCGTTATTTATGTTAGATATTGATTAGTGGATTAGGTTGTGGACTGTGATGTTAGTATTTGTGGAGTTCGCTGTATTGAGATGCGCTGTGTAGTGCGCTATGAAGTGTTAGGCCTATCTGTGTAGTGCACTGTGATGTGTTGGGCGTAATTGGGAAGTGTGCTGTGAAGTGTTGTGAACTGTGACGTATAGTGTGGTTGTGGAGTATGTACTGTATTGGTGACATGGCAGGTGGAATGGGAAAAGTACACACTGAGTGTACTCTGTGTGTGGCATAAAGTGAGATAAGGAGAGTATATGTAAAATATACTCTCCTTGGCATATGTGGAATGGGAAGAGTACACGTAGAGTGTGCTCCATGTGGTGGAGTGACACACCATATGGCAGGTATGCCATAATGGTGATGTGACGTAGTGTGGAATAAGGAGAGTATATGTAAAATATACCCTTCTGGAGTATTGTGGAATGGGAAGAGTACACGTGGAGTGTACTCTATGTGGTGGAGTGATGTACCATATGGCTAGTATGCCATAATGGTGATGTGGCGTAATGTGTGTGAAGAGAGTACACGTGGAGTGTACTCTATGTGGTGGATTGATGCACCATATGGCGTGTACGCCATAATGGTGATGTGGTGTGTCTGAACGGAATACACGAGGAGTGTACTCCATGTGGTGGAGTGATGCATCGTATGGCGGGTATGCCATATTGATGATAGGTTGTAGCATGTGAAGAGGGAGTACACGAGGAGTGTATTCTATATGGTGGAGTGATGCATCGTATGGCGGGTATGCCATATTGATGATAGGTTGTAGCGTGTCGAAAGGGAGTATACGTGGAGTGTACTCCACGAGGCAGCGACACTCCATGTGACGTGTCGCAGAGATAAGGATGGTTGTGCAGTTGATGGGTGTAGAACGTGATGAATAGTGTCGAGAATTGTGGAATAATGTCCCGAAGTAGTTATGGCGTAGCTTGTAGTCTGAGGTGACAAGTGTCACTGTAATTGACTTACAGCTAGAAGTATAGGTGTAGGAGCAGAATAAGTGTAAGAGTATGCAGCGGAAGCATGACTGGGCAACGTCACGAAGTGACGTGGTTCCTGACAGTCAGGCTTATGATGGGTGAAGAGTTATTGTAGAAATGATGAAACAGGAACGTGATGAGATGTCACGATGTGACATGAGTACGTGAGGAACCGTACTCGAGATGAGTTAAGGAGTTGATGTAAGAAATGGCGTAGCAGGATGTCAAGTGACGTGACAAGGTCATGGTATAGCTCGGGTGTAGTCTAGAGCTATATGACATGACATAAGGCGTAATGGTGAATGGAGCCTTGTCATGTTAAGTGTTGGGATGAACTGTCAAAAGGGACGGATAGCATGAAGAGCCATGCTAGTCGAGTTAAGAGAATGTTGGTATCGGAATATGGCCCTTATCCCTACGAGCAGGTGATCAACATGTTATATGTTGATCTTAGATGATAAAGAGGTAAGGTACATGTGTAATCTGGTTAGACACATGTGTCGAACAAATTCACCATATGTAATGGGTAATCTGTCCTGAGCACAGTTACACAGTGCTTAAGCTTCAGAGTTGGCTTAGAGCCGTGTGGCTTGTATGGATGGGAATGAGGATTTAGTATGGGCTAGGATGTATGGAGGTAGTGACGGGTGTATTGTCTAAGATTGGGATGCGTGACTTAGTTAGTCTGAATCATGCATCAAGATGAGTTCAATAAGGAGAATAAGAAGAATGTCTTAGTGTCTTAATCCTAAGGTGAATCATGGGTTCACTTTAGTGAATGAATACTCGAGGCAAGACGTTGAGTTGGAAGATGTGGTGAAAGTGGTCCCCGAAGGTTTTAACATAGTAAAGGGCACGTAAGTGCATGTGATAGAAGGAGAGTGTTCCAAGTATAGCGTAGTTCTATTTATAGTTTAAGTTGCTTATGCATTAGATAGAGAATGACGTTAAGGTTATGTATGCATGTAGGTTGCCAGCTGACATGCACATGAATGGACTGCATGGTATGAAAGTAGCATGAGTCCAGGTAAGTATTACGTTCATGCCCTTCTAGAGTTTTCTAGAAATTACAAAACGAAAAGGAAACGCTTTTCTCTTTAAGAAAATGCTTACGAAAGAAGATGCCATGCTTTCAAATGTATATGTACCTACGACCCTTCCATGAAAGCCCATTTTTACGCACCCCAAAGTTATTAATTATACGCATGCGAATGGATGACTATAAGATGTATCTATTGTATATATTTTATAAGAAAATGAACTGATGTAAATGCACGTAAGACGAGCTTGAGTTGATGCCTTCATGGATCATACGGACCGACGCTGTCACGAGCGCCACGAGGTGATGCTCGTGGATGCCGCGAATGCCGACGTTCAAGGTGATGCTTACGGATGCCGTGGAAGGTGAAGTTTAAGCCCGTGCTTTATGTTTTATGGATGGTACGAACTGACACTCTTATTAATGCCATGAGGTGATGCTCATGGATGTCATGAAAGAGGATGTTCAAGTCCATGCTCACGAAATGATGTTTTCTCATAAAAAGAAATGTTTTCTCATGAAAGGACTGTTAAAGGAAACAAGAACTGAATGAAAGCTCCAACTCTTTAGAGCTGACATGAATGAATGAAAGAATGAAAGGAAAGCATGAAATGTATGAAGATATGTAACGACCACATGAATGAATGAAAAGGGGTACCCAATGAATGAATGGGCAGATTGCAATGCCGGGCAGTAGTACTGGTAGTGCACCCAGTGCTGCACCCTAACGGAATGGGATTCCAACCCGTGGCCACGGGCGAATCCATTAGCCATAGGGCCGTTAACCCTAACACACGGGGCGTAACAGTGTGTACTGGCCTATGAAAGTGAAAGAAAGAATGTATGTATGTATGTATGTACGCATGCACGAATGCACTTTAAGAAATGAAAGCACTGCACTCTTGCAGAAATGAAGGCACTGACGG
Organism: Juglans microcarpa x Juglans regia; assembly: GCF_004785595.1. NCBI lineage: Eukaryota > Viridiplantae > Streptophyta > Magnoliopsida > Fagales > Juglandaceae > Juglans > Juglans microcarpa x Juglans regia. Next base: position 3,472,031 of record NC_054605.1, read on the forward strand.
GTGACACGTTTTACGAAAAGAAAGTTCATTTTTAAAAGGAAAACCCCGTCCAGTGACGTTTTCAAATGAACGCACGTATGCACGCATGCATGTAAGTATAGTCTGTACGAATGATGAATGCATGAATGAAAACCTACGTTATTATATTTTAACTGCATGAAGTAATGCTTACGAGTCTTCGACTCATTTTAGTTTTTATGTATGTCCCTCCCCCCCCAAGGAAGGAAATGAAGTATGCGTCGGGATGGACACGGCCCATGAGGAAGAGCACGAAAGTCTAGGCACGAGGCTTAAATGTAAGAGAGGCCTTTTTTTATTAAAATTGGTGTTTTCCGCTGTAAACCTCTTTTATTGTAAAAGCACATTCTATTTTATAAACGTAGAGTATTGCACCTTGGGAAAAAAGTAAAAAGTTTTAAATCGAACGGTAATTCCCGTTGTCCTTTCTCAAAATATTTTATAAGAAGACCCACCACAAGGACGGGCGTTACAAAAGTATCCAATGTATCCTCCTCATTTGATTCAACACCATCTGAAATAGCCAAAGAAGCGTCACTGAAACTAGGAATCCAAGGCTCTTTCCAAACTTTTGATAGTATTTCCATCACCAATTCTCCATCTACAACCTTTGAACAACCAAGATTTTGCCTCCCAAATTCCTTTCCATGTATAGGAAGGGTTACCTCCAAATTTAGAATCAAAGAAGCTATTTTTAGGAAAATATCGAGCCTTATAGATCAAAGAGAATTTTGAGCATTAAGGATTCTTCATCCCTGTTTAGCAAGTAATGCTAGATTAAAGGATTTCAAATCTTTAAAACCCAGATCCCCTTTAGCTTTAGGCTCACACATTTTCTCCCAGCTAACCCAATGAATCTTACTCTCCTCCTTTTTCTGACCCTACCAAAATCTAGCCATCATAGATTCCAACTCTAAACATAGTGTATAAGGTAACAGAAAACATCTCATGAAATATGTAGGAACAGATAAAGCTATAGCTTTAATTAGAACCTCTTTCCCACCTTGAAAAAGTAACTTTTCTTTCCAACTTTGTAGCTTATGCCAAACTTTATGCTTGATATCAAAAAAGGCCTTAGCTTTTGACCTTCCAACAACAGGTGGCAAGCCTAAATATTTTTCATATTGTTGTTCACAGGTTGTACCCCACATACCCAATATCTCTTCACGCACATCATTAGTCACATAAGGAAGAACTATTGCTGGATAGAAGCCTATGGATGTAGGCTATGCAAGAAGAGATGAGTTCTTTGCAAAAAACCAGACTTATAAGTTGATGAAGCTTCCTAAAGAAAAGAAAGTATTGAAGAATAAGTGGGTGTTTAAGTTGAAGAAAGATGGTCAAGGAAAACTTGTGAAGCACAAGACTAGATTGGTTGTCTAAGCATTCCAATAGAATAAAGGAACCGACTTTGATGAAATCTTTTCACCAGTGGTGAAGATGACCTCAATATGAGTCGTACTTGGATTGGTAGCCAGCTTGAATTTGGAATTCGAACAGATGGCTATGAAGACATCCTTTCTCCATGGAGATTTGGGGGAGGAAATCTACATGGAGCAGCCAGAAGGGTTTGACGCTCTAGGGAAAGATCACTGCAAGCTGAAGAATAGTCTTTACGGGCTCAGGCAAGTGTCGAGGCATTGGTACAAGAAGTTTGACTCATTCATGGTAAGTCATGGTTACAAGAGACTTGTTATAGATTAGTGTATTTATGTTTGAAGATTCCCAAATGACAAATTTGTTATACTCCTTCTTTATGTTGATGATATGTTAATTATTAGTGATGATATGTCCATGATTAACAAGCTAAAGAAGGAACTATCCAATTCATTTGACATGAAGGACTTAGGCCAGCGCAGTAGATTTTGGGTATGAAGATTGTTCATGATAGGAAAGCCAAAAGGTTGTGGCTATCACAACAAAAATATGTTGAACGGGTAATCAGACGTTTCAACATGGGAGACGCCAAGCCAATCAATACTCCACTAGCTAATGACTTCAAGTTAAGCAAGAGCTTGTGTCCTTCTTCAAAGAAAGAGATTAGAGAGATGAAAGCAGTCCCCTATTCGTCAGTTGTAGGAAGCTTGATGTACGCAATAGTTTGTACAAGACTAGGCATTACTCATGTTGTAGGCATGGTGAGCAGATTCCTTTCAAATCCAAGAAAGGATCATTGGGAATTGGTCAAGTGGATTCTCAGGTACCTGAAGAGTACGCCAAAGTTATGCTTGTGTTTTGGAGGAGCTAAACTTGTTTTGGAGGGCTTTACAAATTTAGATATGGCAGGAGACCTAAATAGTAGAAATCTACCTTAGGATTTCTCTTCATTTTTACAGGAGGAGCTATCAGTTGGCAGTCCAAATTACAAAAGTGTGTTGCTTTATCTATAATAGAGGTAGAATACATTGCTGCAACGAAATCTAGGAAAGAGATGTTGTGGATGAAACGGTTTCTCCACGAACTGGAGGTTAGTTAGGAAGACTACAAGGTACATTGTGACAATCAAAGTGCTCTAGACTTGAGCAAGAACTCAATGTTCCATTCCCGCACCAAGCATATTGATATCCGCTATTAGATATGCAAAGTGATAGAACAACAGTTGTTGAAACTTGTAAAAATCCATACAAAAGAGAATCTAGTGGACATGCTGACAAAGATGTTTATAAGTGAGAAGCTCGGGCTATGCAAAGATATGGCCAGGATGTACGCCAACTAGAGGAAATCATATTGCAAGGTGTTCCATGCCCATACAGCTTGGTCAAGAGTTGCAACTTCCACCATCCATGCTAGCTGTTGGTAAATACTTCTTGTTGTAGCATCCCATTGTTAAGATCTGTGGCTGCTTGTCCTATAAAGCCTAACCTATAAAAGGAGATCATTTCCAGTGCAATGTGCCATGGGGGAAAAAGTACAAGAATGGCTCAGTGAGGAAGAATTGAAAAAGAAAGAAAGAGAGAGTCAAGGCGAGCTCTGAGAAAAAGAAGAGAGTTGAGTTGAGTGAAGTGTGATTATCCTCCTCTGTAATATTTGTGTTCCAGTACTATTTAATAGTAAAGCTATTTCTCTGTGGACGTAGGCAGTTGCCAAACCACGTTAAATCCTTGGTGTCACTATGTGCATGCATGTGTGTGTCTTGAGTTATCTTGTGCAAGTATCATATTTCTCTGATACTGCCTCTAGATCACCGTGATTTTCCCAACAATATAGACGGTATATTTGGTCCCAAAATAAACTAACGCACCTTAAAAATGGATCTGATAATTCTACTAATCTAATTAATATAATGGTTGTTGATCATGTTAACACGATGGCGAAAAGTTTTCCGTATGCATGTGGAAAGCATTTTTCAGCCGCTTAAGTGTTGATGAGCAAGTTCATAAGGTTCGTATTCCCATTGTTTCTTGTTGCAATTGTTCTTCAGGTGGCCACGTTGAAGACTTGGAGCCTGTGTTGGGTGGTGGGGAGTTTGCAAGTGTAGTATGGAAGAAGGTGTTGGCTGAGGTTGGGATCCCATTCATGCCACAACAGCGTTGGAAGGCGAGTTTTAGCTTGGTTTTGCAGAGCAAACCGACAATCACAAATCAAGCAACTGGTGGGATTAATCCCTACGATTGTGGTTTGGAGGTTATGGAAGAGGAGATGTCGTGCTCGCATGAAAGAGAAGATGAAATCATTAACTGAGGTTTGGCACTTTATTAGATTTTGGGTGCAGGGTATAGCGGGTAAGGTTACGAAGGTCAATAAGTTGGCAGAAGGGGATGTGCATTTGTTGTCTCGGCTTGATGTGCTGATAACTGAACCCAAAAGGAGTAGATGTCAAATTGTTCAGTGGTCCAAACCAAGGCCTCGCAAAGTAAAATTAAATGAGGATGGAAGTAGTTTGGGAAACCCTGGTGTTGGTGGAGAGGGTGGCATTATTCGGAATAATTCTGGGGCGCTTATTGCTGCATTTTCAAAGTGTTTTGGGTACAGTTCTAACACTGAGGCTGAGTTACGTGCGATTCTGGAAGGCTTGGTTCTATGTACGCAACTTGGATATGAATTGGTTGACATTAAGTGTGATTCTTTAGTTGTGGTTTCCTGGATTTTAGCTAAACGTTGTACAGTTTGGTATTTATGAGATTTTTGGTATAAGTTGTTGGCTCAATTAGATCAGATGAGTTTTTCTATTATTCATTGTTTTAGGGAGGGGTAATAAAGTTGCTAATTTCTTGGCAAAATGTGGTGCTTTGGGTGAGAATAAGATGTATACAGAGGTTGGTTAATTTCAAAAAGAGTTAAAAGGATTGTATAGGTTGGATAAGTTGGGTTTGGCTTTTTTCGTAGAAGGTAAAGTGTTGAAGCTTGTAGGCACGGGTTGTTTTTGTTGGGTGTTATTCTTTGTGAAGGTTTTCCTCCACAACAAGTGAGGGCCAATAATGAATAAGAGGTGTCGTCCTTCTTTTTTTTTTTAAAAAAAAAAGAAAAAAAGTCTAAAAAATTGTAATATATATATTCACACAATTTGTAAAATATAATTATATATTTATGTTTATATATATTTAAAGTGTAGTAATTTATTATTAAAGTTGGAAAATCTAATATTACAGAAGATTGAGAATTGAAATTAAAAAACAATAGATATATTAAATAATATTGTTCCTTACATATATTAAAAGCAAAATATAAAATATGATAGAATTTCATAAACAACACTCAGACGACCGCGTTGTTCATGAAATTCGTCTGAGTGTTGTTCATGAAATTCGTACTCCGTATCTCCTCAGTCAAGCTATCAACCTTTTCGTTGAAGATACCTACACAATAGGCTATCTCGAGAACAGATTCCTCTACAACCATGATCTGGCGATCGATATGCGCAGTGAGCTATCAGATCACCACATCAACCCAAGTAGGCCGTGCATCTCCCGCAGATGTACTCGTCAGCTGTTGACTACTACTCCCCACACTTGGCCCGGGCTGCCTTAGAGGAATTAGATTTGCTACAGGGGTGGTTGACGTCAAAGATACCTCATCTCTTCTCTAATGCTACGTTGATGCGTGCTCATGTTGAGGAGGCTTATCTGATTTGTGACCCGCTCCTCTGGCTGGAGTTGCACTCTTCGAGTAAGTAATAGCTGGCTGATGATGACACCATATGGGAGGTTGTCCATGGAGACGATGCTCGCCTCGTAACAGATCCTCTCAAAGATGCGCAGTGGCAAATCGATGGGATCTCCACGTGCCACAAGATCTAAGTTTGTTGCAACAATAAACTCCAACATGCGGACGAAAGGTAGCAGATGTATTTGGTTGAAGGCGTTCTTCCTCTCGATCTGCATGCAAACTCTCTCGGTGAGGATGTATAAATTCTCGTCTCGGTCATCATCTCGAGCCTCACGTTAGTACCCTTGGCCTCTGACCGGTTTGTATTTCTGGCATCATCTACTGGCCCAATTGGTCCAATAAATGATATAGAAATGCCTACATCTGCATCGAGTGTGCCATATGCAGATGTAAATGTGCGAACGTCGGCTGTGTCGCTAGTCTGAGAGTCAGCTGTAGTCGATGTCTCAATTACTCGATGAATCTAGAGGAGCTCGGCAATGACATCCGATGAAATCTCAAACGAAACACCGCGTACAATCACAATGTAAAAGGATGCGTCTTGAGACATGGAGCACGTTCCCAAATAGAAGAGTGACGGGATTTGTGTAATATGGATAATATAGTCTCGAATGAAATAGGACTAACTACCTTATCAAAACAACAATGAGAATTGGAGCATAACATGTATTTGAATTCTCTATGTATGTGTTACTAATAGATATATGTTTTTAGAAATGAACAAAAGTTAGATGCGTTTTGGCGATAGACTTGGAAAGGATTACATACTCTATGCGCGTGGAGTAAGAACCTTTATTGATTTTGCTCGAGCCTCTGCTGTTAGTCGTAGTTACATTAAGTTTCCATGTCGAGGGTGTAAAAATTGTGTGCAATAGGGTTGGATGAAATTGAAAGTCATATATTTGTGAATGGTATGGATTTAGGGTATACCCAACAGGTACTGCATGGTGAGCCATATGAATAGTCAGCGAATGTATTATTTTGTCATTCGAATTATTTGCGGCACATGGATGATGATTATGAGCAGGATGAGATGGAGGAGATGTTGGGTGACATTGTAGATGAGATGTTTATGGATAAGGTTGATGACAATGCCTCAAGCGGCCGAGGGACTGATTCTGAAATTTCGCTGCAATGTGGGAAGATGCAAAACGCAAGCTTTATCCAGGTTATAGAAAACATTACAAGATGTCATTTATTGTGCAGTTGCTTCACATTAAGTCATTGTGTGAGATGTCGACGAAAGCATTAAACATGGTATTAGACTTATTTAACGAGGTGCTTCCCGAAGGGTCTGCATTGTCAAAGAACTTTTATGAAGCGGAATAGTTGACAAAGAGATTAGGGTTTGAGCACAAGTCTATGCATGCATGTAAGAATGATTGTGTTTTGTTCTAGAAGGAGAATGATGAGAAACAAACATGTCCTATATGCGAAGAGTTGAGGTGGAAGGGTAAGAAAAACGTGTCGATTAAGGTGTTGAGATATTTTTCCTTGAGACTTAGTTAGCGTGTCCGACATGTAATAAAGAAACTGCTAATGAGTGGTTAAAATATTCTGATAAGTTGTGTTTCATGGGTTATCGACGTTATCTTTAAGCAAATCATGTATGAAGAAAAGAATGTGCTAAGTTTGATGGGAGAGTAGTGGACAGAATTGCACCAAATGAGTTGTCTGGGGAAGAGATAGTAGAACAACTGATACATGTTAGAGCGAACAATTTTGGCAAAGGTCGGGGAAAGAACAAGAGAAAATGAGGTGCAAGAGAATTGAATTGGAAAAAACGTAGTATTTTTCTTACTTGCCGTATTGGTTGTCCTGCATGTTGTGATATAATTTAGATGTAATGAACATAGAGAAGAATATCTGTGATAATATACTAGGTACATTCATGAGCATTAACAAAAAGATGAAAGACATGATCAAGACGATGAAAGATCTTGAAAGAATGAGAATTAAACATAATCTACATTTATGGGTGGAAGGCAACATAGTGGTCATGGCGCATGCATGTTTTACGATGACAATGGAGGAGAAAATGGACTTCTACAAATGGTTGGTTTCCAGATGGTTATGCTTCAAATATCTGTAGATGTGTGAGCCCTGATGACTAGAAAAATAGTGGATTGAAAAGTCATGATTGTCACGTATTTTTGTAGAAGTTATTACCAGTGGGAATTCATGAGAAGCTGACATCTAATGTACATGTTGCTATATTCGAACTCTATATGTTTTTTAAGGATTTGTGCGCTTAGGTAGTAAATCGAGATATGTTGCAGAAACTGGAAGAAGACATTCCTACTATATACTGTGTAAATTCGAGCAGATCTTTTGACAATCATTTTTTGATGTCATGGTCTATTAAGCAATACATTTACCCCGAGAGGTACTGTTGGGCGGACTGGTGTAGTTCTGTTGGATGTATCCAGTTGAAAGATATTTGGGACGACTAAAGCGCACTGTTGGGAATAAAGCCATAGCTAAGGGTTCAATAGCAGAGACTTATATACACGATGGATGGTTAACATTTTGCTCTCTATATCTTCGTGATGTTAAGACAAGATTTAATCGTCAAGAGCGAAATGATGATCTTGCTGCTCCGCCTCCTCTTGAGCTATCAATGTTTTCCCAGAATGTATGATCTTTGGGTGCATAAACAGGTTTCGATTTAATTGATGGAGAGTTGGGTAAAATTCAGTGGTATATGCTAAATAATTGTCGGGGGATTGATGACTATCTCAGGTATGTCGTTGCATGCTTCGAATAATTTTAGTTTCAAAAGTTGAACTATAACTTTTGTGCTCAAAATAATATTCTTTTGCACTTATATACAGTGAGTACATGGACAAACTTAGGACAGAAGGCGTAGAGAGTATACAGTGAGTACTTATATACAGTGAGCACTTATATACTATTTCAATTGTTTGATTTTGGAACAACGTGCTCATGATCCCAGATCAGTTTCTCCTGAATTGTATGCATTGACCCATAGTCCCTCAAATAGAGCACTTCGATACACTACATGCACGGTTTGAGGTTATAGATTCCATACTCTGGACCATGAACGTAATAAAAAGACTCAAAACTGTGGTGTGTTGGTCAATGGAAGTCATGGAACAGATGATATTGACTATTATGGTCTCATAAGTGATATTATCTGATTGACATATTTGGGTAGGTCTGTAACATATGTCTTTAAATATGATTGGTGGGATCTAGGCAGTGGTCAGGGTTCGATACATAGGGATAATCACTTTATGAGTGTCAATAGTGCATCTAAATGGTACAAATATGATCCATTTGTATTGGCTTGTCAAGCTACCAAAGTTTATTACTTGATTGATCCAATTAGAAGCATTGATGAAGATAGTAGAGAGATAACTTGGCGAGTCATACAAAAATTTGTCTCTCGAAATATATATGAAGCAGGAACGAATGCAAATTACGAGAATAGTGAAGATGAAGATGATACTCCGATTGTAGAGGCCTACTAGGAAGATGGAGAGGGTATTAACTTGTTTGTTGATCTCAGTGCACTCAAGTTGCTCCACTTGTGTAGAGATGATGTCCCACCCGTCCGTATTAAATGATCATTCAATTCAAGCAAGTGAGGAAGAAGAAGAAGAAGAATTAGAAGAAGAAGACGAATCAAAATCCGAGGAGGAAGTGGATAAGGGGGACGAAGAAGGGGTTGATGATGACAACGAAGATGTTATTGAGGGAGATTCTGAAACAAGCATAGAAAATACATCCGAAGATGAAGAATAAAGTACTAAATATTTTATTTATTTAGGTGACTATAGAATATTATACTTTTCATAATTTATTCTAATTAATTTTCTTTGATATAATTAATCATTTTCAAGGATGCCGCCAAAACAACAATGAAAAAATATGTCTCCTTCGCCAAGTCCAAGTCCTGAACCCATTGAGGACTCCCCACCCAAGAAATCCACTCCTAAAGATCAAGTTAACACGCAAGAGAATAATAGTCAGTCGACACCTACCAATAAGAAAATGTCATTGATAATTAATTATATAGTTAATACTTTTGTCTCAATAACTATATAACTATAATTATACTATTATCTACTAGTTGATGCATCCGCTCATCGCGGTCGTGATTATACACGTGGCATCTCTCTTGAGAAAAATAGAAGACACAGAAAACTCGAGATCACCATTTTTGATAATGCCATTGCAGGAGTGGATGATAGTGCAACAATGCTTTCCTCCTATATTGGCACAGTAGTCCGAGGTTATGCTCCATTTTTTGTGCACTTATGGCGAGATGTTCCAAATGAGATTAAGGAGCACATTTAGAGTCGTGTGCTAGTGAGTTTACTTTGAGAGTATATTTTTTTCACCTAGATTATTATATCATATTTTTGACCTAATTCACTTATTAGGATAAATTCGACCTAGACTTTGGCCGTAGCGAGGATTTGAAAACTGTAAATGAGTTGATAGCTACACTATTACGACGTCACAAGGGACGATGTCATGACTACTCCAAGAAGTTTGAGATATTGGAAAAGGCTGCACAGTTCCCTTTCCAGTAGATGAAGTTAGACGATTGGAGAAAGTGTTGTGATCTTTTCGCATCTCTAGATTATTAGGTATTCTAGATTTATATCATTTAATTATTTGCGTTTATATTCGTTCTATATATTATATGTATATATATTACAATTAACATTCTTAATTAATTTTGTAGTACTGAACATCTACAAATGCACAGAATAGATCTGCTTTGATTGTCCACCATCATGCCGATTCAAGGTCATTCCACCGTCTTACTGAAAAAATGGTAATTAAAAAATTATAGAATTCATTTAGTTTTCTGATATTCTTTTATTTAAGTACTAACGTTATATTTTTAAAATTGCTAATGTCGCTTTATTAGAAATGTGATGATCCTGAAAATTTTTCCCTCATTCATGTCTTTGCTACTGCTCACACTACAGTGTAGTGAGTGGGTGGATCCTGCTGCTGCAGATAATTATGTAAGTTGTGTTAACTTTGTTAAATAAATTATGCAACATGTGAATAATTTATTTTTTATTTTTATTTCTTTTAATACATTACTTATTATTTGTTTTCTTTTAAATTGTAGGAAAAATTGATGGAGATGCAGTTAGCTTCTGGGGAATTCTCTTCTAGTGACATAGACATATTCATGCAAGTGCTCAGGCTACAGTCTAGTATGTCAAGAGGTTTGGGACGATCTTCCAAGCATAGATGCTCATCCTCCTCAACCTCATCGACTTCACAAATTAATAATCTTACAAAAAATTTAGAAGCTACACGGCGCGAGAATAGATATATAAGGTCGAGACAGAAAGAGTTAGAGTCTCTCTTAGAGCGACAGTCTCATTGAGAGACGTTTTTGCAGGACCAACAAAGAGACTAGGAGGAAATAATACGCAGTGAAGTCTAAGAACAAGTGCAACGGGAGATGATGGTGCAAATAGAGTTTGTTATGTCGTTGCAACAGAATCGCAGTGGGCGAGGAAAGAAGAAGAAATGAATTTTATCAATTTTATCAGTGTATATAACTAATTTTAATATTTAATTTTGAAACTTTATAAGACATTGCTTGTTGTTAATTGATGATGTGTAATATGATACAATTGGTATGTTTTTTAACTTTATGAAATTAGTATTTCTGATCTATACATTCGAATGTAAATAAAAGACGTTCGAACATTAGTTCAAATTCGAAGTAACATTTGAATGTAATTAAACAAAATTATAACGTAACGTTTGAATGTATGATTCAATGTTCGAACATACTCAGTGATCTCAAACAAACAAAACGTTCGAATGTTTAAACGATTAAAGTTAGAACAAATCTCCGAACATACCACTTGCATTCGAACGCTTCTTTGTTAACATTCGAACTAATGTCTGAACATTATACACGTTACGTTCGAACAATGGTTCGTTAATGTTCGAACGGAAATTCAAACGTTTATTGCAGTTAACGTTCGGACGTATAAACGTTCGAACAGAAATATGATACGTTCGAACTATAATTAGCAAACGTCAACTTTTGACATTCGAACACCAATCGGTCGGGTTGATGTTCGAACGTTCAATTAGACGTCTGAATGTTACTTTCTGTGACAGATCTCAACCATCACAAAAAAAGCAAACATTCAAACGTTACACCAAATGGAACACCTCCAACTATCACTAAAATTATTTTTAGTGACGGTTCAACAGTAAACATTCGCCAATTGTTTTCTGTGACGCGCATTAGATAACGATCGTGGTGACGGTTTGAAACTGTCACTAAATATTTTTGGTGACGTTTTGATTATTTTTTGTGATGGTTTCTTCTGTCATAAAAGATAAATTATATTGTAGTGAGATGAATTATCTAAAATTAGAAATTAGAAAAATATACAGCTTTTTGACAAAATGATGCAATTATATTAGTTAATTAATAGCTGTATGAAGTATCATTAGTCAATCTATTATTCACTCTATGCGTTAAACACACCGAAGAAATAAGTGTTGAGTTGTCATGATATCCGTACTTATTTTCTATATACCATTCATGCATCACTTTTTAAAAATATTTATAACGTACGGTTGCATTGCTAAGCGGCTGTTAGGATATTTAGAATATTTTAATGTATCTGTACATAATATTGGAATAGTCTGAAATAAGATATTTTATTTAATTTTGAGAATGAAAGAAAAATTTTAATAAAAATAATATAAAGATAAAAAATTATTTGAATATAATTTTTATTTTAAAATTTAAAAAAATAATAATATTTTTTATATTTTACTTGGGAGTTTGATAAAATTATAATGATTCATAATGGTTAGATAAAAAATTTGAAGATTCGTTTGGTTACGCAGTTTAGATGAGATGAGATGAAATATTTTGAATAGTTGTGAAGTTTTTGAGTTGATATGAAATATTTTGTAAAAATGATGTATGTTTGGATAGTAAGATGAGATGAAATAACTTTTAATTTTTAGGATTTGAAAAAGGCGTGAATCCCACTGTTGATTAGAGAGCCTATAAATGCAATGTTTAATGCATTGTTCACACACTCATGTTCATGCAATATTTACAGTCAGTTTTCACTGTTTATTACTGTTTAATTAAGTGGATGTTTTTAAAATTTAGAAATGAAATATAGTGTGTTTGGATAGAGAAAACATCTCATCTGTACCGCGTAACCAAATCGAACCTTAAAATTAAAAAAATATTTTGTGATTGATTGGTGTTTGAGAATAAAATATCTAAAAATATTTTTAAAATAATTGTATTACCAAATAGACCATATTCTTTTAAATCTAGGTATTTTTGTTAATTAGGTGCAGTGATCTTATTTACCTCCATTTTGACGCACGAAATCTGATCGAAAAAACAACACTCAACAAATTAATAGTTAATTTGGAACGGGAATTGTCACGAGTACTAGCTACGTATGTGATAAATGTACGTAGATACGCAATTTAGACTGCGATGATAGTTTACCCAAAAGGCAATCAATAATTAATAAACTTCCTACATTAACTATTAATAACAGTTGGTACGTACCACAATATATATAATGCAGCGTACAGCAGTCAAAACATGTGGCAGGTGCCAAAGCTAGAAAACCGAAACGGATCATTAATCTCAGCCAATAAAGTCATGCTTGCTTGCTTGCCTAAACTTCTCGATCAAATGTGGTCATTTTCCATGGCTTTGGGCCCGCTAAAATGCCACTTCTAATATGGCAGCTCTGTTATCTTTTGCATGCTCTCTCTCTCTCTCTCGCGCATGCATGCTAACCTAACGGGAAAAATGATCAATATGCATGCATGAATTATCGTTTTAGGGTCATCCAAGTAATGCAAATTATTATTTTTTTTAAATATTTTTTAAAACATTTTTAAAAATTAAAAAAAATATCAATATACTATTAGTCATTTCTTTAACGATTAAATAAAAAAAATAAAAAAATAAAATAAAATGTATCAACGAATCAAATTGAGAAGACAAATTACTTAGAGAGTATAATATCATTTTTCTTGATTTTATTTCTTTATTCGGCGAGTACGGAGGACGTGTTATTCTATAACTTTTTTTGTATATAACTTTACATGAATCGGCCTTCTCTTTTTATAAGAAAAAATAAACATTAAAAAAAATAGCACCATAAAGAGCTAGCCCAGAAGTAGAAGGGGGAAAACCAGTAGAACCTGCAGTTACTCTGAGCATGAATAGGAAACAACATAAAAGAACAAGCAGAGAAAGACTGAATTAGAGGCAGATCGACTGTCGTGTTCTGTGTCACAAGATAGAAGAAACACCAAATTAAGGACACGCCGACCCTAGCTAGTCGCTGTTGTTGCAGTTGGCTCCTTTAAAGGTGGCATGCATCGAACAGTAAAGTTTAATTTGATAGGGAATACGGGCACTACCTGTGGTCCTAATTAATTAAATATAGCAGCATGAAAATATAATAATTGATGAATAGGACATGCATACGATAAGATAGTCGCGTGTGCGCACATATAATAATATTACGGGAAAGGAAAAAAAAAAAGCAAGGCATGCATGCAGTATATAATAAAGATCTAGCGCGAGGGTGACCCAACTTATTTCTGGGTTTGTAGCGTGGATATATATCAGGCGTGCGATCATAGGTAGTCCTGGAATGAGATTTTAATGGAATTGGTGGTCCTCTACTAAGACAGCTACATTAGAGATCCAAGGGGACCATATGTCACTTGCATTGCATGCACTGGAAATTATAAATTATATATAGTAAGTTAGTTAGTTTTATTCAGAATATATCCGAGCTATTTTTGGGAATTAGAATACTTTTTTAAGATTAATTTAGCCTTATAATTGATTGATCCAGTTTGCACAAAAAGTCCCGGTCCCAGGGGATACTCATGTTGTACTCCAGTACCAGTACTGGACATTTATCCATTTTTCCTTTTCCTACTACTTTAACTTGCTAGGTGTATATATAGCATCATAAACATTAATGCACTCATGATCATGATATCACTGCAAGAAAATGAGGATTTTGCTGCCAAAAAAATTTGAGGCGAGTGTTTATTCCACATAACAAACCATTAGTTACTGTAGCTGCATTTTTGTTGTAGCGGAACCAAAGTTCGCCATAAGAAATATCTTTTGTGGCGAATTAGTCTCGTCGCAAAAAATAGTCCGTGAAAGTAGTTGGCATAGCAACTTAATTCCTTGTTGCGGCGACATGTTTATCGCTGCAGTAAATTTGAAGCGGTAAAATCAACGTAAAACCCATATCTCTCTCCGCAAACCAAGCACTCCACATTCCACCTCAAAATTACATTCCTCTCCTTATACCCATATCTACTCTGTGATGGATCGACTTCGATCCCCTCCTGATATTGTCTATTTGCTGCACACATTGTTGTCGGTAAGTCAATCTCTGTCTCTATTTATCTTTCACCGTCCGTCCGTCCGTCTCTCTCTCTCTCTCTCTCTCTAACTTTCACTCAGTTTGTCTCTCTTCCTCTATGATTAGGCTACCTCATCATGCCCCACCGTCGCGCGTGACCTTCTCCACTTGGTCCCTGTAACACCCCGTATTTTAGTGTATTTTTACTGAATGATTATTTTTGATTATTCAAAAATTTATCCTCTTATTTTAAAATTGGTTGGATTTTTAGTAAGTTTATTTCTATGATTTTAATTTGGTGAAGATTATTTTTATGTGCTTTCCAAATATTTATTTATTGTTATGCATTTAAATTGCTTTTAATATTTAAATTAATTACTGTGGGATTTAATTATTTCAATTTGACTTTACCATTACGTTTAAATTATTTTATTTAACTTGTGGTTTTAAAATCATCTCCATTGGATCATTTTTGTGACCCAAGTTATGAGGATTGGACCTCATTTCTTTTCCTTCCATTTTTCTTTCCTTCCTTTTCTTTTCTTTCTTTTCTTTTTTTCTTCTTTATTTTTCCCCTCCCCGTGCGCGCGAACCAGCCCTCTCCCTCTCTCTCCGTCCGTTCTTCCTCTCCCCCAGCCCGCGGCCGTCGCGCCGCCGTGCGCGACACCGCCCGACCGACCAGCTCCCCCTCCCTCCGGCGACCTCACCCCCCAAATCCTAGCCCCTACCTCATCGTCGGTAGCCCGCACGCACCCCACGAAGTCGCGGGCCACTTTCACGCCAACTGTGGCCTTCACTGCCCACCCCATTGTGTTCCCCTGCCGCCGGCGACCTCACCCCACCAACCTCACCTCCATCCGCGCCGCCGTTAACCACCAGTAGCCCTTCAAGCCGCGGCGTAACTTTCGCTCTAGCGCCGCCGTCGCGCCACCTCCGGCCACCATCTTCACACCACTTCATCCCCGGCCTCTTAGCAACCCATTGGACCCAACCCCACCTCTGATCCGTCACCGGTGAAGTTCCACCATCTACATTTCCGATTTGGGCATTTTGGTCTTCTACCGCCCATTTCGCCGCCACCCACGGCAAACCACCACTACCACTGGCTTCACCGACCTCCCTAGGCCCTATCCTATCAATCTTGGGTCTTCGTTTGCCTCCGTTTGAAAGTTGATATTTGTGACCCACGGCCACAGTGTATTTTACAATGTGGTGTTGCTCAAACGTCGCCTTTTTCAATTTTGTGATCCTTCGAAAATTGTTATATTGCACTGTAAGTATTTTCCTTTAAGAACTTTCGTGATTTAAATATATTTTTGCACTAACACATATTATCTGTGAATTGGTTTGTTTTGCCGGACTGAGTCCGAGGAGTTTCGGGGGTCGGATGGATTGTGGACGGAGTTGCTGTGTGTTTGTTTGCATTGTGAATTGTGGTTGTTGGTTGTTGGTTATGGCTTGTTCATGTACATCACATATTGCATGCATGATCATGTTTGTAAAGAAAACTGGGTTTTTCGCATGATTGCATACATGTTCATGTGTTTATTGGAATTGGATTCTCATGTGAGTAAAAGGAAAAGAGACTGTAGGGATGGTGGTAAGCAGGGATGGTGGTTGTGTCCCTCCTGTGATTCCCACCTACAGTGCTCTGTTAAGTATTCATTGTGTGTAAAGGAACTGTAGGGATGGTGGTAAGCAGAGATGGTGGTAGAGTCCCGCCTGTGATTCCTGCCTACGGTGCACGCGATAGGGATGGTGGTAAGCAGGGATGGTGGTTGTGTCCCGCCTGTGATTCCCGCCTACGGTGCACGCGGTAGGGATGGTGGTAAACAGGGACGGTGGTAGAGTCCCGCCTACGATTCCCGCCTACAGTGTCCGATAAATGGGTTGTTTGTGTGAATCATTTTATGGAAAAATGTTTTACCGATATTTTGGGCCAAAATGAGATTTTTGGCGTGTGTTGGAAATAATCATTTTTCTGGAAAAAAATGGTATTTTATGGCTAAATGTATTTTGCTATATTGTTGGTTGCATTAATGTATTTTTATCCCGAGAGTTGTTTGGTTTATACTTACCTGTGGTACCATTTTATGGTATCGCAGATTTTGATACAGATGATGATGACGAGCCTTAGCTTGGCTCCGTTGGAGGAGTGATCTGGGATTGCTCCTGTTTAGTGAGTTATGTTTTTATCAATTACTGTATTTACCTTTTGTATTATATTTGGGATGATTGTATATTTTTAAAGATAAATTGTGTTGAATATTTGTATTTAAATTTCTGGTACTTAGTTGACTTATTTATATTATCCGCTGCGACTTTTATTGTGCACCTTTGCATGTTGCACACACTCGAGCACACTTCGTTGGGATGCGTGACCGTGTTGTCACCATCCTAGCGTCTCGATCCCTGTGTATTTATATAAGGGGGATTGGGGGCGCCACAGTCCCTATTTAAGCAAGCATGTCTGGTATCCTTTCAATATTTGTGGTATTTCTGATCTCCCTCACTCTGTATCTCTCTCTCTGTTTTGGGTATATATGTATTTAGCTAACTTTTGTTGTTCATTTGCAAGTGAAAGGTAAAGTCATTTGCATGGTTGTGAATCTAGTAAATGGTTGTGAATCTAGCTTCTTTTGTGAATTTAGCTTTTTTGTGAATCTAGTAAATGGTTGTGAATCTAGCTTTTTTTGTGAATCTAGTAAATGGTTGTGAATCTACCTTTTTTTGTGAATCTAGTAAATGGTTGTGAATCTACCTTTTTTTGCAAATCTACATTTTTTTGTGAATCTAGCTTTTTTTGTACATACAAATTCGAATGATACTAGTTTAAATTGGTTGTGAATCTATTACAATTTGTAGTGCTTTATCTACATTAGGAACTTTTTGATGCTGATTTGCTAGTTCGTTGATTTGCTTTATCTACAAATTGCAGTGCTTTAAAGATGTTGATTTGTAATTATTTTGGAGTTTTGGGAGGTTTGGCAAATGTTGGTTTGGGTGATATACATCTAAGTGTTTATGTATGTGGGTTTTATCTGGTTTTGGTTAATATGAGGTTGATCAACCCAATATGGATTTTGATCAACCTTTTGTACGATGCCTTTAATATTAACTACACTCAAAAAAATTTTGTTGTATAAATGACTTTAGTTTTTGTTAAAAACTTGTTCCATTATGTTGGAATCCTTGATGGTTGAAATCAAATGCATTGCCTGTTTCAACAGTTGAATACAAATAAGAAGCTTATATGTTTCGAAGCTTTAGTCAAAAGAATATTGGCTCTCTAGGTAGTACTAGATGAATGGTTGATTAACATGATGTTATTAACTTCATTCAGACCTTTTAGGTGATCGAGTTTTTTTTTTTTTTTTTTTTTTATGCAAACACCCCAAAACCCTTTCCCATAGATTGTAAAAGTTGTTTCCTTTCATCTCCACAGTAGGATGTCTCTTTGAAGTTGATCTGCAGGAAAAAAAATCTTGTAGGAAAAAAATCTGGTAGGAAAAAACTTTTCTCTTCTTTTAGTTAGTTGTACATGAGGAAGTTATTTAAACATTCCCTTACTCTTCCTGATATGCTCCCCAGCACTCATTCATTCTTACTTTTATGCAAAGTGTTTCATAGTTGCTCAAGAATTTTATTTAAACATTTCCTTACTCATCTCCTCAATGTATACTATATATGGAATTACCAACCTTTACATGATATTTCTTCAGTTTAAGTAAACAACTATCCAATTCTTATATTTTCATCTTACACTGATTTTGACATGGACAAAAACTGGATGCGTATTATCGATTGATTTAGGTCTGTAGAATATCGGGAAGGGATATGTCAATTCATTACAATGGCCCAAGCTCATGCAACAACAAACACTATAAGGTGTTCTTGTCGTACCTGTCGTAATAACTTTTTCCACCCTATAGACTTAGTGGAAAGACACTTGTTCACCATATAGGAATTGATCAAAATTATACTGAATGGACTTTTCATAGCGAGAAAGAGTCCTGTGATGCTAATGAATTTGATGATGATGTCAATGAAGTGCAAAGGGACGAGTACGTTGATGACATGGATGAGATGTTAGATAATATTAAGCTTAGATCATTTACAAATGTGGAGCCAGTAAAGCTTGGTACTAGTTAAGGTCTCACCTATGTCGAGCCTAGAGCAAAAACTTTTAATCAATTATTAGAAGATGCAAGACGTCCACTCTATCCAGGATGTACTAAGTTCTCAAAGTTATCATTCATTGTGAAGTTGTTGGATATAAGGATGATTGGGGGGGGGGGGGGGAGGGGGATGGAGTTTTAAATCATTTGATGTGCTACTAAAGTTGTTGAAAGCTTCATTCTCGGATGCACTTTTGCCCGACTCATACCACAAGTCACAATGGATGGAGCGGGCCCTTGGTTTTAGTTATATAAAGATTGATGTATGTCCAAATGATTGTACACTATACTGGAAGGAAAATGCTGACAAGCAAGATTGTCCCAAATGTAGTATGATGGGTAACACCCACAACTAAAAAGAATCGAATCCCCCACAAAGTACTTAGATATTTTTTGTTAAAACCAAGGTTGAAGAAGTTGTTAATATCGAA
The DNA here is from genome assembly GCF_004785595.1 of Juglans microcarpa x Juglans regia. Lineage (NCBI taxonomy): Eukaryota > Viridiplantae > Streptophyta > Magnoliopsida > Fagales > Juglandaceae > Juglans > Juglans microcarpa x Juglans regia. The sequence continues at coordinate 3,491,171 of NC_054605.1, forward strand.
AAATACAGCAGTAGCCATGAGGTAGCACAAAGAACATCGCGTCGGCGATCCAGATGTGATAAGGCATCCACGTGACTCAGTAGGATAGAAGGAATTTGATTGAGAGCATATCACATTTGCTCTTGATGCACGTAACGTGCAACTTGGTTTAGCTAGTGATGGATTCAACCCTTTCAATAATATGGGTAAACCTTATAGTGTATAGCTAGTAATACTTGTCCCTTACAACCTACCACCATGGTTGTGCATGAAAGACCATTTCTTCAGATGTCTCTTCTAATTCCTGGATCAAAGGCACCAGGCAATGAGATCGATGTGTATTTGTGGCCTCTTATTAATGAATTGATTGATTTGTACGAAAATGGTATTGATACATATGATGCATCGACAAAACAAATATTTCAATTACATGCAGCATTGTTATGGACGATTAATGACTTTCCCGTATATGGAAATCCATCTGGCTAGAGCACTAAGGAAAAATTAGCATGTCCAACTTGCAATAGTGACACAGACTCGTTGTGGTTGAAATATGGTCGAAAGCATTGTAACATGGGTCATCATCGTTTCCTATCTCCAGAACATAGTTGGAGGAAAAAGAAGGTTAATTTTAATGGCAATAATGATCACCTCACAACACCTTGTGAATTATCTGGCCACGATGTCCTAAATCAACTAAATAATGTTGGAGATATATTATTTGGCAAAGGTGGAAGAAAGAGAAAATGATGACCTGATGAACTTAATTGGACAAAAACAAATATCTTTTTCTAATTACCTTACTGGTCAACATTGAAATTTTGACATAATCTTGACGTCATGCATATTGAGAAGAACATATCTGATAACGTCTTAAGAACGTTTATGAGTAGTCCAGGCAAAACAAAAGATTCAGTTAACGCACGTAAAGACTTGTTAATTCTTGGTATAAAAACTGAATTACATTCACAAGAATATAGAAATCGTCTTTTTATGCCACCTGCATGTTACACGTTACAAGGTGATGAAAGGAGAAGCTTTTGCGAGTGGTTACAAGCTGTGAAATTTCTAGATGGATTTGCTGCGAATATTGCATTATGTGTTACATTAAATGGTTGTAAAATTTTTGGAATAAAAAGTCATGACTGTCACATTTTTCTTACAAAGACTACTTCCTGTCGCTATTGCCAGGTACCTGAGACTTGACATCCGATTGGCTTTGACTGAGCTTAACACATTTTTCAAACAATTGTGCACACGCACATTGCCTGTAGATGTGTTGAATCGTCTTGAGATTAATATTTCAATCATCCTTTGCAAACATGAGATGATATTCCCACCTGCAATCTTTGGTGTAATGGTGCACCTAATTATTCATCTACCATGTGAGGCAATGTATGCAAGGCTTGTACAATACAAGTAGATGTATCCATTTGAGAGGTATTTGAGAAAATTTAAGCGTAATGTCCGAAACAAGGCCCATGCTGAACGCTCAATTGCTGAGGCATACATTCACCTCGAGTGCTTGACATTTTGCTCGATATATCTCCATGATGTCAAAACTAGATTTCATAGAGAAGAACAAAACATAGATGTTTGTAAAGGAAGTCAACAATCAAAATTTTCAATATTCACACAAAAGGTGTGGCCATTGGGTTCTTCGAGTGCTACTCGACCAGATAATAGAGTAATTGCCAAATAATGTTGGTATGTACTCAACAATTGTCTTGAGATTACCCATTATCTAGAGTAAGCAAAAACGGATTTGCGGCATTCTTGCACTTACAATATATGCCTAATTACCATGTGTTACCTATTACTTGACACTATTCATCTTAATTTTGCAGAGAGCATCACAATAAGTTGAAAGATGAAAATGTCAATAACATTGATGATATGCACAAAAATCAATTTTCTAGATGGTTCAAGGAGCGCATGAGTGTCTTGTTGGTAATTACGGTGGGCAAAAATTGGGTCCCATTTACTTTAGCATACAACTTCGGTGCTTCAAGTTGTTTAACATTTGATGATTTTAAACAGATTAGGCAACTACATAATTCAAGCCCAGAAGAGGTTTCCGATGATTTGTATGCATTAGCATGTGGACCTGACCCATGGGTTGCATCATATACTGGTTGCATTATGAATGGAATCAAGTTCCATACAAAGCAATGTGAACAACCTCGTCTAACACAAACCAATGGAGTGCTTGTTCCTGGGGATCATCAAGGTAGGTCTATTGACTTCTACGGAGTTTTAATGGACATTATTGAACTCCACTACCTAGGATGGCGCCATGTATATTTGTTCAAATGTGCTTGGCTTGATGTATGTGATATGAGAAGAGGAGTTCATGTTGGTAGTCACTTTATAAGTGTCGACTCAAGACAAAAATCTTACAAGGAAGAGCCTTTTGTACTTGCATGCCAATCGTCACAAGTATTTTATTTCAAAGATACGAGTTTAGGGAGAAATTGGCTAGTAGTACTGAAGGTAACCACTAGAAATGTTTATGACATTCCTAGCACAATAGTTGGCGATGAGGATGATGATGACTTTATTGAGGATGAAGCGTACCAGGATGATAAATATTCTCCACCAACCCATTTTGTACATCAAGATGATACATGCCTAGATATGCCTTTACATCGATTAGATATAGACCCGGTTTTGGTTGATGCTATAGTTATGTTAAACAACCCCGATCCAAGAGTTGAGGAGGATGAGTTTCTTAGTAACGACTCAACGGAGGATGAGAGTGATTGGAATAGTGATAACACAGCAGAGTCAAGCGGAGAGGATGGTCATAGTGATCATGAAACTTACTCTAATGATTAAGTAAGCATTTCAGTAATATCATATTTTGTAATGCACCGTTTAAGAGAGTAATTAGATGAATGCTTACAACTATATTTAGCTAATGTCTCCACCCATAAATCTCTTTAGTTTTTCCTATAGAGGAGTTCATATTTGAATATATATATGTTCATATTTGAATATGTATGTATGTATGTGTGGTATGCGTGTATCTCAACCCATATATGTATATTCTATGTTAATATATACCATTGGGGTTGATATAAGGTATCTTATATATAATGGTTTTAGTTAGAATGTTTATGGACCAATAATCTGTGGTCCCCACAAAAATTGTTCTATATATGTTGACTTTGTCCAATATTTGAACATCTTCATCTATATTGTGACTTCGTCCTCCAATTATATATATTGAAGTTTGGCAATGCTAGTTGAGTGATAGAGTCAATGGTTTATTATTTGGTTTTCCCTCCTCCCAAAGGAGGCTCCCATCCTATTCATTATATTTTTGTTGGGATGTTAAGATTTAAAGCGAGAGAGAGATACAATGCTGCTTATCTCAAAACATATATGATTTCTACTCCATGTATTATATATGTGTTTGATTATTTATTTGGGTGGCAATTATTTATTACCTTTTACATTTTATTTATTTGCTCACACATTGCATCTTCCTTTTCCCACAGTGCTACTGAGTTTATTCTATATAAGCTGAAAATGGTAGAAAGATAACTGAAGTCCACAGTGCTTTTGAGTTTATTGTATATAAGCATTCCTAGATGGGGGAAGATAGTTGAAGAAGACGTTTCACTTGTAAATTTGTAACGTAAAAGTTTGAATATTTGGATGTTGATCAGTCTGGAACTTTGTCAGTGTGTGATATAAATTATAATGCCCGAATATCATCTAGTTTGGTCATGTGACCATACCATGGAAACTTAGTAATTGGTTTGTATAAGTGTATGAAATACTTACTGTAAAATCAGATTTCATCATGGATATGTAGTTGATCTTGGGGATGAACTATTATAGTGGTATTTACTGAATCAGTTTTCCTTACTACAAATATATTCAGATTCCAAGTATTTATAGACTAATACAAAGATCAACAGAGAATATTTCTCATTGAATTCAAGCCACACAACTTAGCAAATCTGTTGTGTACTACTATTCTTCCAGGTTCTTTCATAATATTCCAGGCAAGTAATTTTGTTATTGCCTTATGTTATCATGCTTTGAGGCACCATTTATCGAGTCTTCCTTTAAGGGCTAGTGGATGCCTGAATCAGAGAAAGCAAGAGCTTTAATATATATATTGTCATGGAAAAAATGTGCAACTGGAAATTGTATGCATATGGACCAGATTATCAAGAGCCTTAATATATATGGCTATTTATTATGTAATATGGAACCCGACCACTAATCAACTGCATAATTTAAACCGATGGTTTTATGCTAGAACTAATGTAAAGTCATCATAGAATCTCAATTGGTATGTACGCTTTTTTTTTCGTTTCTATACAAAGGTGGCATGCACATACGTTAATTCCCATATGAAATGGTATGAGAATCTAATGGCAGGATGAGGATGGAATAAATAGCTTAATAAATTTATGGGAGCTTAGGTCAATTAGTGTTCTAATTTAAAAATGAGTATTACATTTGTCCAAATGTAATTTTCTATTTTTTAGTATTAAATTAGTGTTCTATTTTTTTACAGACTAAGTGTTAAACACTAGAGAATGTAACTTAGTGATATAATATATATATATATATATATATATATATATATATTAATGGAAAAAGCTTCTTTGCCGCCCATGTTTGACCGTCCTAGTTGACCATTGGTCGAAATATATTTTTTTTTACTTAATAATTAAAGAATTGATTTTAAGTATATTGGTATATTTTTTTAAAAAATATTTAAATATATTAATGTAAAAGAAAATAAAAAAAAAAATGCAATTGGGCAGCATATTAGCCTTACCCATAACCTCAATGCACATGTGTAAGCTCTAGCTGGGTCCCACCGTCAGACGCAAACAGTACAATAAAAATGGAGTAATACACGGGATGCAGAAAAATCTAGGCGGCAAAATTGGAGGGAAATCAGTTTTTGCTAACATTTTGAAGTATGTCACTTAGTGGAAAGTCGCTTCATGAAGTCAGTCCACAACACAAAACCAGTCCAAAGAAAGTTAAGAGTTGTTTTATCTTTAGAGAAATCTTCTTACAAAACCAATCCACAGAAACTGACGCAACCGGCTGTCGCTAATGCGAACCGGTCGGCCGCATCAGGAACCGGCCGGAATTGATGGAGAACTGGCCGGCGTGCGGTGGAATAATACAGGAACTAACGTTCAATGGTTTGATCCTAGTTTGAGACTGGGCCGGACTGCTGAACCGACTGATGTAATAAAACTAATTTTTTTTTTAATATATACTAATCAAAACGACGCCGTTCCACTTAAGTTTAAATAGAATGGCGTTGTTCTATATCTATAAGTATACAATAGATAATAGAAACGACGCCGTTTGGTATTAAAGCAAACGGCATCATTTTATTAAAAACGTAAGAAAAAAAAAATTATGTCTGAAACGACGCCGTTCCACTTAAACTTATGTGGAATGACATCGTTTCGGTATGGGGTCCTCTTCTTCCCCAACCTTCTTCCATTTCTCAATCTCATCTGCATCTCTCTCTCTCTCTCTCTCTTAGTAGAATCACGCCGCTAGTGGAACCGAGCCGACCCAGAATTGCAAGAGAACTGCCTCGATCGATTTCCTCCTCCCCATCGACCGGTTACGATTGGTTGCTCTCCCAGTTTTTCAGTCGTCGGTCGGTGTCGGTTTTACCCAAAAACTGCGCCGACGACGTTGGTTTTCACCCCTAGGTGCTTTTCAAGACGCAACACATGTTGATGCCATTGGAGATTGATTTCAGTCAGACTCACCTTTAAGAGCATTGGCAATGGCTACCGAATCTAAAATTTGACTAGAATCTTAACTTTTAGCTATAGTATTAACTTTTGATTAGTTGAGTCCACATTGGTCTAGCAATCTTAAAGTAAAAATAACAATATAATATTATATATTTTAATATTATTTTACAATTTTTTTTTATATATTTTACAAATACATTTCATATATTAATTAATAATTTATATTTTACTTAAAATTATTGTTTCCTCAACCTATTTCTTATGCAATGTGCCTAAAATTGCAAGTGTAATCAAAAGACAAAAGGAATTGAGACAAAACTCTATTCTCATTCATGAAAAGGAATAAAAAATACAAATGCAGACCTACTAAAATTTAGACCTTCTGATCTGTCCACTACACTAAAATTTAGACCTACTAAAAACATTAAGAAGGGCACTATAACAGAAATTTATTTACAAGCAACAAGCCAAAACTGAGTCCACACTGCACAAATAATTACCAACGCATTCCTTTTAGGCACCAACACAGTCCATAGTCCACAGTCCAACATTAATGTCCTCAACACAGTCCACAGTCCAACATATATAAAATGAACATTAGTATTGAGCAAGACAGTCCACAAATAAATACAAACACATTCCACAGTCCATAGTCCAACTAGTAACCTGGCTGCCTTCGCTTTAGTTCCTGATCATCCTTTGAGTAACTCAGTTCCAACTCTCTCTAGCCAATCTTACTCATTCACCATTGAGAATTAAGCAAGGCAACTGAGACAAAAGACTGGAAAAAAGAAGCACCACAACCTAAATATTTTCATATACAGAATACTGTTATTATATTTGCTTTCAGATAAAAATAGTTTGTCAATGTAGTCCTCTCCGTCCTGCATATCATTTGCCAAGTAATGATGCTTTAATGATTGATGGACAAGCAATGAAAAGGGCTCTATTTCTTTTTGCTTACACTTTACCTCCAGATTCTACATCATTTGATAACTTGTGTACTTTTTCCTTTCTCTCTTCTTTTTTTTTTAGGCATGGAATTTATGCAGTCAAGGATGAGTCACTACACTTCGCAATTAAGATGTAAAATATGCCCATGTAAAGTTAAGTTTGCTCATATGTGTTCTGCCTTGGAATAAAACTGCACAAATTCAAGCACACAATCTTCCTATATGTACAGTGGGTTTGATTCAAAGAGGATCAACAGTGCTCACATATCTTCATTAGTATTTTTTGAGTGAAATCGCTTCATTTAACAAGGTAGAGAAGATTCCAAGGAAATGTAAAATATATCTATGATATAAGGAAACATTCACTAAACCTGCAAGGAAATATTTGTGGCATAAATCACTAAACCTGACATCTCGAGAAAACCCAAGTAGAGCAAACAAGTGACAAAACCCTCCTTCGCCCTTTTGATTCAGGGAGTGATTTCACATTTCCTAAACTAATGCTTGGAAATCATTTAATTCATTTCCCTAAGTTTAAACTATCCATTTATTTGGGTCAAACAAAACTAGCCTTCAAGGTAGAAAATGCCTTATGCTTTCACAAAGCAGAAGGCGGGCAATGTTTTACGGTGCATGCCAGCAGAAAACATTTTCAACATCATATTAAAGGTCTCAAGCAGATGGTGGGGAAAAGCAAAAATTTCCTGAAACAAAATTTCAAACAACAAAACATCTCCCACCTTATTTACAAAGCTTTTAACCCCTGAGCAACTCCCATGGAAGAATAAATACGGCACTCAATTAAACTTTTGTTAAGTTGAAGTTAATACTAGATCATAGACGGAATTTTTGGAATTTCCGAATCACACGTCCAAACCAAGCCTAATTGAACTACTTGTATAATAATACTACTAAATAAAAGGTCATACATACAACAGTGATCTTCAAACAAATCCATTAGGTAAAAAGAGCGAAAGAAACGAAATTTAGAGAGAAGATTGGGGGGGGGGGATACGTACAAAGAGCATGAGAGGGGAATCGAGGATGGACGAGTGGGGACAGAGGAGGCATAAGTATTTGCCGTTGAGCAGCTTCTTGTAGGAAGACGCATAATCAAGTGCTTCCAGGGCCAGATCCTCCACCCTTCGCTTCCTCTGCTGCGCCTCTCTCGCCCAACTATCTCCTCCGAACATGCTCATCTCTCTCCCCCTCTGTTTCCAGACGATTCGGCTTAATCAGAGAAAACGAAAGAAAACAAACCCATATCAACTTAGAGTCTGCAACATTTGATAATCTCGATTGAGGAAGAAAACGGAGAGAAGAGGGAGAGAATTAGAAAAAGGAAAAAAACAGAGGAAGAGGAGGGACGAACGAGGATATACACAGGTCGAAGAGAGAGGAAAGAACGAGGGAACGAGCGTATAGAAAATCATAAAATAATATTTGGCATGTAAACAGTGACTTGCCAACAGTGGCGAGTCCTGTGTTTTTACTGTAGCTCAAGTCTTGAGCTTTTAATCTTTGACTAGTCCAATGTGAAGGTTTTTTCTAACATCTAGCTAAAGTTTAGACTTGCATTGGCATTTGGTTAGTCCAATGCCAATGCTCTAAGCACTAAGAGATCCTAGTAGTAAGTATTTATTTACGTGCTTGACTTTGACTTTTGTAAGAAAGCCCACTACTTACTAGTTTCATGAAAATCTAATTGATGAGTTTATTTGGTAGTATTATATTGGGCTGAAGCTAAACTTTTCTTGTAGGATTTTCTCAGCTAAGGTGGAATGTTATTGTTCATTGCTCTCAGATATTATTTATGAAAACATAGATATACAATCTAGTGAAGTAAGCTCAGCTTAGAGATTTTCTAAAATGCTCGTTTATTTCACAAATCTATAAGGGAGAATTTTCAGAGGTTTAATATTCTGTAAAATGAGCTTATTTCACCCCAGTTGCTTTGATGAGCTTATTTTAACCTGTCTACAACCACAAACCAAACATGAATGGATTTGCAAAAGATTTTATGTTGCCATTCAGATTTCATGAAAGAAGTTTTCTACACTTGGGTCTACCAACATGGTTTTTACTTATTATTTTTTATTCATAATTTTATTTGTGCTACACGAAGCTTTATCACAGAGAAAGAAAGTAGACATTTTGGATTTCACTTCAGAGTACGTACAATTTTATGTGCTGATGATTAAAGTTTAAGTCTGTAGAAATGTTGAAACTTCATGTATGATGAATTTTTCGCATAAAAAGCCACGATGATCACCCTATTCTCTAAGTATTTTCACATGACAGTTCTGTATTTCAGAGGTTGCATATAGAATCAATTTCCAATCAATTGTAAGTTCCATTTTCCATGAGAGGAACAAGAAGAGGAATTGGTGGACATGCCCGAATGACAGAAACTCGCATATGCGCAAATCAAGGGAGCACGTGGAGTGGTCCATCTCCTCAGTCGTAGCCTAGCAGGTGGACACGAAGGGTTGAGCATCCCAAATCATAGAATGACTCAACACAGCCCCCAGAGATGGTTTTGGGTACTGAGTTTCCTAAAATTAGCAATGGTCTAGAAACAAGGCCAAAGAATAGTGGTAATAAGTATGGACTGATGTGGGAATTAGCAAGAATTTAATATTCATTGCTCATAGATTTGTCTACAATATCTATTGATGTATGAGGTGGTTGGACAACGATTAATGTTGGTATGCATGATCAAAATTTATTATCTGCTCTAATCAACATACAATGTTGCTGCGAATATTGATTTAGGTTGAGTCTTAAAATTATCTTGAATTTTGAAACTCATTCCCCACTCATTTAACACTCATGGAATGTTAATAAAAAATGTAAAGACAAACCTAATTAATTAGGAAACACTCAAGATACTGGCTGCTCCATTGTGCAGATTGTTAGTGATTCTTATTTATTAGTCATTTATGTTAACATGTCAATGACTGGGAAACAAACAATGCGGAGGTGTCATGGACCAGCTAGGTGCACTGAGTTTATGAAGCTTTGTAAGCATGGTCTCATTCCTTTGAAGCTTAATGATGGTGAGAGGGCACCATCACGTGAGAATGCGGTGTTCTTTACAACAAAGGTAATATGGATTATCAAGCATCATGCAAGCATAGTTCAAAATAGTTGGGATGTTATAGATGCATAAGAGAAAGAGGAGCTGAACAATCGTGTCCGAGTATTGAGTTGTTTTGATCAAAATATACTTCCTACAAATCCTTTGAATATATTTTATAAGATTATGTCTATGGACTGATGTCTTTTTGGTATAATGTTGCAGGTTGATTTCATTCTAGATTGGAGCAAAATGAATCATCGCGAGATGGTCAAGAAGAACCTCGAGAAGAAGTTCAATGACTACCAACTTCATAAAGTATACTTGGGTTGCGCAGCACACGAAGAGGCATTAGTGAAATCAACCTCATTGGTGGAACCAAAGGTATGGGAAAAGTTGTGTGGGAGACGGGGGAGTGACGAATTCAAGGTAACAAGTGATTTGTAGAAGTTTGAGAATATAGCAACAATACTAGATTTGGTGCAATTTATTGGAAAGTGATATGTTGAGTATTCTTAACATTGTCATTATAAAAATTGTAGAAAATATCCAATCAAAATAAGGCCAATAGGAAAAAACAACGTGTGAACCACACGGCAGGTAGAAAGTCATTTGTGAGCTTAAAACAAGAGATGGTAAGATTATTATGATTTTGAAGATCTAAGCTCATTGGTCATTGCTAGTGTGTAAACAAAAATACGTCCTTAATATTCATGTATGTGATTGAAGGGTCCGAGCTCATCAAACTTGGTAAGCTTCTATAAAGAAACTAGATGGTCAAAGAAGAAAGGGGCATTTGTAACTCCCATGACAAAAACACTCTATATGTGCGCTCTCTAACTTACCCCCCTTATGCTATGTTGTTCCATTCATAGATAAGAAAAAGCAGCTTAGTTAATCCTCCTAATTATAACTCATATTAGATATATTGTTTGCATGTTAGAAGACGATGTTTGAGAAGTTAAATGAGATGAGCTTGAGGAGCACACAGATGAGGCTGCAAATATTATATTCAAAGATGTACTAGAACACAATTATGGTTATGCAAGAGGACTTGGTGGTTCAGTTATACCCGAGCATAGACCATCATCCATGTCAGCACAAGTTGAGCACCTTGCTCAAGAAAATGAGAATCATAAAAATGAGGCAATGATGTACAAGAATAATTGGAAGACCTTAAAAAGGATATAATTCAATTATTAGTTTGGCAACAATTGTATGACCAGAGGATGAACTTTCATATTTCTGACCCTCCATCTGAAATAGTGTCTAACAGAGACACTCCTACACCAGTCTAGCTTGATGGGTTTCTAAACCTGGGAGTTTTTGATATTTTGTTAAGATGTATTCGTGAAGAATACAATATTGCTAACTTTTGCTAGCCTATACATTTTTTGTTTATTAGTTGTCTAGAAAATGGTGCAAGATTTTGAAGTTGGGTATACTTTCTGGAATGGCATCATAAAAAGGGTGGCAATGAATATTTCCTGCATGTTGCTTGGTGAAGTTACTTTGTTAAAGGTTATGAGAAAACTTTGTAAGTATGTTTTAAAACAATCAACCTACTGCATGCCTTGTCTGCAATGATTAAGAGAGTTGATCATTGTATTCCATAAGATTAGTTATGATGGTGGTGATTTAAAACCCTGCATTCTGTGAGATGTATACTAGTCACCAAGAAATGTTTGGTAATTTTTACAGTAATAGACTAATGGTTGAGATTTATGTTGAATATGCATGTAAAGATTAAGAGATTTAATCCTGGTAACGTTTTCATGATGACTAAGGTAGAATTTGTAAGGTTTACATTTGTTTTGTTTATACATGCAATAACTGGCATAAGCTCTGTAATTGTTCGAATCTGTCTAATTTGTAAGTAGACATCAATAATTACATCAAGCACTTTGACATTATTTGAACCCCTGTAATTTGTAGGTAGACATATCCAATTCAAAGGCTCATAATGTCAGCCAAGTGTAATCTTTGTAAGCACCAATAGTACACCTGCTGGATGCTTCACTCCTAGGTTTAATGTATAGCCATGTTGAGGCAATGTCCAATGAGTTGAAGCATATTTTTGTGTTTAATGGCATGCAATATGTTTTTAGGAATTTAAGCAATTGCATGAGAATTAGGTATGTACCTGTTGCTATAGTGTATGATGTGAAAGGAAAAATGAAATGTGGTGATTCAAGCTTGTATTCCTATCTGGATGGCAATGCACATGAAAATGGAAGTAAAATATATGGTGTTTGATTTATATATGGCATGTCATTAAGCTGTATTAAATCCAAAACAAAAAGTCCTAAAAAATACAGGCAATTGGTAGAGTACAAAAGTGAGAGGAATCTCAAAGATATATTAATTTGCTACTGGGAAAGAATCAGAATTTTTTAGCCATGTACCTGGGTTCAAATCAGCCATAATATATAATGTATTAATGAGTGCATTCCATAAACCCATCAAAATGACTTTATTTCTGCGAGTTGGTGAGAAATCGATAGAAAACCCCTCAAATTTGCTACAAGCATTTGAAGCGGCATCAATTCATTTATTCAACAGAAATGGGAAAGGGACAAAAACCAAATATTGAAAGGGATCTCTTAGAAATTGTTGTGTTCTGTATTCATCGCAATAGGAAAGCAGTTTTTTGCTGGCATGCCCCAAAATCGCCGAATCATGCATTCACAATGGTGCCCCAAAATCACCGCATGTAGTCCCGTTGATTCTTGTTGCATGAGGTATTCACCGCAATTGGAAAGTAGTGTATTGTCGGCATGCCCCAAATCACTAAATCTCCCCGAATACAACACCACACAAATTGTCATAAATGAAGGAAATTTGCGACGATGTCACAACCGTAATTGCCTAGAGAAACCAAATTGGGGATTGTATTTTGCTGCAATGTTGTCGGCCGGAAAAGATGGAGCAATTGCGGCCGCCCATGTTTCTGACTGAAAGATCTTTGACCAGATGTTTTACTTTCGGTCGATTAGCAATGAAGCCAAATCGCAGCATTCACTAGTTTGCTGCAAGAAAACAGGGGAGTTGTAGGGATTTTGCTCCCTGCGAAAAGGCAAATATCTTGTAGTGATATTTGAGTCTAATAATACAAAACTACTAAGTCCCGGTTTGGATAGACAGTACATATGAGATTAGATATTTTAATTAGTAGTGAGTTTTTTAAGTTAAGATGAGATAAGATAGTTTATAAAAAAATATATGTTTGGATAGAGAGATGAGATAAGATAGTTTTAACTTTTTGAGATTTGAAAAAGGTGGCCGGGGTCCCACGGTATTTATAGAGTACCCGAATCCTTGAAATTTTGCACTATTCACGTCATGTTCTATTGTTCATTTATTGTTTTGAACTGTTCTAGTTTTACATTGTTTATTTAAGTTGATGTTTTCAAAACTTAGAGATGAAATATAATGTTAATTTGGATAGGAAAAATTCTGGGACCGTATAACCCAGATGAGGTATAGATGAGATGCTTTGGTCATCCAAACCGGACAAATTATATGCTTGTGACGTTAGACTATAAGGCAGATCAATATAAATATTAAAAGAAATGGCATTTTTTTTTTAAATTGGGTTAATGTTTTATGCGCGCTAGGTTTCAACTTATAAACAACTTTATCACTTCATAAATTAAAAGAAATAAATGAACAAAGTGTTTAATTACAACAATTTTGCTAGGCAGGTCCAGGAAACAAAACAAAATTAATCAGACTCAGTTTATAGGGTTCTGAAATATTTGGATGGGCTTTGGGTGCAAGCTTGCAGTATCCCTATGCAGTGATTGATGGTTCTGCAATAAACCCCAAACCTATATATATAAGACTACTGGTGAGATGAGCTTGTTGCAACACACTCATTCTATTCGGATAATGAGCCGAGAAGATTTACAAGTACACATTAATTTAATGAATCTTCCTTCACATAGAATTTTACAGGATTTGCGTGGCACCCGTAACTTCTCCTTTTCTATACAACCAGGTTGCTGAGACGTCAAACATACAATCCATAGTTATGGACCTCTTGTATTATTAAAATTATGAATAATCAAAATTTGTTCTTTATTTAATTGAACTTGCAGCAAAAATATTTAGAATAACTACCATTAATAAACATCTGGCGATAATATCCTAATAACCAAACCATCATTAGATAATTCAAGCATACATCCACAAATGCATGTATAATGCACAATGCATGATAAAATATCTAGAATACATATTGCATCAAGCACTCTGATGATAAAATACATGCACCCTGTACTCTGTTTGGCTATATATGTCTCATATGCACAATGATAAAATATCAATAATACATACTATTTTACATTAAAATACAATTTGCGACTGTTACACAATGACATCGCCTGGAAGAGAACAGAGGGAGAGCAGTGTTGTGATGAAGTTCGGGACTTTAGGGTCCGTTCAGAAGACGTGTTCTTGAGTTAAGCGTGTTCGTGCGTGGGCTAGGTTTTGTGGATGGGCCATAGCAATGGTCAAATGGGATGGATGCTGGTGGGCCTTGAATGGGTCAAGAAGACTTGATTCATGTTTATTTCATGCATTATATTTCCTAAAATCTGTAACCAAATAACCTAAAGGTAATTCTGCCTTTTCACATTACTAGTATATCTAGCATAGTAACAGCATGAGGAAGTATCCAAAACCTTGAGAATCATTTTGTTATTCTGTTTTCATCTATGGAGGAGCTCCCTTCTAAAAGAGCGTTATCAATTCCTACTGAATGCATATGAACTTTTTCATCAGATTGTGCATTTCCTTTAATTTCCTAGTTTGATCTATTACAAGTGGTATCCACATGCCCTGTTACAATGGCTGAAAACCCCCGCATGAGATATTTACAGGAAGGACTCAATGCTCAAAGAAAGACTACATAACAACACATCAAGAACACCGATAGCCAATTTAATACACTAGAAGTGGAGTGGAGATGCTGGCTATGCAACGCCAAATGGAAATAATGCTGAAGCAGTTTTCTGGTATGGCTGCAGACCTGTACAGTGTAAAGACAGCTCTATCAAGAGATTCATCCAGTCACCAACAAAACCATCAACATGTGGAAAACCAAGATTCACAACTTGTACCTCACAATACAGACATCCAGCCAAGGCCCGTTCGATTGGACTTTCCTATTTTTCACGAGATAACCCCCATGGATGGCTATTTAAGGTAAACCATTTTTTTACCCATCATAATATCCTTCCTCAGCATAAACTATGTTTAGTATCCCTCCACATGGAAGGGAAGACACTAATTTGGTTTCAAGACTTTGAAGAGTCTGGAAGAGTAAACAGTTGGGATGCATTTGTGAAGACAATAATAGTCAGATTTGGTCCAACCATTTATGATGATCCAATGGAACAGTTGGCTAAGTAGAGATAGAAGGGTAGTGTGGATGATTACAAAACTGATTTTGAAGTCTTGTCTAACAGGTTGCGTGGGTTATCTAAGAATTACAAGCTTAGTTGCTTTCTCTGTGGCCTTAGGGATGATATAAGGTTGTCGATGTTTACTCCCACTAATCCGCTCACTGCTCATGGACTTGCAAAAATGCAAGAGGAAAAAAAAATTTCTACAAAAAAAAAAAGACACATACAGAAACGCACCTTACAATACAGCCACACAAGCCCATCAACCATCCTACCTTAAACCTTTCCAACAGACTCAACCCATACATAGCCACCAAAACCAGCTTAAAGCCATAGTTCTATTCCATAAAGTTAGTCAAAATAAGATGAGAGAGCGCAAGGCTAAAGGCCTTTGTCATTCTTGTGACTCCAAGTGGGCCTCAGGTCACAAATGTTCAAGTCTAAAGGTGTATTTGATTGAGAAAATAGAGGAGAATTATGAAGTAATAAACATTGACACTAAGAAGGAAGAGGACCAGGTTGGCACACCTCAAATCTCAATCTCTAGTGAAACTCTAGAAATCACTATACATGCTATTATAGGGTCCTTGAACCCTAAAATTATGCGAGTTGTGGGCAAAATTGGTAACCAACCAGTGACTATTCTTATTGAATCAGGAAGTACTCACAACTTCCTGGACCCTTCTCTACTATCCTAACTTTCCCTACATGTGTTAACTAATGACAAGGTTAGGGTGAAAGTTGCAAAAGGAGACCAAGGTCAAAGTGAGGGCAGACTTAAAGATGTTCCAATGGTTGTCCAAGACATGAGATTTTATGTGGATATGTATTTGCTAGTACTGGCAGGTTCTGATGTAATGCTGGGTGTGCAATGGTTACAAGGGCTAGGATCGATTTTATGGAATTTCCATAACCTCACTATGCAGTTTAATTATCAGGACATGGTGATTATTTTAAAGGAATTGTGAGGCAGCACTTTAATGGAAGAAGGGGCATTTAATAGAGTTACTGCTCTAGAAAAAAGGGTGTGCTACTACAGTTCATTGAACAGATTTCCCAAGCCTGTACACCTACCACTATCTCTAAACCCCTACAATACCTCCTTGAACTATATCCTAACATATTTAACCTCCCTTCTGGCCTTCCACCAACCAGATCTCAAGACCACAGTATTACCCTATTACCTGGTACTCAACCAATTTTTGTGTGACCCTATCGCTACCCCTATTTTCAGAAAAATGAAATAGAAAAAAATCATATAAGAGTTACTGGAATTTTGTGTTATTCGACCTAGCTAAAGCTCCTATTCCTCACTTGTTTTAGGCCTCACAGGCTATTATCAAAGATTTGTTCAGGGATATGGGGCTGTAGAAGCAAAATTGACCAGTCTACACAAAAAAGACAGTTTTACTTGGGATGAGGAAGCCCAAGCAGCATTTGAAAAACTCAAAACAACCATGACTGGACGTCCAGTCTTAGCCTTGCCCAACTTTCAAAAACCCCTTGTCATTGAATGTGATACTTCGGGTGAGGCCATAGGGGTAGTACTCATGCAGACAGGGAGGTCCCTGACATTTTTTAGTCAAGCTTTAAAAGGGAGGTCCCTAAGACTCTCTACCTATGAAAAGGAATTTCTGGCCCTAGTTTTAGCAGTTCAAAAGTGGCACCATTACCTTTTTGGCCATCCATTTGTTATTAAAATAGACCATCAAAGTTTGAAATTCTTGCTTGACCAAAGAGTTGGGATAGTTATGCAGCAAAAATGGATTGCTAAACTCATGGGATATGACTCTGTGGTTGAGTATAAGAAAGGCAAAGAGAACCTGGTGGCGGATGCTTTATCCAGACAATAGGTGGACTTTGAGGTGACTATGTCTCTCATTTCTGTCCTAGACTGCGACTGGATGAATGAGATACAAGCCTTATACTCTAGTGAACACAGAATTAAGGCTCTTTGGGAGAAACACAAGCAGGGACAGCTACAGTCCCCTTACATAGTGAAAAGTGACATACTGTTTTATAAAGGAAGAGTGTACATTCCTGCAATTCCTTCTTTTACACACAAGCTACTGGATTTGTTACATGGGAATCCCCTAGGGTGTCACTTGGGTTTTGACAAGACCTTTTATAGGGTTAAGAAGGATTTTTATTAGCCTAGCCAGAAATTGGATGTGAGAAATTTCCTAAAAGGCTGTGACATTTGCCAAACTGTCAAGGTGGATAATACACTTCCTAATGGCTTGCTCCAACCCATACCAGTTCCCTTAACACCATGGACTGACACCATGGACTTTATAGAAGGATTACTCAACTCTGGTGGTTTTAATGCCCTATGGGTAGTCATTGACAGGTTTACAAAATATTCCCATTTTATTCATATTTCCCACCCATATACTGCTAAGACTATCGTCCAACTCTTTCTCAAATGCATTTTCAAATTACACGGGATGCCCAACTCTATTACATCAGATCGAGACCCAACATTCACTAGCAAATTCTAGTAAGAATTTCTGTCCTTACATGGGGTTAAGTTGGCTTTCAGCACGTCGTACCATCCACAGACAGATGGCCAAACCGAAACTGTTAACAAGTGAGTGGAAAACTACTTGAGGTCCTATGTTTGTGATAGACCTAAGAAGTGGTCTAAATGGGTGGCCTTGACAGAGTGGTGCTACAACTCGAGCCAGCATGCTTCGAGTAAATTAACACCCTTCCAAGCACTGTATCGGTACACACCACCTAAGCTAACAAGTTATACAACAGGCACAACAAGATTAAAGGAGATTGAGCTTACATTAAGGGAAACAGACCAACTTTGGGCCCTGTTGAAGAAAACTTGGTCAGATCCCAGGAGAGAATGAAGAAATATGCAGGTAAAAATAGAAAGGAACAACATTTGGAAGTCGGTGAGTGAGTTTACCTAAAACTCCAATTGTACAAACAGTCCTCCCTTCACAACCACCAAAGTTTGAAACTTTCATCGCGATTCTACAGTCCCTTTCAAGTGATTTAGAAAATTGGTGAAGTAGCTTACAGAATTCAACTACGCCCTTCCTCTCAGCTTCACAATGTTTTCCACATCTCATAATTGAAAAAGAAATTAGGAAACCAGGTCAGTATCATTCCAACCCTACCACCCATTGACAAAAATGGTGTAGTAAGCCAGAACCAGAGGAGATATACTACAACGCAGATTCAAGAAAGTGAGGAACTTACTTGTCATTGAGCTCTTGGTTCGCTAAATTGGTTAGACGCAAGACGAAGCCTCCTAGGAACCCTACACACAGCTCTGCCTCGATTACCCACACCTTGTAGGCAAGGTGTTGTGATTGGGGGGAGAATGTTACACGCTGACATCACATGGAAGAGAACAGAGGGAGAAAAGTGTTGTGATAAAGTTTGGGACTTTAGGGTTCCTTCAGAAGATGTGTTCCTGAGTTAAGTGTGTTCGTGCGTGGGCTGGGCTTTGTGGATGGGCTGTAGCAACGGTTAGATGGGATGGACGCTTGTGGGCCTTGAATGGGCCAAGAAGACTTGATTCATATTTATTTCATGCTTTATATTTCCTTAAATCTGTAACCAAATAACCTAAGGGTAATTCTATCTTTTCACATTACTAGTATATCTAGCATAGTAACGGCATGAGGAAGCATCCAGAACCTTGAGAATCATTTTGTTATTTTGTTTTCATCTATGGAGGAGCTCCCCTCGAAGAGAGCGTTATCAATTCCTACTGAATGCATATGAACTTTTTCATCAGATTGTGCATTTCCTTTAATTACCTAGTTTGATCTATTATAGTGATGCCTTTGAATCCTCATTGGTGATTTGATGGGCTATCTATGAGAACCACGCACTTCGAATGTAGGAACTCCCCATGAATGGGAAAACAAGACTAGGTTAAGGGTTCGTCATCTCGAGTGCAAAGGAAAGCCTTACCGAACGATTCAGGCAAGTAAATACTCAAGTAAACGTGGCCCTAAGTGGGCAAAGGATAAGGAAAAGAGTAGCTAACGAATGAAGTAAGCACCATTTTGAGCTAGCAAAGGCAAGGTGACTAAAGGACATGCGAGATTAGCATTGGATGAGTAAAGAATAGATAGGCAATGCGGTGTTTCATATGAACAATGATACAAGCAAGCAAAGATAAATTAAGTGCAATAGGAATGCAATGGGGAAGCAAGTTCGAAATGGAGCGAGGGCATGTGGGTGGGCAATGAGTAAGCAAGCTGGAGTTGGAAGGATGCAGGCCATGACCAAGATAGGGAAGGTAGGATATTGAGATACATTCCTCGCCCCAAACTCCATGCAAGGATGCAGAGCACAGAAGGGAATATAGTTTGGCTAGAAGGAGACTTCAGAGTGTTCAAAAAAATAAGCGGGTATTGTCACGAGGGATTCATACAACAATGACAACATTTTCTACGAATGCATGCGTAGGATAGAAAGTCATGAATTCATGCACCCAATGACACGTAGAAGCTTTTGAACATGTGGCGACATTCATAATTGATAGACTAAGTGCCCCTTCTCTTTGGCTGAGATGTACAGAACTCGTCCTTTTTGTTATTGTCACCCCAACATCAAACATACACCTAGACAACGGATTCTCGCCAATTCACTAGCCAACCCACATCGGGAACTATGAGGTGCATGAGAAGCAGATTTCTCCATATAAAAGTGACATCTCGCTAAACTCAACTCTCATGCTTTGGGATTTTTGAAATCTTGGAGAAACACACACACACACACACACACACAACACACACACTTCTGTGTGTGTTGTCAGCTCTAACTCTGTAGGTTGAGCTTGTATTCTCACTCTTTCAGACGATATAGTCTACATGATCGAATCAAGGGAGACTAGTTCATTAGAAAGCAATTTAAGTGAAATCTCATTGCTAAGATAGGTTCAACACTAGCAATGTTCGTTAATGATGTATGATGTGTAATGATCTACTACGCTTTTTGTCCCCTTCTTTTGATATTTTGAGCAGCATAATCCCCACTATGGTTTACTTGCTATCTTTGTTAAATTGTTGTTGTTATTAAATAAAAGTACCTACTTTCCTATTTTAAAAGGAGTTTCTAGGTGGGTGTGTGTGTGTGTGTGTGTGTGTGTGTGTGTGTGTCAAAAGAGCCAAGGGACTCTTGTCACAAAATCTTGGAGTAAATGACAAGGGTGATTTGGATTAAGTCAGATGTGAAGGCTTATGATCCTTAAGAGGACAACACTTACAGGATATAATCGAGTCACTTAGAATCATAATTTGACAAAATGACTTCCACCATTGCTCTGGTTGAAATTTTTGGAGATTAATAGAGAAAGAAATTTTTTTGTGAAAATCTGATGCCAAGTAATGGATGACAAATGGCATAAGTAGGTATTGCCACCTCATCAAATAGGCAATCACTATCTAGCATCTTTGGACGAGAGATTAGCATGATGAAGCCCTAATTTAGTGGAACTTGGAGGCCCAAGCTTGTTAAGCTAAAGACCCGAGAAAAGGCCCAAGGTTAGTGGACATTTGAGGCCCAACTTGGTGGAATTTGAAGCCCAAAATGAGGCCCAAGCCCGAGGCCCCAACTTGAAGGAACCCTAAGGCCAAGACTAGCAAAACTTCGATCTTAACTATGGTAGTCAAGGAAAAACTATAACACCCCGCTCCCATAGGATAGAGATGTTATTAACATTCATAACATAAAACCTGGTAAAGAGATTCATAACTTGAATTACCTCGTTTATTGAAAAACATCAAAAACTGAAATGAACATAATTGTTTCAAAAGTGAATGTAAAGTGGAAGGACATAAACCAATTCTACGAATGACATAAAAGGATTATAGTTCTTTTGTAAATATCACTTATTTCTTCCTAAGTCTTTGTACTAGATCTACTCCTGGCCATCCAGCTCTGCATCATCATAATCACCATCTGTAAAAATTAGACATGGAAGAAAATAGGAAGACAACCAAAAATGAGTTGAATACTGATGGGAACCAAAGTGGGCCAAGACTTAAAGATCCTTTGGAAGTTCCAGATAAGCCAATTTCAAGATCAAGAGCAAAGAAGATCAAGGAAGGAATGCAAGGATTGGTGCAATCCACTTGGGACGAGTCTAGTAAGAGTTGAACATTCAATATGGGATTGAGAGAATGAGATCCAATGATCATGCACATGATACAAGCTATGAAACAGTGCAACATAAACTAGGGCCTATTATTATGATTATGTGATTGAAGGCCATGGACTTGTTTATTTCATTAAAGGGGCTTATTTTATTAGTTATAGGAATTAGTCTAGAATAATTGGGTTTCAGGATGCTTGGCCCATATATGTCTTATTTCTTATCAACCAAGGTTTTTTGGGAAGGCCTTGTATTTTGGCCATGGGCTTATTTGGAAAGTTATTATTTTATTGAACTAGGGTCAGGGTTTTACTGTAGCAAGTAATGTAGCGTGCAATAGTAGCCACGTCACTGTTCATTAGGGGCATTTTTGGGAAAAGTGGCTTTATTTTGGCTAAGGTTGAATTAGGTTTTACTTTAAATACTCTTTGTTGCGTCATGTTATGAAGTTTATGAGATTTGATGAATTTATTCATTGTGAGTTGAGTTTTACTCCTCTTGTTCTTAATTGAACTTTTGAACTTATCAAAGGTAAATCACAAAGTTTGTGGCGTTCCTTCTTGTAATCTAGGTTCTTGAGACAGGTTCTTGAAACGAGTTCTCATCGGGTCTAGATTCTCCATCCATTGACTTGATTTTGACTTTCATGGGTGAATTTTCACTTTGATTGTGGGTTCAAAGGATTTCATTCCTGCGGGTTCATATCAAATACTCAGTACGTAGCACATCATACTGTAAAATATAATCTGGCCTAGCATGGACTTAATTTATGAAAACTCTTAACAACATATATACAGCATCACAGATTCCCAATCATAACATAACTTTCTGAAAAACTTGATATACATATATCGTCATAGATTCACATAGCATATATATATATATATACATATATATATTCATCGTTAACATGAGCGAAAGCATACATAATCATGGTAAACATGTAACGTGAATGCATAATAACTTGTTTATCTTGTCTTAACATGGAGTGAAACACGCTTGTGTCCGTGTTTCACTTAGCTTGCATAACATGGAGTGGAACACGCTTGGGTCCGTGTTTCACTTAACTGAATAACATAGAGAGAAACATGCTTGAGTCCGTATTTCACTTAATTGAATAACATGGAGTGAAATACGCTTGAGTTTGTGTTTCACTGAACTGAATAACATGGAGGGAAACACGCTTGAGTCTGTGTTTCACTTAACTAAATAACATGGAGCGAAACACGCTTGAGTCCATGTTTCACTTAACTAAGTAACATGGAGTGAAACATGCTTGAGTTTGTCTTTCACTTAACTGAATAACATGGAGTGAAACACGCTTGAGTCTATATTTCACTTTACTTGTGATTAACCACGCTTGAGTCTTTGGCACTGTCTTAAAACTTCTTATCTTTCTTAATCCATGAGAATTCATTAGGCTTCATGAACTTTCTTAACATGGCATATACTTGTTCATGACATAACATAACATGACATATTCTTGTACATGGCATATCATAACATGGCATTTTCTTGAACATAGCATATCATAACATGACATAACATAACATGATCTGAACATTTTATGACATTCCATGGCATACATGATCTAAGTACTACATAAACCTGGCATACATGACTAAGTACTACATGGACATGGCTTACATAATCTAATTATTACAAGAACATGGCATACATAATCTAAGTATTACAAGAACAGGCATACATAATCTAAGTATTACATAGACGTAGCTTGCATAATCTGGCTATTCCTTTACACGGCATACTTGGCTTGAATTACTACATGAACATCTCATGGCTTTCATATGATTTTTGTCACATCCAATCAGTCAAACAAATTCATTCATTCAAGCATAATCTCATATTTCATCAAGATCGTGAAAGGAGTCGAACCTTGACTTGTCTCTTCACGTTGCGTAGATAACCATCATAAGCACATCATATTTTCATACATAATAAAAATATTCACAGTATGCATGCATTTATATAATCATACTATTTACCTCTTAGCACTGTTTCTTGATTTCCAACTTGTAACGCGTTACCTATACAAGATACTCGATGTTACTAGTTTTCTAGATAGACGTGTCGAGATCCTTTACGTGATTAAACACAAAATTGGAATTTAACATATTTGTTATGTTGTTTCCATGCAAAATTCATGAATACTTGTATTATATAATTAATCAAGAATAAATAGCTTAGAAGTATAATTGGGTTTAATATAAGTTTGCAATTTAAATAGTGTAAAACTAAATCTAAAATTTAAGGTTTTATCATGTAAAAATATATAAATTAAAATAAGAACCTAATTAACTCCTAAGTATTGTCTACGTAATATAAGGGATTTTGGCCTACTAACACAAGGTGCTGAAAGGAATAAGGATCAGGCCTAGTATAAGACAAAGCCCATCTAATAGTTCAGCCTTTTCAAGAATGAAGTTTCCAGGCCGAATGGGCCTCAGAGCCCAAGGCCCACTTTAACATCAAAGGTAGAAATACATAAGTCTGAGAGGAGTTTGTGAGAGGGAAGGTGTCGTGCGATAACATGGAACTCACCGAGGTGACAATGGCTGGGAGCGCCTGGCGACATGAATGGGTCCTCTGGGCAGTTGTGCGACACAAGAGAGAGGGTGAGTTTATAGAGTTTAGAGAGAGAACTATCAAACCGAAAAACACTAGGGAGAGAAAATGGTGGCCGACAACGATGGGCTTACCGGAAGGGAGTGGGTGCGACGGGGCTAGGTTGGCCAGCAGTTTCTGGCACCATGGGTGGTGCTTTGACATCCTAGGGTGGTCGGCGGTGGCTGGGTAGAAACTAAGGCTTATGCAAAAGTGTTCTTCCTTTAGGTATTTTAGTGTGTTTAAAACTGAGGATTTTTGTGGGGTTTATAGATGATGGGGAGGGGAGCAGCGTGAGTCCTCAGTAGATATGCTAGGGTTTGAAGTTGGCTACACATGGAAAATTATTCCTACAAGGATATGGATTCTGAGAGAATTTTGTAGAGTCAAGTTGTAGTTTCAAACTAGGAAACTAATCTAATATGGAAACTAATTGATAACTATACAAAGGTTTTGATAGGGAAAGAATCACTGTTTTAATATATCAGATAGCATATTTCCTAAAATGATAGTAAAATAATAAAAATAATAACAATAATAATAAAAATATAAATATAAATATAAAATAATAGTTTTAAGCCCTAAATTTGGACCCGTATGTTACAATCTCCCCCCTTAAAAGAAAACTCATCCTAGAGATAACGTACCTGAATCGAATAAATATGGATACTTGATCCTCATGTCCTCTTGTAGCTCCTAGGTGGCCTATTTTTCCGTGTGGTTGCTCCAAAGCACTTTGACCATCGCAATGGTCTTCTTGAGGAGTGCTTGAGCTTTTTGTGCAAGAATTCCAAATGGAAATTCCTCATAGGTCAGATCCTCGCGGACTTGGAGAGGCTCATACTCTAGTACATGTGGAGGGTCCAAAACATACCCTCGAAGCAAAGAGACATGGAAAACATCGTGAATAGTCGACAATTGTGGTGGGAGGGACAACCTATATGCTGCAGCTCAATCCTTTCTAGTACATCAAAAGGGCCTAAATATCTCAAACTTAGCTTGCCTTTCATACCAAACCGCATAATTCCCTTCATCGGCGCCACTTTCAAGAATACTTTGTGTAACACTCCGCTCCTTCCCTTTGACGTAACACTCATTCTTTCTGATGTAAGCAAGTTCCAAGGACGGGAATTATGTGACATTCTACCCTTCTCTCCAACAACTGTGAGCCTCGTTATGCGTGTCGAGTCTTGATGGCATATTTTTAAAGATAATATGTGATTTCTAAAGTATGCCTAGTGTTTTAAATGTGCTAGAAATATTTATATGAGGTATTTCCAGTGTTATTGAACTAAGCTTGATTATAAATAAGACAATTATAATATTTTCAAAGCGCTCCAAAAATATTATAATTGCTGGAATCATTTTAATATCATTTTATTAAAATGATTTCAGTTATTTAAAATATTATGGGATTTGAATTGTGCTGAAAACTCTAAATTAATTAAATTTTTTTATTCTTTTAAAGATATTAAATAAGACTTCATCATTTTATTAATGATGAAGGAATATTATTTTATAAACTAAAGTTTTGTTTAAATAATATTCTACCTTAATTCCTCTCAGTGCTTTTAATTAAGTTAATGTTTACGCATTTTCAAATCAGTGTTTTAATCCTCTACCGTTAGATCATTTTTAGGATCCCAAGATGAGGAGTCTGGATTAAATACTCAGGCACTCTTTCTTCTCCCTCACTTTTTCCTCGCCTCTCTCTCTCCTCCCTCTCCCATACATCTCACACCTCCCTTTCCCTTTCACCCTATTCTTCCTCCTCCTCCTCCAACCCAGTGCCGCCTCGCGCTGCCCAACCTCACCGCCACCACCCACAGCTGCCGCTCACACTAGCGACCTCCCACCGTCAGAGCTAGCCTCCACCTCTCAGCCCTCTCTCTCTTATCACGATAAGTAACAGAATTGGGTAAAACACATTTCTCTTCCGTACGCCACCGTACACGGCCACCTAGCACCTCCATGAGCTTCCCCTTCTCTCCCCCTTCCTCTTCCCCTTCACTCGAAGCCCATAACCTTCTCTCACGCACGGGCTCTCTCCCTTCCTCACGCACGTGGGCGACTACCCAGGCCACCGCACCACCATTGGAGCCTCCTCTGGCCACTGGCGACCTTCCCATAGCCTCCCCATGTCCAGTCGAGCCTCCTAGTCTCCGCATGCACCCTCACTCTCCCATGGCTTCTCCTCCACCTCACGGCCAAATCTGCCACCGTTAGCCACTGTACCACCACCCAGACACCACCACTTGCCTCCCAGCACCTCTCTTAGCCCCTTCATGCCCCGCCATAGCTGGCCAAGCTCCCTTTCTATTTCCATAGTTGAGACCCACTGCCTTAACCCTTGTCATCGTAAGCTGCCTTTAGCCACCACGAAACTGCCACCCCGTGCTCACCATGATGCCACCTTGAGTTTCCCCTAGCCTAACCCAATGCCCAAACTGCTCCCAAATGCCCAAACTGCTCCCAAATGCCCAAACAGCCACTATACATGGGTTAGCCGCCAAGTACGACCCTTCCCACGTCATTGACTATGACGGTCAGCGAGCAACGTACGGGTTATCCTGTCGATGGTATAACCCTTTATCCCTCGTTAATTATGTTATTTGTTAGTTGATTATGTTGTGGATTGTGCTGTTAGTTTTGTGGAGTTCGTTGTATTGTGATCTGCTGTGTAGGAAGTGTTGAGTGTAGTTGGGAAGTGTGCTATGAAGTGTTGTGGACTATGTTGTGTAGTACAGTTGTGGAATATTTGCTGTAATGGTGAGGTGGCGTTGTGTGGATTGGGAAGAGAGTCGTGTACTCTTGTGGCGTAGTGTAGAATAAGGAGAGTATATATAAAATATACCCTGCTGGTGTAAGGTGCAATGGGAAGAGTACACGTGGAATGTACTATGTGAGGCGTAGTGTGGGTGAAAGGAGTACACATAGAGTGTACTCCATGTGGTGGAGTGATGCACCATATGGTGGGTATGCCGTAGTGGTGACGGGTTGTAGCGTGTATGGAGTACATGTGGAACGTACTCCATGAGGCACAGTGATACACCATGTGGCGTGTTGCAAAGATAAGGATGGTTGTGTGGTTGATGGGCGTAGAGCGTGGTGAGTAGTGTCGGGAACAGTGGAATAGTGTCCCGAAGTAGCTGTGATGTGGCCTGTAGTCTAAGGTGACAAGTGTCACCGTAACTGACTTATGGCTGGGAGTATGTGTGAAGTGGTAGAACAAGTGTAAGAGTGCGCAGCGGAAACATGACTAGGAATGTCACAAAATGACATGGTTACTGGCAGTCATGCTTGTGATGGGTGAGTGTAGCAAGAACGTGACGAGATATCATGATGTGATCGGAGTATGTGATGGACCATACTCGTGATGAGTTAGGAGTTGGTGCATAAATGATGTAGCGAGATGTCGGGTGGCATGACAAGGTCACGGTGTAGCTTGGGAGTAGTCTTGAGCTATACGATATGACATAAGGCATAGTTGTGAATGGAGTCTTGTCATATTAAGTGTTGGGATGAACTATTAAAAGGGATAGGTAGCATGAAGAGTCGTGCTAGCCAGGTTAAGAGAAGGTTGGTGTCAGAGTATGGCGCTTATCCCTACGAGCATGTGATCAACATGTTATATGTTGGTCTTAGGTGATAAAGGGGTAAGGTACATGTGTAATCTGGTGAGACACATGTGACAGACAGATTCACCGTATGTAATGAGTAATCTGTCCTAAGCATGGTTATATGGTGCTTAAACCTCAGAGTTGGCTTAGAGCCGTGTGGCGTGTATGGATGGGAATGAGGATTTAGTGTGAGCTAAGAGGCATGGAGGTAGTGACAGGTATATTTTCTAGGACTGGGATGCGTGATTCCTTCGATCGGAATCATGCATTGGAATGTGGTCGATAGGAAGAGTAAGACGAAGATCTTAGTGTCTTAATCCTAAGGTGAATTATGGGCTCACCTTAGGGATGAGCACTCGAAGTAGAATGTCGAGTTTGGAAGATGTAGTGACCGTAAGTAGATCCCGAAGGTTTTAGCATAATAAAAGCACGGGACAGAAGGAGAGTGTTCCAAGTGATGTATAGCTCTATTTCTAGTTTAAGTTGCTTATGCATTAGATAGAGAATGACGTTAAAGTTATATGTATGCATGTAGGTTGCTATCTGACATGCACATGAATGGACTGCATGATATGAAAGAAACATGGAGTCTAGGTAAGTATTACATTCATACTCTTCTAGAGCTTTCTAAAATATAAGAAATGAAAATGAAATGCTTTTTTTTACGATGCCTTACGAAACGAAACGAAAGATATTTTACGAAAACATGCTAAGTGGTCAAAGGTATAAGTATGTATGACCCTTCCTTGGCAGCCCTTTTTTACACACCCAAAGTATTAATTGTACGCATGTGAATGGTTGACTATATGTAGTATCTATTCTATGTATTTTCCACGAAAAGAAATGC
Source organism: Juglans microcarpa x Juglans regia (assembly GCF_004785595.1). NCBI lineage: Eukaryota > Viridiplantae > Streptophyta > Magnoliopsida > Fagales > Juglandaceae > Juglans > Juglans microcarpa x Juglans regia. Next base: position 3,519,568 of record NC_054605.1, read on the forward strand.
CGAGGCTTATGCCTAATGCTTTAAGTGATGCTTTAAATGATGCGAAGAAAGTATGTTGTTTTAAAAGGTGCCTATGAACTAATGCTTTTATGGATGCCATGAACTGATGTTTTATAGATGCCATGAAAGATGATGTTTAAGCCATGCTTTTAAACAATGTTTTTCCATGAATGAATTGAAAAGATAGAGCTGAAATGAACTAAAAAAGGACTGAACTGAAAGAAATGACTGAACGTTTAATGCATGAAAATACGTAACGGCCACATGAATGAATGAAAAGGGTTCTGAATGAATGAGTAGATTGCAATGCCAGGTAAGTAGTACTAGAAGTGCACTCAGTGCTGCCCTTAACTAAAAAATGATTCCCAACCTATGGCCACGAGCGGAATCGGGGTCCAAAGGAAGATTGCTAACCCCAACACACAGGCATAATAGTGTGTACCGACCAATGAAAGTGATAAGAAATAATGTATAAATGTACGAATGCATCGCATTCTTTAATAAATGAAGGCACTAATGAGAGAAACGTTTTACGAGTAGAAAGCTCATTTTTAAAGAAAAACTCCATCCAGTGATGTTTTCAAACGAACGCACGCATGCATGTACGTATTGTATGTGTGGTATGATGAATGCATGAATGTAAACTTATGCCATTATATTTTAACTGTATGAAGTAATTCTTACGAGTCATCGACTCATTTTAGTATTTATGTATGCCCCTCCTCCCCCCCCCCCACAGGGATTGAATGAGTAGTACGCGTTAGGACGGACACGGTCCAAGGGGAAGAGTACAGAAGTCTAGGCATGAGTGTTTAAATGTATGAGAGGCCTTTTTATTGTTAAGATTGATGTTTTCCGCTATAAGCTTCTTTTATTCTCAAAGCACATATTATTTTACATCGTAAAGTCTTGCACCCTAGGTACGGAAGTAAAAAGTTTTAAATCGAACATTAATTTCCATCGTCCTTTTCTAAAATCACTTTATAAAAAGTCCCACCACAAGGATGGGCATTACACTTTGCTTTCTACTTCAAATTGCAACTCTCGACGCCTCTGATTCGTATACTTTTTTTGTCGCTCTTGTGCAATGGCAAGCTTCTTTTGGATGACCACTATTTTCTCATGCATATCTTGAATAATCTCCTGTCCAAGGATTCTTCGTTCTCCCACTTCATCCCAATAGAGGGTTGATCGGCACTTGCAGCCATAATGAACTTCATGTGGTGCCGCTTGAATGCTCTCTTGGTAACTATTATTGTACACAAATTTGATCAAAGGTAAGTATTTAATCCAGCTGCCCTTGAAGTCCATTACGCAGGCTCTAATCATATCCTCCAATATTTGTACTGTCCTCTCTGATTGTCCATCTATCTAGAGGTGGAAGGCTGTGCTGTAAGTCAACTCTGTCCCTAACACTTTCTATACACTCCTCCAAAATGCTGAAGTGAAACGGGTGTCCCTGTCTGACACAATCTTAGAGGGGATTTCATGTAGTCTGATGATTTCGTGTACATATAATTATGCCAACCTATCTGTAGAATACATAATCTAAATCGGAATGAAGTGAGCTATCTTTGACAACCTGTCCTGACTTGTTGGTGCCTTAGGAAAACCCAACACAAAATCCATGCCAATTTCATCCCACGTCTAAACAGGTATAGGGAGTGGGTGTAATAACCTAGAGGGCCTCTGATGCTCCACCTTGACCTACTGGCAAGTTAAACACTAAGCCACATAGCTAGCTATCTCGCACTTCATACCACTCCACTAGAACTGTTGCTTCAAATCTCTATACATCTTCGTACTACGAAGGTGAATGGTGTAGAGTGAGCGGTGAGCCTCTCTCAAGATTACCTCTCTAATTTCCTTAACATTTGGAACGCATAATCTTCCCTTGAACCTTAAGGTTCCATCCTCAGATACTGTGAATTTGGGCCTTTTGTCTTCTTGGACCTTTCCTCTGATCCTTTCTAAGTTTGAATCATTAATTTGAGTGGCCTTTATTCGGTCTATCAACGACGATCCCAAGGTCAAACTACTCAATCGAGCCTGAGTATCCATAACCATCTCTATCCTTGCCCGCTCCATAAATAATAAAATATGCTTCTGTGGGGTATACATAGTAGCAAGGGTACTGGAAGATGATTTCCAACTTAGAGCGTCTGCCACTACATTAGCTTTACCCGGATGGTAGTTGATGTTGCAGTCGTAATCTTTTAAAAGTTCTAACCATCTGTGCTATCTCATATTCAAGTCTCTCTGAGTAAAGAAATACTTTAGGCTCTTATGGTTTGTATAAATCTCGCACTTCTCCCCATAAAGGTAGTGTCTCCATAACTTCAAGGCAAACACAACTGCTGCAAGCTCTAGATCATGTGTTGGATAATTCTCTTCGTAACTCCTGAGTTGTCGAGAAGTGTGAGCGATAACCTTCCCATGCTGCATTAAGACACAACCCAATCTCTTGAGAGAAGCATCACTGTAAAGAACAAATCCTGTATTTCCTAAGGGAACAGTGAGTACAAGTGTTGGTACTAGTCTCTTCTTCAGCTATTGAAAGCTTCTTTCACAGTCTTCGATCCACAAAAACTTCTCATTTTTATTGTCAGCTTAGTCATCGGGGTTGCGATATTGGAGAACCCCTGACATTCCTCCTATAATATCCTACAAGACCTAAGAAGCTTCTGACTTCATTCACATTGGTTGGCTTGGCCCATTTCACATCCGCTTCAATTTTCGTCGGGTCTACTGAAATTCCTTCTTTTGACACGATATGTCCAAAAAAAGTAATCTCTTGCAACCAGAAATCACACTTCTTGAATTTCGCAAACAACTACTGCTTTCTTAATATCTGCAACACAACCCTCAAGTGTCCCTCATGATCTGCTTGGATTTTGGAGTATGAGAATATCGTCGATAAAAACAACAACAAACTGATCAACATACTCTCTGAACACTCTGTTCATCATGTCCATGAAAGCTACTGGAGCGTTCGTCAAACTGAACGACATGACTAAAAACTCATAGTGTCCATAGCGTGTTCTAAACGCCGTCTTCGAAATATCTTTTGGCTTGATCTTAAGTTGGTGGTAACCTGATCGTAGATCAATCTTGGAGAAAACTTGGGCCCCTGTAACTGGTCAAATAGATCATCAATCCGGGGTAGTGGGTACTTGTTTTTAATTGTCACCCAGTTCAATTCTCGATAGCCAATACAAAGTCGCATAGAACCATCCCTTTTTTTCACAAATAGGAATGGTGTGCCCCATGGCCAACAACTCCTGCAATTGCTCCTTAAGTTCCTTTAGTTCTACTGGGGCCATACGGTAAGGTGCCTTTGATATTGGTATCGTTCCTTTAGGATGTCGATTGAAAAGTCAACCTCTCGATCCAGAGGCAACCTTGAAAGATCCTCTGGAAACACATCCAGAAATTCCTTGACAATGGGGATATCTTCAAGTTTAGGTCCCTCTGCAGGCGGTGCTACAAGACTAGCTAGGAATCCCAAACATCCTTGTCTTAGTAATCTGGTCGCTTGCAAGGCCGATATCAATTGAGGTGAGGCATTTCTTCTCTCTGTGCAAAAGTTGAAATCCTCCTTGCCCGGGGGTTTGAATACCACATCTTTTTTAAAACAATCAACACATGCATGGTTTCGAGACAACCAGTCCATCCCCAAGATTATACCAAATCCCAACATCTCAAATATCACCAGGTCTGCTGCGAGATGTCTCCCACTAATTTCTATGGGACAATTCCTAAGTATGGTATCACAAATTATATGTTCACCGGTAGGTGTTGCAACAGATAGTGAACAAACAAGACTCTCTGGTACCTTTTCATTCAAACAAGCATAGACATGTGCTATAAAAGAGTATGTGGCACCCGGATCAAATAAAGCGGTAGCATGATGAGAAAATAATAGAAGGGTACCTGTAACCACATCATTAGATGTCTCAGCATCTCCTGGGGTAAGGGAAAAGACTCTGGTTGGTGTGGTAGTCCTCTGACCATTCTTTGTAGCTGGAGGTGGCGCGTTCCTTGGGCAGTCTCGAGCCATATGGTTTGGTTGCTTGCATTTGAAGCAAACATTTTGGCCCACTAAACAGCTTCCTTGATGCCTCTTTCCTCAATTCTGGCAAACCGGATTTGATGGAATACTCTAAGGTGATTGTGGTCGGTAGCTGGGGCTGGCCTCTTGTTTCTATTTGGCTCAGGTATAGGTTGTTGACGTTTCCTTTGATTGAATAGTTCCGCATTCGCCCTCATGTCTTCTTCTATCAAGGTGGCTCGTGTGACCAAGTCTGTGAAATTACGGAAGGGGTATCAGGCAACTTCGAAGCCTCGTTTGCAAGCCCCGTTTAAACTTTTCGCATTTCTTTTCCTCATCTGGTACTAGATAACTTGCAAACTGCAATAATGCCATAAAATTCACGATGTAGCATTTCACTATCATGGTTCCTTGTGCTAGGTCAATAAACTATCTAGGTTTTGACTCACGGAGTGCTAGGGAAAAATATCGGTCAAAAAATGCCCGTTTGAAACGATCCCAAGTGATGGGTACCCCCTCGCCAAGATCAAGCTACCGTAGTTCCCATGTAGAGGTCCACCATTCATCTACCTCGTCTGCTAGCATATAAGTGGCATACTCCACTTTCTGTTCATCTGTACAAAAAAGAGCCCTAAAAATCTTCTCCATTCTCTTGATCTAGCTTTCCACATCCAGTGCTTCTGCCCTGCCGTCAAAAGTCGAAGGAAGCTGCTGAGTAAACTGGTTTTGGGTACAACCGACCCTGGGATTACTAGCTTCCAAGCCTTGATCATCAGCAAAATACCCGAGAAGTTTGCTAGCAGCAGCCACTATCACCTCTGGTTTGTGCGATGGAGGTTTCGAGAAACCTTCAGGGTGCATATTACGCCTAGTACCTGGTGCCATTATCAAACAACACCATTCATGCAATGAGTAAGTAATAATTCAATCATGTAATCAAGCAAAACATGACAATAAACATCAAACATAATAGTAAATAACCTCTTTTGACTGTGAGCTGGCCAGGAGTCATCCTTGGTGTTTCCTATCCTAGAATTCTTTCTTCTAAAAAAAATCTACAGAATCTCTCAACCTGGGCTCTGATACCAATTGCAACACCCCGTTCGCATAGGATAAAGATGTTATTAACCTTCCTAATATAAAGCCTAGTAAAGAGATTCATAACCTAAATTACCTCGTTTATTGAAAAGCATCAAAAATTGAAATGAACATAATTGTTTCAAAACTGAACGACAAGTGGAAGGACATAAACCAATTCTACGAATGACATAAAATGATTATAGTTCTTGTGTAAATATCACTTATTTCTTCCTAAGTCTTTGTACTAGATCTACTCCTGACCATTTAGCTCTGTGTCTTCGTAATCACCATCTATAAAAATTAGACATGGAAGAAAACAGGAAGATAACAAAAAATGAGTCGAATACTCAGTAAGTAGCACATCATACTGTAAAATATAATCTGGCCTAGCATGGACTTAACTTATGTAAACTCGTAACAACATACATACAACATCACAGATTCTGTATACATATATACATATATATATATATATATCGTCAACTTCATATACATATATCATCACAGATTCACATAGCATATATATATTCATCATTAACATGAGCGGAAGCATACATAATCATGGTAAACATGTAACGTGAATGCATAATAACTTGTTTATCTTGTCTTAACATGGAGTGAAACACACTTAGGTCTGTGTTTCACTTAGCTTGCATAACATGGAGTGAAACACGCTTGGGTCCGTGTTCCACCGAACTGAATAACATAGAGTGAAACATGCATGAGTCGGTGTTTCACTTAAATGAATAACATGGAGTGAAACACGCTTGAGTTCGTGTTTCACTTAACTGAATAACATGGAGTGAAACACGCCTGAGTTTGTGTTTCACTTAACTGAATAATATGGAGGGAAACACGCTTGAGTCCGTGTTTCACTTAACTAAATAACATGGAGGAAAATACGCTTGAGTCTGTGTTTCACATAACTAAATAATATGGAGCAAAACATGCTTGAGCCCGTGTTTCACTTAACTGAGTAACATGGAGTGAAACACGCTTGAGTTTGTCTTTCACTTAACTAAATAACATGGAGTGAAACACGCTTGAGTCTGTGTTTTACTTTACTTGTGGTTAACCGCGCTTGAGTCCGTGGCACTGTCTTAAAACTTCTTATCTTTCTTAATGCATGAGATTCATTAGGCTTCATGAACTTTCTTAACATGGCATATACTTGTTCATGAGATAATATAACATGACATATTCTTGTACATGTCATAGCATAACATGGCATTTTCTTGTACATGACATATCATAACATGACATAACATAAGATGATCTGAACATTTTATGACATTCCATGGTATACATGATCTGAGTACTACATGAACCTGGCATACATGACTAAGTACTACATGGACATGGCTTACATAATCTAATTATTACATGAACATGGCATACATAATCTAAGTATTACATGGACGTGGCTTGCATAATCTAGCTATTCCGTTACATGGCATGCTTGGCTTGAATTACTACATGAACATCTCATGGCTTTCATATGATTTTTGTAACATCCCATCAGTCAAACAAATTCATTCATTCAAGCATAATCTCATATGTCATCAAGATCGTGAAAGGAGCCTAACCTTCACTTGTCTCTTAGCGTAGTGTAGATAACCATCATAGGCACATCATATTTTCATACATAATAAAAATATTCACTGTACGCATGCATTTATATGATCATACTATTTACCTCTTAGTGCTACTTCTTGATTTCCAACTTGTAGCGCGTTACCTATACAAGATACTCAATGTAACTAATTTTCTAGACAGACGTGTCACGGTTCTTTACGTGATTAAATGCAAAATTGGAATTTAACATATTGCTTATCTTGTTTCCATGCAAAATTGATGAATACTTATATTATATAATTAATCATGAATAAACTGCTTAGTAGTACAATTTGGTTTAATATAAGTTTGCTAGATAAATAGTGTAAAACTAAATATGAAATTTAAGGTTTTAACATGTAAAAATATATAAATTAGAATAATAACCTAATTAACTCCTAAGTATTGTCTACGTAATATAAGGGATTCTGGCCTACTAACATAAGGTGCTGAAAGGAATAAGAATCAGGCCTAGTATAAGACAAAGCCCATATGATAGTTTAGCCTTTACAAGAATGAAGTTACCAGGCCGAATGGGTCTCAGAGCCCAAGGCCCACTTTAACATCAAAGGCAAAAATACAAAAGTCTGAGAGGAGTTTGTGAGAGGGAAGGTGTCGTGTGATAACATGGAACTCACCGAGGGAAGGAGGTTGAGGCGATGACAGCTCTAGGCTGGCTGGGAGCAACGGGCGATGTGACTGGGTCCTCTAGGCAGTTGTGTGACGCAAGAGAGAGGGTGAGTTTAGAGAGAGAACTATCGAACCAAAAAACACTAGGGAGAGAAAATGGGGGCTGCCAGTGATGGGCTTACCGGAAGGGAATGGGCGTGACGGGGCTTGGTTGGCTGGTAGTTTTTGGCATCGTGGGTGGTGCTCCGACGTCCTAGGGTGGTCGACGGTGGTTGGGCAGAAAATAAGGCTTATGCAAAAGTGTTCTTCCTTTAGGTATTTCAACGTGTTTAAAACAGAGGATTTTCGTGGGGTTTATAGATGATGGGGAGGGGAGCAGTGTGAGTCATCAGTAGATATGCTAGGGTTTGAAGTTGGCTACACATGGAAAAGTATTCCTACAAGGATATGGATTCTAAGAGGATTTTGAATAGTCAAGTTGTAGTTTCAAACTAGGAAACTAATCTAATATGGAAACTAATTGATAACTATACAAAGATTTTGATAGGGTTCTTTACTGTTTTAATAAATCAGATAACATATTTCCTAAAATGATAGTAAAATAATAAAGACAATAACAATAATAATATAAATATAAAGTACTAGTTTTAAGCCCTAAATTTGGACCCGTATGTTACAAAAACACACCCACACAAGCACATGGAATTGTCAAGCCCATCATGCCTTGTGATTTTTCTACCAGGCTTAGCCCCCATCATGACATTAAAACATATTTCCTGCCCTAAGAATCTATAAGAGCATATCATGATTTCATGAGAATATAGGCCCAGCCCTTGTCACATTGAAACTACACTAAGCAAGAAGGGACATGTGCAACCGAATCTCTCGAAGCTTATCCCTTCTGATCTTATGCAATTGAACCCATCTCTCATTGATTTGAGAGCCTATAGTCATGCCATTGTCGAGTAAAGAGCACTCAATGAAGGGAGATGTTTGCAGCCAAATGCAGCAAGTCTCTTTCAATTCACTTCTCTGCAAACCTCAGCCTCTTCACAACTCATTAGAGTTGCAATTAAGGATTGGAAAAGAATATAAAAACCCTCACCTGTTCACCTAATCAATTGCCCCACACATGTCATAGCAATAGGAGGAAGTGAAGCAAGGATAAAGGACGCCATGTACCTTGTTCGCATCCAAAACCTTCCTTCTCTTTTTTGCAAATCACATCCATTTGGCCATCAGTCAGTTGTTTATCTTCACAGTGGGAAGCAAACTTGACAACACTTGCAAAAGCTTAAAGTCAATACACATAATGGAGCAAAATTGAGAAAGAGACGTTGGACTGACTTGGTGTAGAAAATAGCAACTGCATATGGTTTTCTTTGGGGAACTGAAATTGTGGCGCCCCTAGCCCCCGCTTGGGATTGGACGGTGATTGAGACATCAGGACATATAACACAATACTACACACCCCTCGTACATGACAGATAATGTACTATACACCTAAGTACACTAGCAGCATGTAATAACATAGTAGCGGAAAAATAGTAAAAGTTGAATAAACTATGCAACATGATAAGCAATTGCAAAGCTCATGACATTGTACTAATATCATATCCCAAACACTGCCTGAAACATAAACATGTATCATAAAGATATAACATCCCTAATCATAGAGTATAGTTTAAAACCCCCAAAACAGGGGACCTCCTCAAAACATAGTTCCACAAAAGTTGAGGTCTAAAACCGTAAGTACTATTTTCCTTTTTTTTTTTTTTTTCCCCACAAAATGACTTAAGTTCTCATACTCTCCATAACCATTGTCCTATTAGGAGACAGATACCAAAAGACCCCATGGGATTGCTGAGGTTCGGGCGGTATCAAACCTAAATCTTTTGCTATTGCCTTTGCATCAGTAGAGGCCTTTGAGACTCACTCCAAATAAGTAGACAGGTAGTCCATATTCCACCAAAACTTTAGATTCTTAGATGGTTGATAGATCGTAGCATCAATATCGGTCTCACTAATACTACTTAGGATATCCCTTAGAAGCTTAGTGTATGTTTTAATGCATCAGCAGTATAGTCATGACGAGCTTGAATAGTGTACTTGTCCTCTATCAACAAACCATCTAGGTTTATGTTTCTTGGGTTTCTGGGGTACCTGTAACAACTTCTACCATTCCGGTTGTGAAAACTATCACAATGAGATTTCAAGAAATCTCAGCAAGTAATCATACAATATAGCACAATTAACACAAGCATACAAAAGGTATATCATGAAATGTGTGCATAGACATGTATTTGACTTATGCCTTTGACCAGAACTTGACTTGTGTACTTGACCATTTTCAAAAGACTTCTAACAGAGACTTTAGCTTTTCAGAAAAACTTCTTAACTTTTTCTTAATCACATGATCTTAATCAAAACTTGCCTTATCAGAACATATCAGAAGATTTGCATCGAGTGATCCTTAGCACATAAGCTCATATTCTTGCTCAGAGAGTGGACATAACACAGTTCTCCTTGGTATTGCATGTTCCTGCTAGTTACCGCAACATCAATGATCCATACACCGTTATGAATACGTCATAAATAGTGATTCATATTAACTCGACCTTACATCATCGAGTTACATGCCTTATGCACCCACTAGCGTTAGGGGCTTCCTCACTCCGGCATCCTTTGAAAAGAATCAATTCAAGGCTCGTCGATTGTACTTTGTCGACCCAAGGGCCACCACTCTATTCTTAAGCAATCCAAAGTGGACTCCAGAGTGGACAAAGGAGTTCCACTAGGACATTCCCCTGCCCTAGCACTTGGGGTCATGATAAAACTTATAAATTCTTTTATTTGAAAATACTTTTATTTGAAAACACTTTTTTCCCAAATACATGCGACATGAGACTTATAATATGCGTACTTACATTTTGACATATGACATGTGAAATGCCGTGTAACACCCCGCTCCTTCCTTCTGACATAACGCTTCTTCTTTCTGATGTCGAACCTCGATGGCGTGTTCTAAAGATATTATGTTAATTCTAAAGTACGCCTAGTGTTTTAAATGTACTAGAAATATTTATATGAGGTATTTCCAGTGTTATTGAACTAAGCTTGATTTTAAATATGACAATTATAATATTTTTGAAGAGCCCCAAAAATATTATAACTGTTGGAAATCATTTTAAAATTATTATTAAAAAGATTTCAGTTATTTAAAATATTATGGGATTTAAATTATGTTGAAAACTCTAATTCATTAATTGGTTTTATTCTTTTAAAGATATTAAATAAGACTTCAATATTTATTAATGATGAAGGAATATTATTTTATAAACTAAAGTTTAGTTTAAATAATATTCTACCTTAATTCCCCTCAGTACTTTTAATTAAGTTAATGTTTACGTATTTTCAAATTAGTGTTTTAATCCTCCACCGTTAGATCATTTTGAGGATCCCAAGATGAGGGGTCTGGATTAAATACACAAGCCCTATTTCTTCTCCCTCACTTTTTCCTCCCTCTCTCTCTCTCCTCCCTTTCACCCGATTCTTCCTCCTCCAGCCCAGCGCCGCCGTGCGCCGCCCAACCTCACTGCCACCACCAACAGCCACCTCCCACGCTGGCGACCTTCCATCACCAAAGCCAGTCCCCCACGCGCAGCCCTCTCTCTCTCCTCACGATAAGCAACCGAAATAGGTAAAACCCATTTCTCCTCCTTGCGCTGCAGTACGCGGCTACCCACGACCACTGAGCACCACCATGAGCTTCCCTTTCCCTCTCCCTTCCTCCTCTCCTTGACCCGAAGTCCATAGCCCTCTCTCACGCACGGGTTTATCACCCTTGCAAAGCCATGCGCGGCTACCCAGGCCACCGCACCACCACCGAAGTCTCCTCTGGCCATCAGCGACCTCCCCATAGCCTCCCCAGGCCCAGTCGAGCCCCCTAGCCTCCACAAGTACCCTCACTCTCCCATGGCTTCTCCTCGACCTCACGGCCAGATCTGCCGTTGTAGGCCATTGTACCACCTCCCAGACGCCACCACTTGCCTCCCGACACCTCCTTCAGCCCTTCCATGCCCCGCCATAGCTAGCCAAGCTCCCTTTCTATTTCCATAGTTGAGATCCATGGCCTCAACCCTCGTCGTCGTAAGAAGCCTTCAGCCACCACAAAACTGCCACCCCAAGATCACCACGATGCCACCTTGAGTTTCCCCTAGCCTAGCCCAAGACCTAAACAGCTCCCATACGCCCAAATAGCCACTGTACGTGGGTTAGCCATCACGTACGAACCTTCCAACGTCGTTGACTGTGACAGTCAGTGAGCAATGCACGGGTTATCCCGTCGATGGTATAACCCTTTATTCCGCATTAATTATGTTATTTGTTAGTTGATTAGATTGTGGAATGTACTGTGAAGTGTGGTTGGGGAGTATGTGCTGTAATGGTAGTGTGGCGTCATGTGGATTGGGAAGAGAGAGTGTGTACTCTCGTGGCGTAGTGTGGGATAAGGAGAGTATCTGTTAAATATACCCTCCTGACGTAATGTGGAATGGAAAGAGTACATGCAGAGTGTACTCTGTATGGCATAGAGTATGTGAAGGGAGTACACATGGAGTGTACTCTATGTGGTGGAGTGATGTACCATATGGCGTGTATGCCGTAGTAGAGATGTGGCATAGCGTGTATGAAAGGAGTACATGTAGGGTGTACTCCATGAGGTGCAGCAACACACCATGTGGCGTGTTGTAATGATAAGGATGACTGTGTGGTTGATGGGCGTAGATCATGGTGAATAGTGTCAAGAACTATGGAACAGTGTCCCGAAGTAGCTGCGATGTGGCCTATAGTCTGAGGTGACAAGTGTCACCGTGATTGACTTATGGCTGGGAGTATGTGTTAGTTGTGCTTGTGATGGATGAGGAGTTAGTGTAGAAATGAGCGTAGCAAGAACGTGACGAGATGTCACGATGTGACAGGAGTACATGAGGGACCGTACTCGTAATGAGTTAGGAGTTGGCGCAGAAATGACGTAGCGGGATGTCGGGTGGCATGACAAGGTCACGGTGTAGCTTGGGAGTAGTCTTGAGCTATACGATGTGACATAAGACATAGTTGTGAATGGAGTCTTGTCGTGTTAAATGTTGGGATGAACTGTCAAAAGGGACGGGTAGCATGAAGAGTTCTGCTAGTCGGGTTAAGAGAAGGTTGGTATCAAAGTATGGTGCCTGTCCCTATGAGCATGTGATCAACATATTATATGTTGGTCTTAGGTGATAAAGGGGTAAAGTATATGTGTAATCTGGTGAGACACATTTGTCGGACGGATTCACCAGATGTAATGGGTAATCTGTCCTAAGCATGGTTATACTGTGCTTAAGCCTCAGAGTTGGCGTAAAGCCCTGTGGCGTGTATGGATGGGAATGAGAATTTAGTATGAGCTAAGGTGCATGCAGGTAGTGACGGGTGTATTGTGTAGGATAGGGATGTGTGACTCCGTCGGTCGGAATCATTAGTTAGAATGTGGTCAATAGGAAAAGTAAGATAAAGGTCTTAGTGTCTTAATCCTAAGGTGAATCATAGGTTCACTTTAGTGGATGGGCACTCGAGGTAAGACCTTGAGTTTGGAAGATGTAGTGACCGTAAGTGGATCCTGAAGGTTTTAACATAGTAAAAGGCATAAAAGAGCACGGGATAGAAGGAGAGTGTTCCAAGTGATGTGTAGCTCTATTTCTAGTTTAAGTTGCTTATGCATTAGATAGAGAATGACGTTAAGGTTATGTGTATGCATGTAGGTTGCCATCTGACACGCACATGAATGGAGTACATGATATGAAAGAAGTATGGAGTTCAGGTAAGTATTGCATTCATACTCTTCTAGAGCTTTCTAAAATATAAGAAATGAAAACAAAATGCTTTTCTTTACGATGCCTTACGAAACGACACGAAATATGTTATGCAAAAACACACTAAATATTCAAAGGTATAAGTATGTACGGCCCCTCCTTGGCAGCCCCTTTTTATGCACCCAAAAGTATTAATTGTACGCATGTGTTTGCCATGAAAAGAAATGTTGAGGCCCATGCCTTGAGCTTTAACAGATGCTTTGAACGACGCAAAGAAAGTATGTTGCTTTAAAAGGTCGCTATGAACTGATGTTTTAAGGATGCCACGAACAGATGTTTTAAGTGATGCCATGAAAGACGATGTTTAAGCCCATGCTTTTAAATGACATTTTCCATGAATGAACTGTTAAATGAAAGATAGACCTGAAATAGACTGAAAGAAACACTGAAAGGACTGGATGTTTAATGTATCAAAATACGTAATGACCTCATGAATAAATGAAAAGGGTACCGAATGAATAGGCAGATTGCAATGCCGGGTAGGTAGTGCTGGTAGTGCACCCAGTGTTGCCCCTGACTAAAAGGGATTCCCAACCAGTGGTCACTGGCGGAGTCCGGGTCCAACAGAAGACTGCTAACCCCAACACACAGGGCGTAACAGTGTGTACTGACCAATGAAAGTAATAAGAAAGAACGTATAAATGTATGAATGCATCGCATTCTTTAAGAAATGAAGGCACTGACTGGAGAGACGTTTTACGAAGAGAAAGCCCATTTTTCTTTAAAGAAAAACCTCATCCAGTGATGTTTTCAAATGAACGTACGCATGCATGTACGTATAGTATGTATGGTATGATGAATGCATGAATGAAAACCTATGTCATTATATTTTAACTGTATGAAGTAATGCTTACGAGTCATCGACTCATTTTAATTTTTATGTATGCCTTATCCCCCCACAGGAATTGAATGAGCCGTACACGTCAGGACAGACACGGCCCAAGGGAAAGAGCACAGAAGTCTAGGTATGAGTGTTTTAACTGTATGAAAGGCCTTTTTATTGTTAAAATTGATGTTTTCCGTTGTAAACCTCTTTTATTCTCAAAGAACATTTTATTTTATAATGCAGAGTCTTGCACCCTGGGTACGGAAGTAAATAAATTTAAATTGAACGGTAATTTCCGTCATCCTTTCTAAATCATTTTATAAAAAGTCCTGCCACAAAGACGGACGTTACATGCAGTATATGAACTAACCAAGCATAACATGTTCATTTCATTGCATGATAACATAAACCATGTGAGATATCAAAACACATACATGGAATCATGAGAACTTGCTTAGGTCGAAACTCATGGGCCCAAAAACATGAAGATACATCACTTAAACATATTCCAAACTTCAAGCATATAATATAGAAATCAAGGCATAGTAAAACAAAACATGAAATCATAGGTTTTGGACCAAGGTCTGAAACTTCCAAGACATGTGTAACGCCCCAACCCCAAGGGTCCGGAGAGTTAACTCATAAAACCTGATAATCAGCTCTAACAAGGCTAGAGTACTTCCAAATTTAAGAATATATCCATTTTTCAAACCTCAAATCAAACGTAAATACTTCAATTAAATAAATCAAATAAACTCATTTATCCAATATTCAATCCAACAACCCAAATAAAATCAACTCTTCTTCATGTCTCAAATAACAACTAGAAATAATAAAACATTAACATAGTCTCCATAAACCGTCTAAATCCATTGAAGCAAACTTAAGAAAGATAATTAACCTCCAACACCAACACTAATATCATGAGATACCCAACAACAAATCAATGCAAATCTTCTCCATAGATTCTAATACTGATCTTCAGCTGAGCCATCGATGTCATCTGAAATATTATGAAGATTAACGGGGTGAGTTATCAACAACTCAGCAAGCAGAGAGCATATACTAGCATGTAAACATGAGCATTTATAACATTTGATAAGCCGAACAAAACATTTACTTTCAGAATGCAGAAACAAAACTTGTACAAAAACATTAGAGCGAAATTTTCAGAAAAATATACTTATTCCAAAAAGAGAATCCATTGGCATTTCTAAACTTAAACATTATAATCTTATCATCGTTTAATATCACATCGGGACAATACCATGTTTAACCCCCGTGGTAGGGTTATAAACCACTATTATACCCGTGGTTGGGCCATTTTCCATGTTTCACCCCCGTGGTAGGGTTATAAACCACCATTATACCCGTGGCTGGGCCGTATACCTGTTTCACCCCCGTGGTAGGGTTATAAACCACCATTATACCCGTGGCTGGGCCGTATACCATGTTTCACCCCCGTGGTAGGGTTATAAACCACCATTATACCCGTGGCTGGGCCTTAACAGAAACAGAATGGATTTCATCGAAAATCCGATTACAATCATATATAGAATCAGAACTTCATGCCAAGGATTTCAGATGACACATCACATCAAAACAAAACACTGAAAAGCTTCAGATCATTTCACATGTTTGAGATAAACATAAACAAAATATTCTCATTTGTTCATAACAAAACTTTTAGAATTCCTTATTCGCTCTTTTACATAGTTCAGAAACAAAGTGCACAAAACTAGCTCATGTCTACACCAGTCATGACAGAAAAAACACTTTCTCTTATGTAGAATTTATGCATATGCAGAATAAACATCTGAGGTTGTTTTCAGATCATCTCTTTTCAAAAAAAATAAACACATTTATTCTCAAAGTCAACCTCATTTTATTTGTTTTATGCAAAACTAGTATATGAACCCCGCTTACCTGACTTCTTCGTATTATCAACACCTTGAGCCGGAACTCTAATAGTAACACCACCTAAACAAAAAAAAAACATATATCCAACATTTAATAACCAATCTAGTAGGCTACTATTTACTGAGTAAAAAAATCAAAACAGTCCCTTCACAGCTCAATAACTATCCTAACAATTAAACTCGAACAACTCTCTCTTCAAACCATTCGCATTTAAAACCCAAAACAGCCATCACCTTCTATTAACACCAAACCAACTATAATTATTTCCAAAACCAACAACAGCAACTCCAATAATTAAAACATAACCCAAACCAAACTTCACTTCCAGCCTTCTAATAAAATAATTTCAGTGCAAGCATCAATATTCTAGTCATTGAACAATTGAAGACTTGCATAAAAATCCAATACAACTAGCTCCAAAACACCCATCAATATACACTAAATAGTCTCAAATAATAGTCCAAAACAGTCTCACAAATCCATCCAAAAATCATACTCCTCAACAAAAAAAATTCCATCACACTCAACCACCATTAAAACAGTAACTCTATTACATTTCACAGTCCAAACCTATCATTCAAAAGCTACCAAAAGTTTCGGGGAACTTACCCCAAGAGAAAAACAAATCCCAAAACTCCAAACCGCTTCGAATGGGTCACTGCAAATTCACGTCCAAAAATATTCACAGAAATCTCTAGTGAAAGAGAAAGTGACCTACACAAGGAAAGTTTGAGAATCTGAGTGTGTCTGTGTGATCAAAACAGGGCAGAAACCGAAAATAGTAAGGAGACCCATACGAGTAAAACCGAAAGAAGAAGGAAGGAGAAGAAATAAAATAAAATAAAACAAAAGAGAGGAGTTACCAATCTCTGTTCAAGAAGTCAAACAAATCTGCAGTGAAAAAAAAAATTTACAGTTTCAAAACCTTGAGTTGAGCGCACGGTGAAGAGATGAAGAAGAAGAAAAACAATCAGAGAACCCGATTGAGAAATCTATAAAAGTGAGTGAAACCGAACCTTGAGTGTGAAAGGAGATGAAAATCAACTGCTGGAGTCGTGGGTTGGTGAGCACGGGTGAGTGAGATACGAAAATGATAAGCAGAGGCTGTAACCGCGAAGACGAAGAACAGTGCGGCGTGAAAGGGAAAAAATAACCTTCACCCAAACGACGCCGCTCGGGTCTCACATCATGCGCTTGTGGGCTGGACTCCATGCATCCGGGCTGACTCCAAACGGGCTGGGCCTAGAGCCCTGGTGTTACAACATGCTCAAACCAAAATATCATATTGCATAAACCATCAACCTTAATCAAGTAAAAACTGAAACTTATAGGAGTATTTCATGGCATTTTTGTCACAAATCCAAAGCATATAACTCCTTCCATAGATTTACTCAAGATCATATTAGCATATTTAAAATAAACAATCAAGAGATAGCAAACCATCAAGAGTAAGCAAACACAATAATGAAAGGATTTAAACAAATATATACAAATATTAACCAAGAGTAAATTGAGTGTATACTTACAAAAATCCGTGTAAAGAAATACTAGCAAGCTATAAATCCGAACATACTATATTAGAAAGAGTAACTAAAAACCCTATCTCATGTTCTTGAGTGTGTGAAGATTTCTAGGGCATCACTTGATCTCAAACCACTCGACATTTAGGGTTTCTGGGTTAAAACCCCTTCATTTTATTCATGAAGTAAAAAAAAAAAACCTAAGATAAAGCAAAAATACATGTGGTGGTCGAAATCATGGAGGATGAACTTCCCCCGCTAACCAACTTCAAGGGTTTCTTGAAAACCCTAAGTCATTTTTCAAGAAATTGGTAGAAAGTGTGGGTGTTCTATCATTCTTGAAGTCCAATGAGATTTGAATCTCATTTTAGGGTTGAGAAAGTGATGTGTGTATGCAAAACTAAGAGGAAACCAATTCTTACCTTGTCTATCCTTGATGGTGCCGAAATCCTCTTTCTTAAAAGGATCCTCCTTGTTTGGTTGGAAAGAAAATACGAGAAAGTGAGAGAACCTTTAAGTGAACATGTGAGAATTGTGTGGAGGGAGTGAGAGTTCATGCAATTTCTAAAAAATGGCAAGGGAAAAGCCCCTTGGCGTGTACCCTTTTCTTTTTATAGTAGACTCTTCATTTCCCTCCTTTTTGCTTCCAAAATCCTTGCATGTGTGACATGTGACATAGGTTTCTTCTTCCCCTTTCTCTTTTGCCAAAAATGCCTATTAGAATTCCCCACTTGGATTGCATTGGGAAGGGACATCTAGGCGTGGCGTGTAGGGTTTCTCCTTCCTTGGCCAAAATTCCTTTTTTTTGCCCTTTGTTCCCTTCCTTTTCTTAAGCAAGTGAGTATTTCATCAAGGATAGCTTGGTAAGACATCTCATGCCTCTTCCTTTTCCCAACAAGTAACCTTTGGCATGGATGACAAATGGCATTGGGCATGTGTCATAGCCCAAGCTATCCACTCCTTCTTTTCCAAAGTTGATGCTTCATCTTCCTAGTGCCCATTCCCTAGGTGACCTTTCATGTGCCATTGGTCCAAAATAATCTAAATGACAAGTGGCAAGTGAATGGGGTGCTTAGGAGTGTGCTAGCCGAAACCCTAAGGGCATATTTGTCCTTGATACAAAAGTCCATTCACCTATTCTTCTAGAAGCTTAGTGCATGCTTGACACTTGGCAAAAACTGACCAAATTCGTAATCCTTTGTGCCTCCCTTCAATTTCCCATGTAGGTTTTCTAGACAAGCTCTATTTCACTTCCCTAAGCTTCCATTCCCAAGAAATCTAGCTTGGAACTCGAATTTTGGACAAGACAATGGGCTAGGCGTGTGGGAAGATGGGCTAGCAAAAAATCCCTTAGTCTTCCTAGGTTCCTTTTGCCCCTTGATTCATCTAGAAGGTTTCTAACAAGTTAACAAGTGACAATTCTTCTAGGGTAGGCATGCAAGCCACTTCTTGGTTCTTTCCTACATTTCTCTCTCCCTCTTATTCCACTATCAAGGCTAGATTCTTAGTGTAACATTTACCTGACACATAGCACTAGTGACTTAAGATTTAGGTCATGGGCCTAAAGCCATTGGGCCTATTTTCTAAATAGGGCCGAAAATTACAAGGTAATGTAAGGTCACTCTCCTCTTGGGCTCAACTTACTAAATCAAAGACTCTAAGGCCTTCCAAAGTAACTAAGGCTCCTAAAATGCCATGGCAACCTAGAACGAATTCTAAAGGCCAAGTCTAGACAAACTTGGGTCATCGCAAAAACCCCATCTGACCTTCACATGTGAACCTAGTTGCCTCTGTACCCTTCCCATTAGCCGAGTTATTGACCTATGGTTAATGATGCTCATTACACAAAGCTGTACACACACATGACAAGCTGAAGTTGTCATTGAGGACTACCAAGAATCAAACCTCCCCATCTCTTCATTTTACTTCTACAAACCAAGACTTATAACTTCCCCTTCCATTCCTCTTTTCATCCCATGCCTCACCAATAGTAACACAAGGTCTTGTGATGAAATTTTCTTTAAATCCTTTAGAAGAGAGTGAACCCGAGAGCTAGTGTAAGCATCCTTGGAGAGTTGATTCTTGTGTGCATCAAAGCTTTGATTTCATGAGTAGATCTTTCATACTCATTTTCATCGGAAGTTAGATCAACATGTTCAGTTTTGATTTGAGTCATAAAACTGAGTCTTGATTTGATTTCATTTGAGTTTTATGATTTCGATGCAAGCTTAAGGTTTCTAGATATTGGCTTGTGTTAATCTTGAAATGTAGCAATGGCATGAGTTAGTATTATGATATAGGCTTAGTTAAAGGCCGATTATAAGTGATCATGGGTGTATATTTTAAAAAACAACATGTTATTTAAGGATCTAGTCCAATATTTTAGATTAAGAATGAATCATGATTTCGGTTTTAGGGTTTGGATAATGTTTGAAGTTTCATCTATATCATGAATTATTTGCTTAGTCTTGTGTCATGACATCTAGGATTGAGCACTTCGCATGCTAGAAATTAGGACATGTGATCTTAGTGTTCATATGCAAAGGAAAGGCTAGGAACATCATGTAAAGTCTCGGGTTGTGATATTTGATGGTGTGTTTGTGTTAGTTAAGTTATATGATGAAGATATGGTGATGTATAACATGAATCTAAGGTGTTGACATGTTATTAAGCTTTGATTTAGAATGTTCTTAAGTGTTAACTTGCGGATCAAGAGGTTTCCATATGATCTTAGGCCTAAATCAAATTTGCTACGTTATGTGTTATAAGTTCTAGTTTTGGTAAGTTTCTTGTGGTTATTGCACGATTCACTAATTTCTAAGGTAAAAAATGGATTTAGAATAAGAAATACACATGGTTTGTAAAGTTCTGTGAAACTTGGGCTGAAATGAAAATAGTGAAAGTTTAGGGCTATATTTTCAATTTTTGAAGAGTTAAGGGACAAATTTGCAAATATTATTCTAAGAATTATAGATTCTGGAACTTTGATAGTTTTATTATTTCTAATTTTAATAAATCTCTTATTTCATGTGATGTCCAAAAACGCCGATTGGGCTTGGACAGTGTCTGAAGCATAGAGACATGCAACCCAAGGTTACACACCCCTCACACAGGACAGTTAATATGAAATGCACCTAGCATGTTTCTAGCAATATGCAATAATAACAGGGGAATAATTAAACTAGTAATGGTTTGAGAAAGTTCCATTAATCCCAAAACAAGTGCTATTAATCCCAAAAATAATTGTTTGAAAGTTCCATACATAAGTTAAGTTCTTAAAACCTTGACCCTTCCAAAATCATCAAGTATCAGACTAAGATAACATCCAAGAGCTCATAAGATTTCATGGACCTCGAAAAGACACATCAAGACGACTTTTAGGTATTTGTGGATATAGTCAAAATGATTCTCAAAGGTGAGGGCTTCATCCCCTTCGGGAGTCCAATGCGATACATAGTCTCCGATGAAGAGGTATTGGATATCCTTTAGTAAGAGTGAAACAGCCTCCACATAAGTATCGGCTATCCTATAGCGGGCTTCTATGGTGTTCTCATCCTTAATCATTAGGCCATTCGTCTATCTCACTTGCTATCCTCTATTGTTACAACTTCTACCATTACAAGGGGAATGTTAATGGTGTAAACTACCACAGTGAACTTGAAACAATGTACCGAGATAACGTAAGCATGAACGTGCAATTTTGTCAAAACATATTTTTCTCACATCTAGATTTCTTTTCAAAATCATTGAACTTGAAACAATGTGTCATTTCATTTTAATCATTTATACACTTATTCAGTATAACAATGTATGGACACCTCGCGACTACTCCTATGAATTGTGGACTCGCAGCTAGTCACCAGATCACATTGCCTATCCTTTGATCGGGTATGAATACGTCATATATAAAGATGCTCAGGCAGATCGTAACACCTTTATCGTGAGCATTCAATATGACACGGTAGTTCTATGATGCCCCCAAACCCTAGCTTGGGATGTAACAGACACTTGGAGCGACGGGAAATACAACACAAGGTTATATACCCCCTTTCATGATAGTTAATACGCAATACATCCTAGTATGCAACTAGCAATATGCAATAATTCCAGCGGAATAAGGGTGATTAGTTATAACTCATGCAAGAATAAACTAAAATATCCCAATAGCATTATTAAACATCATAAGTTCAAACTTAAGGATAGAATTTCCTTAATACAAAATACTTAATACAAGTTCTATTGTTATATCAACTATTTCATATGCTCTGAAGTATGAAGAGATAATGCTTATAAGCATCAAAATTATATATAGTCTTCGCTCATGGTCTGGCTCCTCTTCACCCATCTGTATCCAGCGGTCCTTCATGTTCTTCCTCTACTAGTCCTTACACAATTTTTGTCATTCCGAGAGGAATGATAATGGGTCCATAAGGGTGAGATTTACTTGAAATCTTAATAAGTTAAACAACCAACTTGCACAGAGATAAGATATGCATGATTAATGATAAACATGAGATGCATGCAATTATATGCAAAAAAAAAAAATTCCATATTTGTCTCCCATCCAGGTTCCTCAACATTCTCTAAAAAACTTTGATGCACTTTCTCTTCCAGAGAACATTTTCACTTTCTCATTTAAAAAACATGACATTTCGAAAGAGAACATTTCATACCTCAATGCTTTCAAAAATCATAACATTTCATCATTATTAAAGCCATCATTAACATATGTATGGTAGCAACTTGGTTTCCCATATGCACTGTGAGCACCTGCCAGTGATCGTAGCATAACACATGTTGACACTACGTCTTTGTTTGCAAACTTCATTCCCAATGCATTGGTCATAACATTTCATCATAACACAACATCATAACATATGCACCCATGTGACGACCAAGACTTTCGAGGCTTTTGTGTAAGCAAATACATATTTGCTTTTCTTTTTTTAACATAAGCCAATGAGAGTTTCGGCCTTCATAAAAAATTAGGGTTTTGAAGCCCAATGGAACTAGGGCTCACGCCCAACTCAAGTTATAGCATGCCACTTGTCATCCAATAGAGCTTGTGTTTAGGACTTGATGAATCTAGATGGAAATAAGGAAGAGGTAAGTTGGATCTAGGGTTTGGCTTACACGTCTACCATGGGAGGATCAACTATTTTCTTGCCATGTGTCACGCATACGTGGAGGTTTTGCTTGTAAGAAGAAGCTTTGTGACACTTGTCACTATGGGAAAGAGATAGAAGGGAATGCTTAGGTTATGGAAAAGTGGAGCCTAGGGAAGGCCAAGAGGCCATGGACGACAACCATGGAGAAAGAAGGTTTGCTTTTTGCCATGTGTCATACATGCGAAAAGGTAGGTAAAAAATTTGTCTTGGAAGATCTTGTGTAAGAACTCCTTGAGGTGGATGTCTAGGGCAAGGGTTTTTGTGCAAAATTGAACCAATCACATGCTTGTCCAAAAGTGTGGTGAAAGAAGATCTCCTAGGGAAGAGAGGGATGTTTTCGATAGCCCATGCACACACACACACACTCCTCAAATGCCACTTGGCACTCATGCACACATGTAAGAGATTGGAGAAGATATGAGCTTGATAAAAGACCATATAGCCACAAGATTCATTGAACTAAGACATGAAATAGAAGCCAAAAGAGGAAGGAAGCTTCGATTTTGGAGGAAGAAGGTGCCACATCAAAAAGGTGCTTTTGGTTTTCAAAACAATCAAATGATGAGCTAGAGGAAGAGGTCATAGGGTGACACGTCACTTGGCATCCATGCATAAGCTTGGCTCATGCAAGAAGCTTTTTGTGTCTATAAAAGGGGAAGAAGCCAAAAACCCTAGGACTTTTAGTCACTTTGTGAATTGCTCTTGAAGTATTTGACCATCATTTTCTCTCCAACTTTCTATCACATTCTCACCATCCAAACACTCCACAATACTTCCTTCTCAGCCAAGCACGCTTTTGAGAATAAGCAAAGTGAGAAGATACTTCCAAGAGAGGAATCATAGAAGGTATGAAGCTAACCTCACCCTTCCAACACACACACACACGCACAGTTTTAAGGGGATGGAGTTTCGGTTTCTAGCAAATTCATCTAGAACTCATGCTCACACACACACATTTGAGCTAGAAAGAGTTAGCTCATATTTTGAAAGGTTCTTCCATATGAACCCACACCTACACTCACATGGTTAGATTATGGCTTTTCTTCAAAGAAAGATAAATATAACCCTACTAGTTTTAAGCCTTAGAGCATGATGTTTTTTAGGATAAAGGCCACAGCTCTAGTGTTTCTATGAGTTAGGGTTTTGCTGAAGTTAAGTTTTAGTTTCAGGGGAGAAGGGTCCGAAAGTTTGAAATCTTTTTCTTGGGAAAAGATGTGAAGAGCTCTACACTTAAACACATAGGTTAGGATTTTCTTGAAAGATGAACCTAACTAGTATTGTATGTAATTTTCAGCTTGCTTGCTATATATATATATATATATATATACTTCAGATTTTTGTAAGTATACTTCTAACTTGTACTTGGATTTTTTGTGTATATGACATGTGAACTTGTTGATTGCTTAGTTTTGTGTGAATGTTCATGATATTGATATTTCTTCCATGTCTTGTAATCTCTTCTTAACGTGATTATCTAATGTATGAATAGAATGTCTATTGAAGTTCACATGTCATATACATGCCATATTAGGGTTCGGATTCTTGTATTGGACTAAGCTCCTGAAAATGTTGTCTATGACCACTAGGTGTTTTGGCCACCCATAAGTGTTCTTTGTAAAAGGTTTTGCTTAATACATTAGAAGATTCTAAGTTCATGAAAATTGATTGAAATGCATGTTTTCAAAAATAAGAGGTTTCAGCCAACACTATGGATGAAGTATGATCATTGGTGTTTTAAGTTTAATAAGCTAAAAATGATTCTTGGATATACTAGGGTTTGTATGTCTTGGCCCTTTCATGGAAAATGTTGAATGTTTGTCTTTTTGGTTGATGTTCAATGCACTAGTATTGTTATAAAGAACATGTCTGCATGTTCTAATATTTTCAAGCCATAACGCGAGATGTATTGCATGTATGAATGTCATATAGTTATGATGAAGCATTCCAGGATTTCTTGTGTCTCATGACAGTCTAAATTTCATTGTCATGCCGCATGCATTGGGATTGTGAAAACCTTTTGAAAGGAAAAAGAGTCCTTTTAAAAGTAAAGTTTTTATCACGACCCCAAATGTTGGGATGGAGGAATGTCCTAGTGAAACTCCTCTGTTCTCTCAGGAGTGTTTAAAATGGAGGGATC
This sequence comes from Juglans microcarpa x Juglans regia, assembly GCF_004785595.1. Taxonomy (NCBI): domain Eukaryota; kingdom Viridiplantae; phylum Streptophyta; class Magnoliopsida; order Fagales; family Juglandaceae; genus Juglans; species Juglans microcarpa x Juglans regia. The sequence goes on from NC_054605.1 coordinate 3,544,420, forward strand.
CCCTTGGGTCAGCGAAGTACTATCGGCAGATCTCGAATGGTTCTTAAAAGAAAAAGACACTGGAGCAGGATCGCACCTAAAGCTAATGGGTACACCTATGGTGGTAGCGAAAAGTGTACTACCGTAATATGAAAGACAAGACGTAGTTACCTTGGTCAAAATGACCAATGGTTGATGCGATAACTAGCAGGAAACACACGATGCATATGGGAGCCGTGAGGTATCCAATTATATCTTATAAGACAAGAAAGACCTTGAGCTCATAAGTATGTCTGAAGAACAAGTATGAAATGAAGAAAGAATGTTTTATGAAAGAAAAAGGTATGAAAGCCATGTTTTAAACGATGTCTTTTTGAAAGGTCAAATGTATAAGTAAAGTCTCATGTCCATGCATTCATTGTTAAGTTTGCTTTCATATGCTTATGATATTTGTTGCATGTTATCTGTTTACTTACTGAGATTTCTCCAAATCTCACTGTTATATTTTTCCCACTATCATTCTCCTCTTTTCGAAATGATAGAAGTGATTATAGGAAATCAAGAAGGTGCTAATGACAAAGCGTAAGAGGATGGCACCTCCTCCAGAGAGGATCGTGCCTAAAATGGTCTTAGGCCCAACCGAGCCTTCTATTTTGGACCACCATGAGTCTATTGATCGAGCAATTACTGAGATACTTCAGCAAAAAGAAAAGTTTAAAAGATCCAATAATCGAGATAAGGACTAGGCTTCAGAGAAGCGAGTGAAACCTGAATCTCGTTGAAGATAAAGATCAATGTTATGGGACCACTTTTGGGAAATGACTCTTTGTTTCACTTTAATGTTTTGGTCCCTTGTTTTGGGAGTGCTTTTGGAAACTCATAACTACTTTTGATGACTCTTATGGAATATGAAGTATTTTGGGATTTTATGTTCTTCGGTACCATGACTATTGTTCCGTTATTTGACTTAAGTTGACTTTCCGCTACGATATACTGCACACTACTAGTTATCATTAGCTGCATTGCATTTTAATTGTCATGTACGAAGGGCAGGTAACCCCGGTGTTGCATGTCCCAACATTTAAGTTTTCGCCAAATCCGAAGCAGAGGCTGGGAGTGCCACAACCCACCAAAATTACGTGCCATATACGACTTTGCTCTGGCATTCTTTAAAAAGAATCCATTCGAAACCCATTGACGGTTCTTTGTCAACCCAGGGGTTACGACTTCATTTTTACTCACTCCAGAGTAGATAAAGGAGTTCTACTAGGATAATTCCTCATCCTAGGCTTTGTGGTCGTGACAAAATTCATTTTCATGCTTATACTTGAAAAATGTATTCCATGGCATGTGCATATGTAACAAGCTTTCATGTGAAAATGATATTTGTATGCAATACGCTAAAAATGGTGAAATCTCACATATTATGTAAACAAGTAATCAAATGTTTAGTGATATATCATATGATGTTTCATACTCAAAATGACATTTATAAAATGAATGCGGCACTTATACAAGAATCATAAATAACTTACTACTATGGAAGACATTCATAGTCAAAAAGTTTCCAAAATGGGTATTCACAAAAATACCCCTAAACTCTCAAAAATTGCCACTGAGGCCTTAATTTTTCACTATTTGCAAACAAATCTCAAATTTAACCAAACTTCATGGACCTCATATTTTTAATATTGTAAAACCATCTATACCCTTAAAATTGTAAAATTCAAAGTGGAACTAGCTCAAACATACACAGCCCGTGGCATGCACTCTAGTAGACGCCTAAGTGTACTTTCAACTATTAATTCCTATGAATGCAAGCATATGCAATTTTCTTAAATCACAAATAATCTATATAGTCATTATTGACATGATAAAAGCTAAACCTTAGGTGAGCAAGTTCATCCCAACACTTAATCATGGCTAAAATCATTAATCTTCATTAATCATTCATTAATCAAGCATGATGCTCTTAGCCTAAATCACCAAGGCATGCTTTCAAAATTCACCCAAAACATGTATTTTCATTCTCACCCAAATCACAAGATCTTCTAAATGCTCACTGATCAAGCCTACGTGAAATACATCAAAACTTCATAAAATAAGCATGATTTAATCAAAACCATGCATACTTGATGATCAACACAAGGTAGACTTAAAACCTATCTTGGCATGCTTCTAATCTCAAGATCAAACCTTCAATGATCATTCCAAGACATTAACAAGTCATATCAAAATATGCTAAGGCATGACATAGCTAAAATTTTCTCTTAAAACAATTTAAACACTTAATCCTTCCATAATGAACTTAGTTTTGAATCGGTAACATTTTCTAAACTTAACCAAAATTCACTCTAGCACTTGAAAACAAGACTTGAAATGCAAACTAAGATCAAGGGCAAGAAAACTTACAATTTTCGTGGCCCTTAAAGCTCCCAAAACCACTTCACTCGAGAACTCTTAAGAACTTCACTTGGTTTCACTCTATTGCTCACTAAGGGGAGAAATGCTCTCAAGACTCAAGAGACGACTTGGAGGAGAGGTGTGGAGAAATAAGGGGGTGAAGGGGATTTTTATAGGCAGGCAAAGGGATGGAAATGTTGGCCTAAACCCTTGGGATTGGGTGGTGGTGTAAGGTGCTGAAATTTCAAATTGCCTTCATCAGCTTGTGTCATCTTGCGCAGGGGGAATAGTGGCCTCAAAGCACCATGACCTCATCAATTCAGGTGCTACATTGAGCCTAAAGAAGTTGGTCTAGTTGTGGTGCAGAAGGAAGAGAAGAAAAACTATAAAAAACCATCCATGGGGCTGACGGGATCAAGGTGGTTTTCCTTCGACAATTTTGTTCATTGTCTTGACTCATCACCGTGGCTGATTTGTGTAGGTGCAAGGTCACTTATTGAAGGCTTTTGCAGGTGGTAGGAGGTGGAGGGTTGGCTGCCAAGTGATCATGGAGGTGCAGCTCAAAGAAGATGATGCAAAGGAGGGTTGTTACTGAAATGGAGTGGTGCACAAAAGCCATTTGGTTTTGGTGCCTTCTTTGGGTGGAAAAACCTGGTCAAAAGGTTCATGATAACCATGAGGACCTTTTGGGTATTGGTTGGTGATGGAGGTGGTGTGAGATGGTGGCTAGCCAAGGGCAAATGGGAGGTTGAAACTCAACAAACTTGGTTTCCATCCAACTAGCACCCAAGGTGCAATCGATTGGGTGTTTTGGTTTGGTTCTTGAAACCAAACTCATCCAAGGCTTGTCTAGGTTCAAAGGGGTCTCATGAAGTGTTTAAGGACTATAGTGACCTTAAGAAAAAGGCACAAAAGATTGGGCTAAAGGGCAAAACAGTCCATGCACACAAAGGGCACACGTGTGTCGATTGGTGTAGTTTGGTGTTTGATATGTCATTTCTTCTAATGGCATGGGTGGAGATTTATCTAGGGTCCTAATATGATCTAAGAATGATGTAACTGACTAATGAAACCAGAAAATTTGAGATCAAAAGGGTAAAAAAGATTAAGAAAGAAAATTAAGCTCTAAAACATGGTTTAAAGATCACTAATCATAGGTAAGTTGATTAATGGTCATAACCCAAGTTCAAAACTTAATTTGGGTACTTAGGGTATGACATGGGCTTGAGGAAACCCATGGTATGGTATATTGGGCTTTCAAAATGAAGAGTGAAATAGAACAAAACAATGTGCCTTGTGGGCTTAAAATGGCCATTTGTGTAAGTCTCTTGGGTGTGGGCTTTTGGTGTGGGTTAATGAGTGGGCCTTATGTCCAGATTTTAGGGCTCATCTAAGGCTTCAAAGGCCTACCAAGTTTTGGTCCAAAAGGCAAGTCTTTCTAAGGTTGGACCAAAGGCCTTCACTCTCACCAAGTTAGGCCCAAAGGCTTTAAGCCTTCTATACATTGGGCTTAACTTCTAAGGTTCTACAAGAAAGGTCTATATTCTTATAGGGCTTATGGTACCTATTATTAGCCCATCAAATCCTTAGTGAAATAGAGGCCTAAAGCCTTATATCCATCAAGTAGGGCCTAAAGTCTTATGTCTATCAAGTTGGGCCTAAGGCCTTAAAGTCTCTCCTAAGCCTTTATACCCAAAAAGTTTGGGCCCTTAATAAACCAATCTCTTGGGCCTTCCTAAATCCATCAAAAATTTAACCCAAATTACTTAGCCCAATAAGTTGGCAAATTTTCCAATATGTCATGTGTCATTCCCTTATGGGCCTCTTGGCATCTTATCCTTAAAATTAATAAAGCACTAAAAATTCTCCAAAATAATATTACTAACAAATCAAGCTCCAAAAATTTCTTTTTTCCTCAAAACTCAATATTGCAATAGAATCTTCTAATAATTTTTTCAAACCCAAAGTATATGGCATTTTTGCCAACTCAAGTATCCAAACTTACTCATTCTCAAATAGCCCAACTCCTAATTAACTTGGATTAAGGCAACTAAGGTCAAGGCCTAAGGAGCTTTTTAGGCCAGGGGTTACGTCCTCTCCCCTTAATAGAAGATTTCATCCTCAAAATCAACACACATATACTATATACACATACCTACCAGAGATTTTATCGTCCCGATCAGGATGATGAATCCTCAGCAACATCCTTCTCATCTGATATCTCCTCCTGAGTGTGGTAGAAGAATCTATCTTCCTCCAAGTCAGTACGCGTTAACTCGTCCTTCCATTTCTCTCCATTGTTCAATCGATGCGTCTTCGATCTATGGAGATCCCTCTTCATGGTATCATATGAGACGAAAAGAGGGGTCGATGACTCTGAGGTATCCGTGAAAGAGATAACTAGATACAACAGTTATTGATTTATCCTCTTTCTCTAAGTGACTTCTTCAACTTTGTGATTTTGCCAAAGCACCTTCACTAAATGAATTTTTTTGATTCCCAAGTTCCTTTTCTTTCAAGTCCATAATCTGAACGGAAATTGCCTCATATGTCAAGTTGGATTGTGACAAAATTTCCTCCAAATCTTTAGGGCAAAAATTATGGCAGCTAACTTTAAGTCGTGGGTGGGGTAATTCTACTTGTGGCTCCTTAGTTGTCGAGAAGTGAACGCGACGACACTTTCATCTTGCAAAAGTATGCATCTAAGTCTTGATAATTTAGAGAAACTCTCTACAAACCTTTGGTTATAACCGGCTAATCCTAAGAAACTTTGGACCTTGTGTACATTGGTAGGATGCTGCCAATTCATTACTACTTCAATCTTACTAGGATCAACCACTACTCATTTACTCAAAATCTCATGCCCTAAGAAGTTTACTTCCTTGAGCCAAAATTCACACTTGCATACAAACTATGTTCCTTTAATCTCGCTAGCACTTAAGCTAAGATGTTGCCTATCTTCCTCTATCTAAACCTTCAATGCCTTTAATTCTAATGGGGCCATTCGATATGGTGTTCTATTTGTGGCAGGTTTTAGATCTATAACAAGCTCTGCTTCCCTATTTGGGGGTAATCCTGGTACACCATCTGTGAACCTCAAGAAAATCCTCAACCATAGGTATCCCCTGAATCCCCTTATCCCTACTGGAGTCTTCAAATATCAAAGCCAGATTGGCTATAACAACGTTAGCGATGCAGTTTCTAAAAGCTAGGATCAAAAGGGGGAATAGACTTTATAGTTCCTCCCATAAAATGGATCCTACCAACTTCAAGTGAGTCAATCACAATCTCTTTCCTCCGACAATCTATCTTGGCATAGTGTTTGGATAACCAAGCCATTCCTAGTATCAAATCAAATCTCAATAGACTGGAAATAATAAGATCTACTTCCTAATCCTGCCATCTAAACTTAGAGGGAAAATCCTTAGGACTCGGGTACACTTGATTGTACTTCCATCGGGAATTGTAACTACTATGGTTTAAGGTAAAGATTCTATCGACAGGTTACACGTTTGTTGCTGACACAAAAGACCTCGTTGTGCTAGAGCCAAATAAGGCACATGTCGTATCTCTGCATATCGTGATATTACTTAAAGCATAATCATCCACTATCATCTACCTAATGGGTAAATCAGCAGGACTAACTTCTATAAAAAGAGAAGGGTACTTAAGGAAAAATACTAGGAACGGCTTCCATTTCTTCAACTCCTAGTGCTTCCTCGTCCGTATCACTAGGGGTAATATCCTAAATGCAGCCTTGGGTAGGTGACCTCTAATTTGACTTGTTACTAGGGCTATGAGCATTTCTACCTCCTTGAGTACTTTGAGGTTCCTGAATCATATTGCATGTCTGACTACATTTGAAGTATACTCCCAATACAAATTTGCAATTCACCACTGTGGGCCTTTCCACACTTTTGACAGGTAGCAAGTGGGGTAGGCAGAACACCATTTCCCTTGTTAGATCCTTGTGTACTATCCTCCTCTTGATGTTACTTCCTTATATAGTGAAGGGAGAAACCCTCTTCCTCTCCATGCTAATTTGAGCCACAACATTTCGTTGCTCCGCTTCCTTTATTATGGCCACATTGACTAACTCCTGGAAGTTATCAATGCAAAAATCGGCCACGTAACTGTGAATCTAGGATTGTAGTCCGCCTTGAAACTTTTGAGCCTGCATCTTTTTAGTGGCTATCAGGTGTGGAGTGAACCTTCCTAGCACCATAAACTTAGCAGCATATTGCTCAACGTGAGGCTTCCTTGCACCAAGGTTGCAAACTCCTGTACTTTTTGCTGCTTAACTGATTCCGGGAAGAATCTATTATCAAACCCATCCTTGAATCCATCCCAGGTTAAAGCAACTATGTTACCAAGCTCTCGAACCAACAGCTATCTCTTGGTATCCCACCAAATACAGACTTCTACTTGTTGCAGATCGCTAGTGTACTATACTTTTTGCTCTTCAGTACAATCACTGATCTTGAAAGTTCTTTCGAGATCTAGTAGCCATTTATTGGCTCCAAGGAATCCTTCCGTTCCTAGGAAGTTAGGGTATCTATATATCATAAATTTCTCATATGAACATCCTTTATTTTCTACTTGATCTTGCCTTTCCATCTAAGGGTGAGGCTGCTGCTAATTCTATCTAAGGATGATCTCCTGTTGTTGCTTCATTGTCTTCATCATTTGAAAAATTGCATATGCCAAATCATCTCTTCCATCCAAAGGGTGATATTGCTATATGCGGGTGTTAAAACCTTCAATGTTCCTTTCTAGTTTGCCATGTGCCACCATGTTTTAATCCTTCCAACTCCTAAGATGTATGCGTATCAGATCCAGCTCCATCTACAGGATTCAAGCCTATGCAAAACTAAAAATTCAAACTAACATTCTGGCATAAAATTCCTAAGGACGTGTGGGTTTACTAAGAGACGTAATTACTCTGATACCACCCTGTGACACTCCCAACCTCCGCTTGGGATGGAACAGAGACTTAGAGCATCGAGACATGTAATACAAGATTACATACCCCCATACATGACAGTTAATATACAATGTATCCTACAAGTGCAACTAGCAGAATGCAATATTTGCAGCGGAATATGGGTGATTAGTTATAACTCATGCCAGAATAAACTAAAACATCCCAATAACATTAATAACCATCATAAGTTCAAACTTAAGGATAGAATTTCCTTAATACAAAATATTAATACAAGTTACATGGTTAGATCAACTATTTCATACGCTCTAAAGTATGAAGAGACAATGCTTATGAGCATCAAAATTATATCTAGTTTTCACTTATGGTCCAGCTTCTCTTCAACCATTGTATCCAGTTGTCCTTCATGTTCTTCCTCTACTGCTCCTGACACAACTTCTATCATTCTGGGAGGAATGATAATGGGTCCACAAGGGTGAGATTTACTTGAAATCTCAGTAAGTTAAACAACCAACTTGCACAGAGATAAGATATGCATGATTAATGATAAACATGAGATGCATACAATGATATGCAGGAAAAAAAATATTCGTATTTGTTTCCCATCCAGGTTCCTCAACATTTTCAGAAAAACTCTGATGCACTTTATTTTTCAGAGAACATTTTCACTTTCTCATTTCAAAAACATGACATTTTGAAAGAGAACATTTCATACCTCATTACTTTAAAAAATCATAACATTTCATCATTATTAAAGCCATCATTACCATACTTGTGGTAGCAACACGGTTCCCCATATGCATCATGAGCACCTACTGGTGACCGTAGCACAACTCATATTGACACTGCATCTTTATCTGCAGACGTCATTCTCAATACTTTGGTACTATAATATAACATCATCATAACATCATAACATATACTTGCACCAGCTTTAGGTGTTATAACATTTGACTTCGCTCCGACGTTCGTTTAAAATAACCCATTCGAAACCTATTGATTGTTCTTCATCAACCTAGGGGTTACCACTCCATTCTTAAACACTCTAGAGTGGATAAAGGAGTTTCACTAGGGTAATTCTCCATCCTAGCCTTTGGGGTCATGACAAAATTCATTTTCAAGTTATGCTTGAAAAATGTATTTCATGACATGTGCATATCTAGCAAGTTTTCAAGTGAAAATGACATTTATATGCAATATGCTAAAAATGGTGAGAATTTTACATGTCATGTAAACAAGTAATCAAATGGTCAATAATGTATCAGGTAATGACCTGAGTTTGTCAAGACATGGCCCATAAAATTCATTCTTGGTTGCCATGCCATTTTAGGAGCCTTAGTTTCTTTAGAAGATCTTAGAGTCTTTGATTTAGTAACTTGAGCCCAAGATGAGAGTGACCTTAGATTACCTTGTAACTTTTTACCCTATTTAGAAACCCAGGCTCAATGGCTTTAGGCCCATGACCCAAATCTTAGTCACTAGTGCCATGCGCCATGTAAGTGTTACACCATGAATCTAGACTTGATAATGGGATAAGGGGGAGAGAGAAGTATAGGAAAGCACCAAGAAGTGGCTTGCATGCCTACCCTAGAGGAATTGCCACTTGTCAACTTGTTAGAAACCTTCTAGATGAATCAAGGGGCAAAATGAACCTAGGAAGACTAAGGGATTTTTAGCTAGCCCATCTTCCGACACACCTAGACTCTTGTCTTGCCCAAAATTTGAGTTCCAAGGTAGATTTCTTGGGAAAGGAAGCCTAAGGAAGAGAAATAGAGCTTTTCTAGAAAATCTACATAGGAAACCGAAGGGAGGCACAAAAGATTTTGAAATTGGTCATTTTTGCCAAGTGTCATGCATGCACTAAGCCTCTAGAAGAATAGATGAAAGAACTTTTGTATGAAGGACAAATATGCCCTTAGGGTTTCAACTAACACACTCCCAAGCATCCATTCACTTGCCACTTGTCACTTAGATTATTTTTTGACCAATGGCACGTGAAAAGTCACCTAGGGAAGGAGCACTAGGAAGATGAAGCATCAACTTGTGAAATGGAAGGAGTGGACAGCTAGGGCTATGGCACACACCCAATGCCACTTGTCGTCTATGCCAAAAGTTACTTGTTGGGAAAAGGAAGAGGCATGAGATGTTTTACAAAGATGCCTTTAAAGAGAGACTCCCTTGCTTAAGGAAAGGAAGGGCATAAAGGGTAAAGAAGGGGATTTCGGCCAAGAAGGAGAAACCCTACACACCTCCTCTAAGATGTCCATTCCCAATGCAATCCAAGTGGGGAATTCTAAGAGTCATTCTCAACAAAAGAGAAAGGGGAAGAAGAAACCTATGCCACTTGTCATCCATGCAAGTATTTTGGAAGCAACCAAGGAGGGAAGTGAAGAGTCTACTATAAAAAGGAAGGGGTACACGCCTATAGGCATTTCTCTTGCCATTTTTTAGAATTTGCATGAACTCTCACTCTCTCCACACAATTCTCACATGTTCACTTAAAGATTCTCTCACTTTCTCATATTTTCTTTCCAACCAAACAAGGAGGATCCTTTCAAGAGAGAGGATTTCAGCACCATCAAGGATAGACAAGGTAAGGATCGGTTTTCTCTTAGTTTTGCACACACGTCATTGATGAGAATGCAAAGTGTCATATTTTTCTCCCTTAATGTTTAGTCTTTTATACTTATTTGGTTCCTAAATGTACTCATTATTCTTATATTTTTATTTAGGATGTAAATGGGTGGTTCTGGACAGTTTCGGCATCGCTTTGTAATATGCACATAACTCTCTCATACGATCTTCGATTGAGATGATTCAAGATTCTATGGAACACCAAGACAAATCTCTACAACTTTCATGTTTTGAGTTTTGAAAGATACTGGCTGCATAAAGGTCGAGATCGGGCTTGAAGTTGACACATCTGCACTGCTGACGTTCCAAAAGTTCAGCCTTATCATGCAATTCAAATATGCGATTTAATTGCAGACATTTTGGAGATCTGGTGCACGAGAGTTACAGCTGGAAAATACCACTTTCCTAGTTATATTAGGATTCTATTTTATTTTTTAATATTTTCCTTAATTAAGTCAGATTTGGATATGGTTATTTGAGGATAATGTTTAGAATATTTTAGGAGATTTGGTAGGATTTTAATAAGAGGCATGGATGTGTAAAAGAGGGGAAAAAATCATCGTACTAGGGCATCTCTCGCCCCTCTTCTCTAACTTCTCCTTCCAATTTTTATGATAGCTTTGTGTGGCTGTACTTTCATAATTGGTTGAAGGAAACGAAAGCCTCAAAATCAATAAAATTGTGAGATCTGATTTGTTTTTAGTGTTCAATTTATGCTTTGAGTACCAAATTTTTTTCTATGCCTATTTTCATGATTGTCTCGTTTAATTACTAGGAGGCCTACTAGTTTATTATTCGTTGCAATCTAATGCTAAATTAGACATCAAATCCGTAATTATTTGATCCCTCTAATTTGCGAAACAACTAAGATTTGATGATTTATTGCGTTAGAAATTATTAGATCTTAGGAAGAATGCTTGACGAAACTAAATGCAACCACATGTGCTTGTGTTGTTTAGCTTCATCGTTCTCTCTAATTCTTAAGGCTGCTACTATATTAAACCTTTAGAGCTTATCTTGAGTTGTTTAGTAGTTAAGGTTAATCAGATCGCTTGTTTTCTAATTAACTACGACTAAGGAGAGATAGGAAAATAACTCCAACGGTAAATATTCCAAGTATGAATTAATATATACATGCATCGATGATCAGTTGTAAAATTCCAATGGTGGATGTTGACTTAGACTAAGGTTTGTTCTTTTGATTGATTTCGATACTTTAATTTGAATTGTTCCTTAGTTGTTCTTCTTAAAATTGTTTTTGTTATACTCAAACCCCCCATCCTTGTTCATGTAGCATAAAACTAGGCTAAATACTCTCCGGATCCTTACTTGCACTACTACATGTATTTTTAGGAGTATAGGTTTGATTTTTGGTTGCCTACGACAGCACACCAGTCACTTTCTCAACCTAAAAATGAGATTCAAATCTCATAAGACTTCAGGAATGATAGAACACACACTTTCTACCCGATTTCTTGGTAAATGACTAAGGGTTTTTAAGAAACCCTTGAAGCCGATTAATGGGGGCGAGTTCAACCTCCATGTTTTCGACCACCACATGTATTTTTGTTTTACTTAAGGCTTTGTTTTACTTCATGAGTGAAATGTAGGGGTTTTAACCCAAAAAACCTAGAAGCCAAGTGGTTTAAGATCAAGTGATGCCCTAGAAATCGTCACACACTCAAGAACATGAAATAGGGTTTTTTGTTACTCTTTCTAATGTAGTATGTTCAAATTTACAGCTTGCTAGTATTTCTTTATGCGGATTTTTGTAAGTATATACTCAACTTACTCTTGGTTAATACTTGTATATAATTGTGTAAATCCGTTCATTATTGTGTTTGCTTTGTTTGCTATCTATTCACTATTTGTTTGAATATGCTAATATGATCTTGAGTAAATCTTGGAAGGATTTTTTATGAAAATGCCATGAAATACACCTATGTGTTTTGGTTTTCACTTGATTAAGGTTGGTGGTTTATGCAACATGATATTTCGGTTTGAATAAGTCTTGGAAGTTTCGGACCTTCGTCAAAACCTATGATTTCATGTTTTGTTTCACTATGCCTTGATTTCTATATTATATGCTTGAAGTGTGGAACATCTTTAAGTGATGATTCTTCATGTTTTTGTGCCTATGTGCTTCGGCCTAAGCAAGTTCTCATGATTCCATGTATGTGTTTTGATATATCATATGGTTTATGTTATCATGCTATGAAATGAACATGTTATGCTTGGTTATTTCATGCACAGCATTTCATATGTCATATGTCAAGTGTAAGTACGCATGTTATAAGTCTCATGTCACATGCATTTGGAGAAAAGTGTTTTAAAAAAAAGTGTTTTCAAAGAAAGTGTTTTTCAAAGAAAATGGTTTAAAAGTTTTATCACGACCCCAAGTGCTAGGGCGGGGGAATGCCCTAGTGGAACTCCTCTGTCCACTCTGAAATGCTTAATAATAGAGTGGTAACTCCTGGGTCAACAAAAAATCGTTGATGAGCCTTGAATGGATTCTTTTCAAAGATGTCGAAGTGAGAAAGTGCCTAACGCGAGTGGGTGCATAAGACATGTAACCCAACGAAGTAAGGTCGAGTTAATATGAATATATGTTTATGACATATTCATCATGGTGTACGAACCATTGATGGTGTGGTAACTAGCTAGAACACACGGTGCTAAGGGAAACCGTGTTGTGTCCACTCTCTGAACAAGAATAAGAGCTTATGTGATAAGGATCACTTAATGCAAATCTTGTGATATGTTCTGATAAGGCAAGTTCTGATTAAGATCACGTGAATAAGAAAAGTTAAGAAGTCTTTCTGAGAAATTAAGTTTTGTTACAAGTCAAGTTTTGGTCAAAGGCATAAGTCAAGTACATGTCCATGCACGTATTTCATGATATACCTCTTGTATGCTTGTATTAACTACGGTATGTTGTGTGACTACTTGTTGAGATTTTATGAAATCTCATTGTGGTAGTTTCTACTACCATTCCCTAACCAGAATGGTAGAAGTTGTGACAGGTGTAGTAAACGATGACCAAGAGAAAGAGAAAGGTGCCTCCTCCTCCAGAGAGGATTGTGTCCAAGATGGTTTTAAGTTGGCCTGAGCCCTTCATCCTGGAGCGACTCGAGACCATCGACCGAGAGATCACTAGTATAACTAGGGGGACAAAGATAAGACCTTGAAAAAGCGTGTGAAGCCCAAACCCGCTTGAAGACAACGAGAACTTAAGTTATTTTGTGAAAAAAAAAAAAAAATAGGACTTATGGTTTTAGACCTCAACTTTTGTGGAACTATGTTTTTTGGAGGTCCCGTGTTTTGGGAGATTTAAACTATACTCTATGATTTTGGAATGTTATATATTTATGATACATGTTTATGTTTTGGGCAATGTTGGGATATGATATTAGTATGGTACCATGTGCTTTGCAATTGCTTATCGCGTTACTTAGTTTATCTGACCTTTACTATTTTTCCGCTGCTACGTTATTGCATACTACTAGTGTACTTAAGTGCATACTATATTATCTGTCATGTACGAGAGGTGTGTAGCCTTGTGTTACTTGTCCCAGCGTCTCAATCACCGTTCAGTCCCAAGCAGGGGCTGGGGGCGCCACATATGATATGGTGTTTCATTCTCAAAATGACATTTATAAAATGAATGCAACACTTATACAAAAATCATAAATAAATTATCTAAGAGTAAGTTAGAAGCTAACTTACAAACTTCTCAAGTTTTGGAAATATCGTAGCGGCTGAAATCAAATTTGTATTAGGTTAGGATTTGTACTAATATGGAAGACGTTCATAATCAAAAGATTTAAAAAATGGGTATTCACAAAAATACCCCTAAACTCTCAAAAATTGTCACTAAAGCCTTAATTTTTCACTATTTGCAAACAAATCTCAAATTTAACCAAACTTCATGGGCCTCATATTTTTCATATTCTAAAACCTGCTATACCCTTAGAATTTTAAAATTCAAAGTGGAACTAGCTCAAACATACACAACCCATGGCATGCACTCTAGTTGATGCCTAGTGTGCTTTCAACTATTGATCCCTATGACTAAATGCATATACAATTTTCTTAAATCACAAATTATCACTGTAGTCCTTAATGACATGATAAAGGCTAAATCTTAGGTGAGCAAGTTCATCTCAACACTTAATCATGGCTAAAAATCTTAATCTTCATTAATTATCCAGTAATCAGGCATGATGCTCTTAGCCTAAATCACTAAGGCATGCTTTCAAAATTCACCCAAAACATGTATTTTCATTCTTATTTCAATCACAAGATCTTCTAAATTTTCATTGATCAAGCCTAAGTAAAATAAATCAACTTCATAAAATAAGTATGATTTAATCGAAACTCTGCATGCTTGATGATCAACACAAGGTAGAATTAAAACCTATCATGTGTGGCGTCCTCAGCCCCCGCTTGGGATTGCACAGTAAATAAAATGCCGGGTCATGTTACACAAGGCTACACACTTCCTCTTACCTGACAGATAATATACTATACACCTAAGTACACTAGTAATATGCAATCAATAACATAGCAACGGAAAAATAGTAAAAGTCGAGTAATCTAAGCAATGTGATAAGCAATTACAAAGCACATGACACCGTACTAACATAATATCCTGTAACGCCCCGTTCCCGGAGGTCCGGAGAGTTAAGTCTTAATACCTAAAATCAACTTAAATAACACAACTATAAAATCCAGAAAATCCCATAAAATATTAGTCCATTTAATCAATCCAAATATCTAAGTTTCTACATGGGGACAATAAAGAAAATCTCAATAACATAAATTAAAAACTTTCCAAAACTCGAAATTATCCTTAACTCATCAAATCAAAATATCCGAAAAATAAAATCAGTTTACAAACTACGACTCTCAAATAAGCGCTTGTACCCTCAGGCACTTATTCCACTTCGATCATCGCACCTTGCTAAAACTTCTTACTCTTGTTCTCCAGCTGAACCATCAAAATTGTCTGAAAAATATATGAAAATAAGGGTGAGTTATCAACAACTCAGTAAGTAGAGAACATATACTAGTGTTTAAACATGAGCATTTGTAGATATTAGAATGCAGAACAAAACATTTTCATTTTCGGAGTGAGGAAGAAAAATATGTTATCAAAATATCAGAGTGAAGATTTAGAAAAAATTTCATTCAAAAACATCCTTTGGCATAGCATAAATGATCATCATCATTATCAAAACATCATATCAGAACAGAAAGCATGTATAACCCCCGTGGTAGGGTTGTGCAATCTGTGGATAACCAAGCAGAACATAAATCACTCTGTCACCAAGGTGTACACTCAAAATAGAGACCACTACTATAACCCATGGCAGGGCCGTATCCACTACTATAACCCGTAGTTGGGCCGTATCCACTATTATTACCCGTGGTTGGGCAGTATCCACTATTGTAACCCGTGGTTGAGCCGTATGCACTATTATTACCCATGGTTGGGCCGTATCCACTATTATAACCAGTGGCAAGGCCGTAACTGAACAGAGCGGAAACAGAATCAAAGAGTCATGCCAAAGGTTTTCAGAAATCACATCTTATCCAAACAGAGTACTGAACAAAATCATATCATCTTTGCAATCAAAGTAGCTCCAAAGCATATTTGGAAGTTTCCTAAAAAATATCAAACAATAATTAATCGCCACCTATAACATAATAACACAATTTTCATAAATTTCCAGTCGAATACATATTTCAATATTTAAGCCTAAGATGCTAAAATGACCTATTTTATTATTCCTCAAAACCTAAAATTCTCATAATTCTCAAAATACCCTCATTTTTCCAAAACGATCAATTTCCATTTAATCGAATTCGTATTGAATAAGAATTTAATCGAGCAAGTATTAAAATAAATATAAAACTCAGTAAAAATTAATATTCAAAATATTTAAAATACCAACAACATTTTATAAATAAAAAGAATACATTGGTTACTAAAATTTCCATAAAATAAGTCATGAAAAACTCGTCTCTAAAAAAATAGGTTTGCTTCCTTTAATTAACAAGATTATTAAAATACAAATATAATATTTATTGAAACTTAAAGCAAAACTCATTTAAACATAAACCCAAAAAAAACTTCTCACCTGAAAACATTAGGTTAAACCTTCCATATATATATATATATATATATATATATATATATGAGGTTAAAATTAGCAAGTACCCAACCTAGGTTAAAACTTTTCATATATATAGTATATATATATAAAGTACGTATATATAACTTATAAGCATAAACCATACAAATAAACACACGGGATTAACACATGCGGCGGCAGGAACTTACCCAAGTGAAACCGAGGCATGGATTGAGGGTGAGGCACGACGGGGTTGGTTGGAGGGACTGTGGTGGCGCGCTAAGGAGCAGGAGTGTGGCAGAGATGCCGACGAGTTGGGCTGAGCACGAGAGAAAGAAAGAGAGAGAGAGCAACCAAGAGGGAGTGAGAGAGAATGAGAGAGTGATAAGCAAAAGAGAAAGTGATGAGGGAACAGAGAGAGAGTGATCACGGCATGAGGAAGAAGATAATACAGAGAAGAAGAGAGGGTTGTACGGTGGCGACGTGTGGTGGCTCCGGACAAGAATAACACTAAGTTGTTGATGCTCTGTTTTCGGGAGCTAAAACAGAGTATGCCGTGTGTTCCTCCTTCAACGGCTGGCGACGGTGGTTGGCTATCCATGGTGGTGAGGACAGCTGAAGGGGAAGGTCTCATAGTGAGGAAAAGAAGTGGCTATGGTGAGGCTTTGGGCCCTGGGTGATGGTCGTTTACGGTGGAAGTGGGTTGTGCTGCGGAGAAGCCGTGGTTGTTGTTTGTGTGGGGAGGAGTTGCTAGTGGTGGCAGCGAACGTAACCAAGGCGTTCTCTAAGCATGGCTATTGCGTACGTATAAATATGATGCGAAAACCCTAGAGATAAACCAAAAAAAGACGGGGTGCATGAGAGACATGCATGCGGAAACTGAGTCGTGCGTGTGTATGCATGTCGTGGACGAGAGGAAGACCTAGGGGGAAAAAAAGAAAATAGACGGAAAGAATAAAACGTGCGGAAGTTAACGTGTGAAAAAAAATAGATTAAAATAAAATAGAATAAACTAAAACAAAATAAATAAATAAATAAATAATTGAGCTTGATTGGGTCTGGGTGTTACATATCCCAACATTATCCAAAACCATAAACATGTGCCATAAAGATATAGCATCCCAAAAGCATAGAGTGTAGTTTAAATCTCCCAAAACACGGAACCTCCTCAAAACAATGTTCCTTAAAAGTTGAGATCTAAACCATAGGTTCTTTCTTTTCCACGAAACAACTTAGGTTCCCATTTTCTTCATCACTACTGTCCCATCAGGAGACAGGCACCAGAAGACCCCATGGGATTGTTGAGGCTCGGGCGGTGTCAAACCTAAGTCCTTTACAGTTGCCTTTGCTTCAGGCGAGGCCTTCGAGGCTCGCTCCAGATGAGTAGGCAATTGGTCCATATTCCACCAAAATTTCAGATTCTTGGATGGTTGATAGATCGTAGCATCGATCTCGGTCTCACTAATACTAGTTAGGATCTCCTTGAGAAGCTTAGCTGTGTGTTTGAATGCATCAGTAGTATAGTCATGGCAAGCCTGAATAGTATACTTGTCCTCTATCAATGAACCATCTTGGTTCATATTTCTTGGGAGTCTGGGGTACCTGTAACAACTTCTACGATTCCGGTTGGGGAATGGTAGTAGAAACTACTACAATAAGATTTCAAGAAATCTTAGCAAGTAATTACACAACATACAATAGTTAGCGCAAGGATACAAGAGGTATATCATGAAATGCGTGCATGGACATGTACTTGACATATGACTTGATCATTTTCAAAAAGACTTATAATAGAGACTTCTGCTTTTCAGAAAAACTTCTTAACTTTCTTATTCACGTTGATTTTAATTAGAACTTGCCTTATCAGAACATATCACAAGATTTGCATCGAGTGATTCCTTATCATATCACTCGATTTTTATCAAGTGACCCTTCGCATATCACGAGATTTTCATCAAGTGATCCTTATCTTATGAGCTCTTATCCTTGTTTAGAGGGTGGACACATCACGGTTTTCTTTAACACCGCATGTTTTTTCTAGTTACCGCACCTTTAGCGGCCTGTGCACCGTGATAAATACGTCATAAATAGATATTCATATTAACTCGACCTTACTTCATCGGATTGCATGCCTTATGCACCCACTAGTGTTAGGCGCTTCCTCGCTTCAGCATTCTTTGAAAAGAATCTATTCGAGGCTCGTCAAAGGTACTTTGTCGACTCAGGAGTTACCACTCTATTCTTAAGCACTCTAGAGTTGACAAAAGTGTTCCACTAGGACATTCCCCCGCCCTAGCACTTGGGGTAGTGATAAAACATATAAACTCTTTTCTTTGAAAACACTTTTTGGAAACACTTTTTTCCTAAATGCATGTGACATGTGACTTAAGACATACACACTTACACTTGAAATGTGACACATGAAATGTCATACTTGAAATAATCAAGCATAACATGTTCAATTCTTGGTCTGATAACATAAATCACATGAGATATCAAAATGCATACATGGAACTATGAAAAATGGCCTTGGCCAAAACATGTAGGTGCAAACATGAAGAATCATCACTTGAACATGCTTATTCTTCAAACATATTTGCTTAGAAATCATAGCATAAAGAAATTAAACATAAAATCATGGTAATTGACCAAGATCCGAAACATCTAGGACATGGTATAGCCAAATCATCAAGTAACACAAATCAACCACAATGTTTTCCTTAGAACCGAAACATGCTAAAAACATTCTTGCCATTTTCATCTTAATCCGAATCATATTATTCATGTAATATTCATATTCCAAGATCACATAAGCATATTCAAACAAACAAACAAGAGATAGCAAACAAAGCAAACAAATCAATGAAAGGATTTACACAAATATATACAAGTATTAACTAAGAGTAAGTTGAGTGTATACTTACAAAAATCCACGAAAGGAAATACTAGCAAGCTGCAAATTCGAATGTGCTTCATTAGAAAGTGTCTAAAAAACCTATTTTGTGTTCTTGAGTGTGTTAGGGTTTCTAGGGCATCACTTGATCTTAAACCATTCGGCCTTTAGGGTTTTTAGGGCCAAAACCCTTCATTTTACTCATGTTATAAAACAAAGGTTGAAATGAGATAAGTACACATGTGGTGATAAAAAACATGGAGGATATACATCCCCCACCATTCTGCTTCAAGGGTTCCTTGAAAATCCTAAAACCTTTTTCCATAAAAATGGGTAGAAGTATGTGTATTTCACCATTCTCGAATTCCTATGAGATTTGGATCTCATTTTAAGTTGAGAAGGTGACTTGTGTGTGTAAGACTAGAGAAAAACCGATCCTTGCCTTGTCTATTCTTGATGGTGGCAAAATCCTCCTTGTTTGGTTGGAAAGAAAGTGCGAGAAAGTGTAAAAATTTTCAAATGAAGTGTGAGAAGAATGTGGAGAAGATGAGAACACATGCAAAACTCGAAAAATGACCAAGAAAAATGTCTTGGGTGTGTGGCTCTATTCCATTTTTATAGAACTTTCCTCCCTCATTGGTTGCTTGAAGTCCATTGCATGTAAAGACAATGGCCTTTCCCTCTTCCTTCTTCTCTTTAGCCGAAAAGTACCCTTGGTGTTCCCCCCACCTTTGGATTGCATTAGGAAAGTGAAAGGCTTGTGGGTGGCGTGCGGGTTCTTCCCTTAGCCGAATCCTCATCTTCCATCTATGCCCCTTCCAATTCTCAACTAAGTGCATTGTATACTAGGGCAAGGAGGTAAAACAACTCCATGTCTCTTCCTTTTCCCAAGAGTGAAACTTTGCATGAGTGACACATGGCATAGGCATGTGCCATGCCCTAGCCATCCACTCCCTTTTCCACTTCCCAAGTTGATGTTTCATCTCCTAGTGCTCCTTCCCTAGGTAACTCCTCATGTGCCATTGGTCTAAAGGTAACTTAAGTGACAAGTGGCAAGTGAAGAGGTGCATTGGGAATGTGGTAGCCGAAATTCTAGGTGCATATTAGTCCTTTGATACAAGAGTCCTTTCATCAAAACTTCTAGAAGCTTAATGCATGTTTGACACTTGGCAAAAGTCTGACAAAAATCCTAAATCCCATGTGCACCCCCCTTCGGTTACTCATGCAACTTTTCTAGAAAAACTTCCTTCCTCTTCCCTAGGCTTCCATTTCCAAGAAAATCAACCTTGGAACTCGAAATTGGGCCAAAATCATGGTCTAGGCACGTAGGAAATGGGTTGGCCGAAAATCCTTTAGTATTCCTAGGTCTTTTATGTCTATTGATTCTTCTAGAAAGTTTCTAGCATGATGACAAGTAGCAAATCCTCTAGGGTAGGCGTGCAAGCCACCTCTTGGTGTTTCCCTACACTTCTCTCTCCCCCTTAGCCCACTAACAAGTTGAGATTCATAGTGCAACACATGCATGACACATGGCACTAGTGACTAGGGTTTGGGTCATGGACCTAAAGCCATTGGGCCAAGGTTTCTAAATAGGGCCGAAAATTACAAGGCATTCTGGGCTACTCCCCTCTTAGGCTCAAGTTTCTAAATCAAAGAGTCTAAGGCCTTCCAAAATAACTAAGGCTCTTAAAATGCTATGGCAACTAAGAATAATTTTTTTGGGCCATGCTTAGGCAAGCTCGGGTCATCACATCATGGCATGCTTCAAATCTCAAAATCAAACCTTCAATGATCATTCTAAAACATTAATAAATCATATCAAAATATGCCAAGACATGCCATAGCTAAAATTTTCACTTCAAACAATTTAAACACTTAATTCATCCTTAATGAACCCAGTTTTGAATTAAGCATGGTAACTTTATCTAAACTTAACCAAAATTTATTCTAACACTAGAAAACAAGACTTGACATGAAAATTAAGATCTAGGGAAAGAAAAATCACAAATGTCGTGGCCCACTTAAGCTTCCAACACAAGAACACCAAGAACTTCAAGAACACTCAAGCTCACACAAAATTTTCGGTTTTTCTCAACAACTAAGCCGGAGATGGCTCTCAAATGCTCAAAAGGAGCTAGAGTTGAGGTGTGGAGGAAATGAGGGGGTGAAGGGGCATTTTATAGGCAGCCAAAGGGGAGGAGACATTGGCCTAAACCCATGGGATGGATGGTTTGGGTGGTGGTGTAAGGTGCTGAAATTTCAGATTGCCTTCATCAGCTTGTGTCATCTTGTGCAGGGGGTATAGTGGCCTACAATCACCATGAACTCATCAAGTCAGGTGCTACATTGAGCCTAAAGAAGATGGTCTGGTCGTGGTGCAGAAAAAAAAAAAGAAAAAGAAAAACAAACAAACATCATACATGGGCAAATGGGTTCAATGGGTGGTTTTCCTTGGATAGATTTTGGTTTTTGTTTTCTTTGGCAGGGAAAAAAGAGTCAAAATCTTATGATGGTCATGAGAACCTCTTAGGGATTCGGTAGTGATGAAGGTGGCATGGGGTGGTGGCTCAACCAAGGCAAAATGGGAGGTTGAAACTCAACCAACTAGGTTTCCATCCAACTAGCACCCAAGGTGCAATCGGTTTGGTGTTTTGGTTTGGTTCTTGAAACCAAATTTTTCCAAGGCTTGGTCTGGGTTCAAAGGGGGTCTCATGAGGTGTTTAAGAACCATAGTGACCTTTAGAAAAAGGCACATAAAGATTGGGCTTAAGGGCACAAAAGTCCATGCACACAAGGGGCACACTTGTGTCGATTGGTGTAGTTTTGGGGTTTGATATGTCATTTCCTCTAATGACATGTGTGGAGGTTTATCTAGGATCTTAGTATGATCTAAGAGTGATGTAATTGAGTAATAAAACAAGAAAATTTCAGATCAAAAGGTTAAAAATGGTTTAACTAACAGGTGTAAGACAGCAAGAAAGGAGCATTGGAAAGGTTTTTCCTGTAAGCATGAGGTAGCTGGTATAGAAGAAATCAATGATTGTTTGAAGATAAAAAGATCTCGACAGAGGAAGTTTTCAATCAAGTACTGAGTCTGCAACAAAGTTTTGAGCAAGGGAAGGACAGATCTCGATGCAGTTTGAATCCTAGTTTTAAATGGCAGCCTCCACCACAAGGTGCCTTTAAGCTTAATATAGATGGTGCCATTTTTTATGAATGAGGGTATGCTGATATTGGCACGGTACTTAGGGACTGTGCAGGAGAGGTTATCATGACAATAACAAAAAGAGAGATAGCAGTTCAAGAATCTTCTAATATAGAATTGCTAGCTCTCTTTAGAGGCTTACAACTATGTTTACAACTTGGAATACACCATTTGATCGTTGAAAGCGATGCTCTCTTAGTAGTGAAAGAAGTTGAAGACTTACAACAATGAGAAAATCTGGTCTTAGATGTATGACAGATGATGCAAAGATTTCAGAATTGCACAATTGAACATGTTTGCATATTTTCAACTGTTGCAGCACACACACTTGCTAGATATGCAAGAGATGTTGACGATTTAATTGTTTGGTGGGAGTTTGTTCCCCCATGTATTCAACACCTCATTTGGACTGCATTTTAAACTACTTGGCATGCTCATATGCTCCAAACCAAGTACCACGTTGTGATGCCCCCAGCCCTGGCTTGGGATTGAACAATGACTACGTCGTCGGGGTATGCAATGCATCTAACATGTTACTGGCAGTATGCAATAACTCGTAGCGGAAAGTATAAACTATGTAAAGTTTGGAGCAAATACAAAATTCATGGTACCAAAGAAGGCAATTATATCATCCCAAAAGTTGTAAGTCATAATAATATTCAATAAACATTAGGGGTCTCCGATAAAACAAACCTTGATTTATGAAACAGGAAACTTTAGTAGCACCAAGACCCCTTCACTAGTTACACTCCAAAAAATTCCCCTTGTCTGCAGGGGCTAGGGCTCAAGAAGTCCAAAACTAGAAGCAACGTCCTTTGCCTTAACAAAACAATCTCTTGCTTGTTTAAGATATCTCGTCATAAAATCCATGTGCCCTTTTATCATAGGGACTTATTTTGGCTCGGATGACTCGGACCCATGTTCATCCTTATTAATTGCTTCTAGAATATCCTTAAGATGCTAAACTGTCAGCTCCAAACTGCCGACAACAAAGTTATAACGAGTCTCTACAGTAAACTCATCCTCTATCAACTCATTAATCTCATTCATTGTTCTTAAGGTCTTGCGTACCTGCCATAACTTTTACTATTCCGACTTGAGAATGGTAGTGGAAACTACCATGGTGAGATTTCAAGAAATCTCAGTAAGTAAACAATCAACATACAACAGATAATATAAGCATACAAAGGCGAACCATGAAATGAATTCATGAACATGTACTTGACATAGCAAAAACACTTGTGCAATTTGATTTTTCAATATCACGTGACAAAGTTCTTTTGACTTTTCAAACCACATCTTTTTCCTTTGCACTTTGAACAATTTGATACATATCTTTTACTTATGGCCTTATCTTTACTTGTAACAATATGGTTGGATATTTCACTGCTTCCCTACATACCATGTGTTCCCCACTAGGACTCTCGGCTTCCTCCCTTCGCTCTGGGGTTGGTTGGGTGGGGATGCGTGAGATGTACGTGGTGTTTGGTTGGTGAGAAATTGGAGAGGTGAGCTTACTTTCAGGGTAGGGGAGAGAGAGAGAGAGAGAGAGAACAAGTGATCTGAAAATGAAAAGTGGCAGAGTGATGTGTGCCCCTTGGGCGCCGGCCCTTAAGCTCCCCTTTTTATAGTTCCCCAAGTTCCCAGGCTATCCTGATTTCCTTATGGATGCATGAATGCCAAGTGTCACAAGTCCTTTTGGCTTGGCCAAAACCCCTTCCCCTTCTTCTTCATGATTATTTTTCCTTGGGACAAGTGGCTTGTCATCTTGCTTAAAAAAATCAAAACCCTAAATGCCCTTAGGGCGTGATACACTATGTGGTCCAAGTTCATTGAAACTCTAGGGCATATTTGTCTTTTGATGAAATCATAATTCTAGACTAGGTCCGTATGCATGCTTGCCAAGTGGTAAGCGGTGTGTGAGTCTTGCCCTAGCCACCCACCTCTTTCTCTTCCTCTCACAAAGATTCTTCTGGAATCTTGATAAATGCGTGGGCGTGTGCCTTCCCCCACGCATCTCATCCCCCCATGCGTCTCTTCTAGAAACTCTCGTGCTTTCCTCCATGTGTGATAAGTGTCAAATGAGTGGTTGGCATGCAAACCCTATGCCTGAAGCTCTAGAAGTCTCTTGGAGACTTGTGCCTCTGATTTGTAGTGTTCCCATTGCATCTTCTTCTTGGAACTTACCAAAATTCTATGGGTGGCATGTTGGTCCTTTGGGTTTATTGAAACCCTAATTTCTCTCACTCCCCTTACCCACTTTTACATCCAGATACAAAATAACCTAGAGGTGAGTTGTGAATGTGAGACGCATGGCATGCGGTTGGTGAGGATGGCGTATGCCTTACGTGTGGCCGAGCCTTTTCTCATCTCCCAATCTATCTTCTTCTTCTATAACCATAGGTGCATGTTGGCTAAGTGTCATGTGTGTGCTAATTGAGATGCCACTTGCCTTGGAAAACTAAAAGGTCATCCCTCACCAAGTGGCACCTTCCTTATCAAGCCTATACCCCCAACTAGGGTTTCAAACCCTAATCCCTTCTAGTGGCCAAAAACCCTATGGGAGAGAAGTGCAATCACTCATTCTTAAAACCACCATTCTTAAGACCAAAGAGTCAGGCGGAAAGGGGGGAAGCTCTCCATTCCTAGTTCTCTTGTAGCTGGATCCTCTAGAACCACAAGAATCCTTAGTTAGAATGGGATTCTAACTCAGCACCTTTTGAGATTTTGTGAAGAGTTGTTCTTTGGAGAGCATAGTACGATGAAAGTTGTAAGTTGTGTTTTGGGGGAGTTATTGTGACACTCCCAGATTTCGCTTGGGATCGGATGGACATCCCAAATGTCGAGACATGTAACACAAGGTTACCTGCCCATGTTCATAACATATAAGATACAATGTTCCTAACATGCATCTAGCATTATGTAATATTCGCAACGGATAAATTTTTTTTTTTTAGCAATACTAAGCACCAAACTTATAATATCTCAAATAGTTAAAACATAACCCATGCATACTTAACGAAATAAACATCCACGATTACAGCACGAGTCTCAGAAGATTATAATCTCAAAACAACGGAGACTTGGCTCCATAATTACATTGCCAAAATACACTATTGGGCTAGTTCATTGAGTAACTCGCATAACTCGACCAACGATGTTTGAATACTATCTAAAGACCTAACTATAGAGGCTGCAAGCTTTGTGTTTTGTCTATGGCATCTAGCCAACCTCCTCCAGTCTACCAGTGTCTGCTCCCTGCTCTGATCCTGACACATCACCTACCATTTGGGGGGAATGGTAGTTGGGAATATCATGGTGAGAGCATGATCCATGCATGGTAGTAAAAGCATGAATGCATAATCAAAGTCATAAGTAAGCATAGTATAACTTGACATATAGCATGGCATAAATGACATAACTTGAACTGAAACTGAAACTTAGCTTGACGTGATATGACATGTACATGAACTTAAAACATAACATGGACTAGCAACATAGCATGAACGTGAACTTTAAACATAACATGGACATGAAACATAGTATAAACATGAACATACATAATTTGAATATGAATTTGAACATAACATGAACCTAAGCATAACATAACATAAATGTGAACTTGAAACATAGCATGAACATGACATAACACGAACGTGAACATAACCTGACATGAACGTGAACTTGAAACATAGCATGAATGTGAGCATACATAACATGAACGTGAACTTGAACATAACATAATGTGAAACATGACTTGAACTTGGAATCTTATTCAATAGACTTAATTAATAAAAGTGACCATACAAGTGCTACACGGGTCCCCTTATGTGTCTCTGCTGATTACAGCATCACAACATAGGTATCTATACCAGCTGTGAGTGCGTTAATACGTACTCCACAGTTGTTGTGGCCCTATGAATTGTTTGTGCCACACTTGCTATGGACACACGTAAAATAAAGTGTGGCTCTATCATCATTAGTGTCTAGCGCGCTCCGGTGACCAATTTGTTATACCTCATTCACAACATGTTGACTGTACTTCGTCAACTCAGGGAATTTCACACCTATTTATACACTCCAGCCTGAACAAAGGAGTTCCACTAGAATATTACCTTATCCTAATGCTTAGGGTCGTGATTGACATGAATAATTAATAAGACTGTTCTTGAGATACACAAACTATATTCGAGACGTGAAGACATGAATACGAAAAGACAAAAGTTCTGACGTAGGTAATGTGATGTGAATGTAAGATGACAAACATGACATATTTTGAGACATAAATGTAACAGACAATATTTCATAACATGGCATACAATGTTACAAACAATATTTCATAATATGACATAACAAGTAACAGACAATATTTCATAACAAGGCATACATGTTACAGACAATATTTCGTAATATGACATAACAAGTAACAAACAATATTTCGTAATATGGCATAACATGTGATAGTGAATATTACATGACATGACATCCATGAAACAGAGGGCATACGTAATGTGACATACTTGTAATGGATAGTAACTTGAGACAAAATATATTGTGTAACAGATAAATATTTCCTGACCGAATAATTCGTATAATAGATAAACATGTAATGACATGGCATATATAACAACATACGAACATAAATTGTGGTTCCCTTACCTATCACACACATAATAAACTGATAGTAAATTAAGAGCAAACTTACCTTGATAGTCGCGTTTTATGAGAATAAAGCACAAAACACAAGGAACTGTAATAGGGTATTCAAAAAGTTAAAAATATAATTACTAACAATTAGAAATGTGAAAAGAGACAACTTAAAGTAAAATTACCATTATACCTCTACATATGAGAAAATGATCATTTTACCCCTAACATAAGGATTTCACATCCTAAATCCAAAAATAACCAAAATTTACATTCCTCATGTAAATTTTGTCCTAAACTCAAATATCAACTCAGAAAAATTTAAAATCAATTACAACTGTAGAAAACTCACTATGGCCGAAACATCCATAGGATTTTTCCCTTAATTTTTTTTTTGCAATTTCTTCCATCTTCAAAACCCAATGATTAAACCAAATTTTTTTATCAAAGATATTCCTATCCTTAGTTTAAAAAAAACACACTTAAAATATGCATTAAGAAAAAGCTAATCATCAACACCGAACTTTTTGTAAAAAGTAAACTCTTAAATCACAAGTTTTAACCTTAATAAAAATATCTCCAACAATTCCAGAAAACTTAAATCTTACTTCTAACAACACTTGGAGCTTTTGGTTTTACACTTGGTCTGAAATAAAAACTTTTCTCTCAACTAACTTTGATCAATCTCTTGATCCAAGGCTTAAAGACATGTGATCTTTAAACTACAACATTACATGGCTTAAAAATGTGTCCTAAAGAAGATCCAACCATCAATCTTAAAATCACATGGCTAAAACTCAACAAAACATGGATCTAATCCAAAAAATGAAATCTTAGGCCTAACCGAAATCCTTTTGCATAGAAAAATCATATCTTTAAAAATAATACTAAATATATTTAAAATGACAACCTAACATGTATATAAGAGACTTACGATCATCAAATAAAAATATCAAAGCCTCTAGAGTAAGATTAAACCACGAAATATTCAAACTTTCACAACACAAAAATTATTTTTCCACTTCCAGTTTTCAAGTTTCTAGATCTAAGTAAATCTATCATCAAAAGCTGTATTCATGCAACAAAACCTCAATGAAAATTCATAAACACATTCTAACAACACTCCATAAAATTTTCGGACCAAGATATGTCCATTAGCTTAGTTAAAAATTTCAAAACATAACATACTCTCCAGTTCCACGCCCAGAATGATCATTCCATGGTTAAAAATACTTTTGACCAACCAACTTAGAATGGAATCAGATTAATAAGATATCCATAGAAACTAAACTCAAAGACAAACAACTTTTATGAAGGAGCTATTGTGTGAAAATACTTATAAATGTTCAAAAATCTCCATGCAAAATGACCTAAAAATCTGCCCGAGAGAGCTCTTTTGAGTTTCTCTCTAAGAACGAGGTGAAGAAGTGATAAAAGGGAGTGAAATGTATCTTGCACGACTTTAGACTCCTGGAGGAGGAAGTTATAGGATTTGAATGACCCTTGATTGGAGGTGGCTATGTGACATAAAGTGGAGAATAGAGGGAGCAAGGACTGCCTATGGCAGTTGTGAGATATGGAGGTTGATGGGGTGGATCTCTCCTTCACATCAAGGCACTATTGGGTGTAGCCAATGGTAGTGGATGGTCTGCTATGTGGGGGAGAAAACTTTTTCAAGAAGCTTTGCCAAGGTGGCTAAATTCGTGGGCCTTGGTGGACCTCAACCAAGTAAGCTTCAATTTGAGATTTATAAGGGGTTTCATTAGGGTTTGGGATGCTATCAAGCCCAAATCTAATTTTTCTTGTCCCAATCAAATTTTCAAGATTTAAAAGGTTGGATAATGATGTCATAAAAAGGATTTGATTAATTAATAACATGTGGAAGTAATTTAATCAAGTGATTAAACACAATGCTACAAATTGGATTAAAAAGGGTTTGGAGGCCAACTTCAGGGCTTGGGAAACCGTTTAGGGTTTCGGTTTCAACCAAGCTTTTGGGGTTTCAATTGGATTCCAACTATTTAGGGTTTCGTTATGATTGAAACCCTCTTTGGTCTGGCACAATTTGGTTGATCAGATGAAACAAAGTTTTCCTTGGACGGCATGATCTCACACATTGATTTCCTTCACAAATCCATCTAATGGTTTGATATGAATCCGCGGGAATGAAATCTCTTGAACCCACAATCAATTTGAAAACTCCTCAAGAAAGCCAAATTCAAGTCAATGGATGGAAAACCTAGACCCGATGAGAACTCGTGTCAAGAACCTAGATTATATCAAAATCTAGACCCGTTGAAGAACCCATCTCAAGAACCTAGATTACAAAGGAGGAACGCAACAAAGGTTATGATTTACCTTTGATAAGTTCAAGAGTTCAATCAAGAACAAGAGGAGAAAACTCAACTCACAAATAAAATTCAATATTGTCTAAGCTACAAATGAGGCTTCAAGGAGTATTTAAACTAAACCTAATTAAAACCCTAGCCAAAATAAATCCCCTTTTACCCAGAATGCCCATGATGAACAGTGTCGCAACTACAGTACGCGCGGCTACAGTAACGTTACAGTACATCTTGAAACTCTAGTTCCTAAAAAGTAACTTTCCAAATAAGCCCTTGGCCAAAATACAAGGCCTTCCCGAAAATCCTAGTTCATTAAAAATAAGACGTGTGGGCCAAGCATCTTCAAGCCTACTTAGTCTAAACTAATAAAATAAATCATTTAACCAAATTGGAAGCTTCCAATAACAATAGGCCCTATCTCTAAGTCATGTCTTCCACAGCTTGAATCAAGTGGATCAAAGCTGGTTCTCCTTCTTTCAATCCCATCTTGAGTGTTGGACTCTTGCTAGCTTCATCCCAAGTGGATTGCACCAATCCGTGCATTGCTTCCCTGATCTTCTTGGCACTTGATCTTGTAATTGGCCCATCTGGAACTTGCAAATGATCTTTAAGAGTAGGCCCACCTTGGTTCCCATCATTCCCCCTCTCCTCAAAAGGATTCGACCTCGAATCTTCACCTACATCAAAAGGAGAAAGATCAGAAGTATTGAAAGTAGCAGAAACATTATACTCACTTGGAAGATCCACTTTATATGCATTGTCATTAATTTTCTCAAGAATTTGGAAAGGTCCATCTCCTCGAGGATGCAACGTAGTCCTTCTTTGGGCTGGGAATCTTTCTTTGCGCATGTGAACCCAAACCCAATCTCCCGATTCAATGACGACACGCCTTCGCCCTTTATTGGCTTGGGAAGCAACCCTTTCATTCTTTTGAGCAACTTGAAGTCATACCCTCTCATGAAGTGACTTCACCAACTCTGCCTTCTTTTGTCCATCCAAGCTACTCCTACCATCAACAGGTAAAGCCATCAAATCCAAAGGAGTAAGTGGATTAAATCCATAAACAATTTCAAAAGAAGAATATGAAGTAGTAGTATGCATGATCCTATTATATGAAAACACTATAAATGGCAAACAATCCTCCCAAGTTTTTAAATTCTTTTGAACAACAGTGCGTAAAAGCTGAGTTAAAGTCCTATTAACTACTTTAGTCTAACCATCTGTCTATGGATAACAAGTAGTGGAAAATAAGAGCTTAGTACCCAATTTCTCCCACAACACCTTTCAAAAGTAGCTAAGGAATTTAACATCCCTATTAGAAACAATACTCCTAGGTACACCATGGAGTCGCACTATCTCCCTAAAAATCAAGTCAGCTATGTTTGTGGCATCATCTGTTTTATGGCATGGAATGAAATGTGCCATCTTACTAAATCTATCCTCAACCACAAAAATAGAATCTCTACCCCTTTTTGTCCTAGGCAGCCCTAAAACAAAATCCATAGATATGTCTACCCATGGCTCACTAGGAACGGTAAGGGTGTATACAACCCATGTGGCAAAACCTTAGATTTGGCCTTTCTACATGTAATGCACCTTCCACAAATACGATTAACATCTCTCTTCATCTTAGGCCAAAAGAAATGTTCATGCAAAATGTCTAAAGTTTTCTTGACACCAAAGTGTCCCATTAATCCCCCACCATGTGCCTCACACACCAATAACTCACGCATAGAACAACTTGGCACACAAAGTTTGCTTTCCTTAAACAAATAACCATCATGCTTATAAAACTTACCAAATGCCACCTTATCACATGCCATATACACATCAGAAAAGTCAGCGTCATCGGCATACATTTCTTTCACATATTCAAACCCAAGCATTTTAGCACTCATAAAAGTAAGAAGTACATACCTCCGGGATAGAACCCGCGGGAATGAAATCCCTTAAACCCACAATCAATTTGAAAACTCTCCAAGAAAGTCAAATTCAAGTCAATGGATGCAAAACCTAGACCCGATGACAACTCGTTTCAAGAACTTAGATTCTATCAAAATCTAGACCCGTTGAAGAACCCGTCTCAAGAACCTAGATTACAAAATAGGAACGCCACAAAGGTTGTGATTTACCTTTGATGAGTACCAGAGTTCAATCAAGAACAAGAGGAGAAAACTCAACTCACAAATAAAATTCAATATTGTCTAAGCTACAAATGAGGCTACAAGGAGTATTTAAACCAAATCTAATTAAAACCCTAGCCAAAATAAAGCCCCTTTTACCCAAAATGCCCCTGATGAACAGTGTCGCAACTACAGTACGCGCGGCTACAGTACATCTTGAAACCCTAGTTCCTAAAAAGTAACTTTCCAAATAAGCGTTTGGCCAAAATACAAGGCCTTCCCGAAAACTTTAGTTCATTAAAAATAAGACATGTGGGCCAAGCATCTTCAAGCCCACTTAGTCTAAACTAATAAAATAAATCATTTAATCAAATTGGAAGCCTCTAATAACAATAGGCCCTATCTCTAAGTCATGTCTTCCACAGCTTGAATCAAGTGGATCAAAGCTGGTTCTCCTTCTTTCAAGCCCATCTTGAGTGTTGGACTCTTGCTAGCTTCATCCCAAGTGGATTGCACCAATCCGTGCATTGCTTCCCTGATATTCTTGGCCCTTGATCTGGTAATTGGCTCATCTGGAACTTGCAAATGATCTTTAAGAGTAAGCCCACCTTGGTTCCCATCACCCTTAGGCTAATTTTTTTTTTCTTTTATGGGATGTGGATCTCTTAAATTAAGGCTTGTTAGCTTTCAAAAGGAAGTAGAGAGACTTGGCCCAAGGGAATATGCCCATGAAGAGTGTTTGCTTTGGAGAGGCCCAAGTTTGGCCATGGAACAAGGGGAGGGCGCCACTTGGCAATGGCAGGAGTTTTTGGTCTTTTGAAAAAAGGCTAAATTGACACTTGTCAACCATGCATTAGATCTTTAGGTGAAAAGTGGAAGCAAGAAAGAGAAACTAGGGTTTCGATTTTGGACGTGTAGGCACCATTTTTGCAAGCACAAGTCCCCATGGACACATGTCAAGCTAAGACAAAACGTTGTTTTGTGAGTTCAAAGAATGCATTGTACTAGGGAAGGCAAAAAGGCATGTCTAGAAGACTTTTTAAGGAAGAAAGAGGCATGTGACCGACAGCTATAAGAGGGAGACAATCAAAAAGCAAAAAGAAAAAGTACCTAGGGAATGACACAAAGCCACCTCAAGTAACATAGGGATTTCAGAAATCAAAGAGCACACAAACACTCACGCCACGTGTCAGCCATGCACACTAGAAGAGTGCTTTGGAAGATTAGGGTTTTGAGAAAATTGCCTTTTAATCTCTTGGTGCATTGAACTTAGACATAGGTGGAAGGGCAAAATGGAGAATGGAAGCAAGTAGGGTTTCGGTTTGGGGAGAAAGAGCCACACGACAACACCCTTTGATCTTCCCCATGCAAGTCCCATATTGAGGGAAAAAGGGGGATGCCACTTGTCTTGCATGCATTGGTTAGTAAAAAACCTAGAAGGACACTATATAAGGAAGGAGCCGAAAATGGGGGAGCCATTTTTGCAAAAGGTTTCTTGTTTCTCCTAGTGTATTTCGGCCACCACATTTTCTCTCTCTAGTCTTCACTTTCCCACACTTTCTCCCTACCCAAACACCACCATTTTTGTGTATCACAAAGAAACCATTCACCATTTTTCAAGTAGGAGCTCTACACTTGAAGGTAAGGATCATTTCACTTCTTTTCTTGATGCACACACACGGCCAAGGGAAGAAATCATCTAGTCATTTTTGGATTTAGGGTTTTTCTCACACAGCCACCTATTTTCACTCTAGAAACTAAGGTTTTCTCTTCATGGAAGATGGAACCCGAAATGTTTTTGGTGTTTTGAACACGTGATCTAGGGTAACCCAACTTCGTTTTTTTTTTTTTAACTCAAAGGAAAAACTAGGGTTTATGATCTTCAATGATTTCGGCCCTAGGGTTTTTAATATGAGAAAAGGATTTTGAAAATGTCACTATACTCACA
Source organism: Juglans microcarpa x Juglans regia (assembly GCF_004785595.1). Lineage (NCBI taxonomy): Eukaryota > Viridiplantae > Streptophyta > Magnoliopsida > Fagales > Juglandaceae > Juglans > Juglans microcarpa x Juglans regia. Next base: position 3,577,676 of record NC_054605.1, read on the forward strand.
TTCACTCACATTTTCAGAATCTAGGGTTTTTTGTGAGATTGATTTCTAATATACAACACTATATTTTCAGATTTTGCTAGTATTATCGTTGGATTTTTGTAAGTAAACTTCCAAACTATCTTTGATATTATTCATATATATATGTGAACTATTGTTTGATTATTTGCTTGAAATTTTTGTGTGATTAATTGTATGACTAAGGCTATTATTCCAAACTTATTAATTGGCTTATGTAATGTTATGAATACAGGTATGAAATTGTGATTTTAAGCATGATATTTCAGGATGATATATCCAGGCCTTACGTATTAGTGCATGAAGTTGTTGCTTAAATCTAGTATTTATATGATGCAAGTTCCGGCCATGTCTAAGAATGAAGGGATGCAATGTCCTGTGAAGTATGATTAAGTTAAGTCTCAACTATGATTAATACATGTTAGCTTCAGTTATGCCATGTTTGTTTGGACGTAAGACTAAATGGAGGCATGATGCTATGAGTTGGAATGATGAAAATACATAATTTGGAAGGCCTAGATGAATCTACCAAGACCATCCTTTGGGTGATAAAAATTTTGTTTTGCTATTTTGATGAAAGAATCAAATATATTGCATGAAATGATCTTTGTTTACATGTTCCAATGTTTTCAAGCTATGACATGAGATGCATGCTATGGGATGAGCTATGTTTTTCGGCTTTTCATGTTGCGTGAATAAGAGTTATGTCTTTTCATAAGTCCACGTTACATGTCTCGTGCATTTGGGTCCATGTTTTTAAAAGAAAAAGTCAAAGATGTTTTATAACAACCTCAAATGCTAGGACAGATAAATGCCCTAGTGAAACTCCTTGTCCACTCTGGAGTGTCTAAAGTCGAGTGGAAATCCCTGGCTTGACAAAGTACAGTCGATGGGTCTCGAATAGTTCCTATGGAAGGATATCAAAGTGGGGTTGCAACTGAAGCTAATGGGTGCATATTACAGTGAAGGTGAAATATGCGAACTGCAGTAAAGAATATGTTTATGTTGATGACATAGTCACCTTGATCAAGTGGATCATTAATTGATGCGGTAACTAGCGGGAAACACACGATGTTTAGGGGAGCTGTGAGGTGTCCACATATGTGAATGATATGATATGAACAAGGCATTTGAGCTCTATGACATGAAATGACATGATCTGTTATGCCATGATATACTATGATATGAATGAAAGGATAAGGAATGATGAGACTTGTTCTCAATATGATATGTTATGACATGATATGGATTGGCATGATATGTTATGATATGAACAGGAACCCAAACTCAAATGATATGAACATGTGATAAGAACTTAAAAGATGAAAAAGGTTATTTTCATGAGAAAAGTCCATGATGCATAAGTCCAAGTTTTATGTCATACGTACATGTCCATGCACTTGTTTGTGTTTACTTTATATGCTTATAATATATGTGGTATGTTGTTTGTTTACTTGCTGAGATTTCTCGAAATATCAATGTGGTAGTTTTCACTACCATTCCCCACCCAAAATGGTAGAAGTTGTAATAGGTTTAGAAAACCCCGATGGGCAAGCACAAGAGACCGACTCCCAAGACAGTCAAGGAGGCCTCATAGTACCAAAAGGGTCCCTCGAAGCCATTGGCTTTAGATAGGCTGGAGGCAACTGACCAGTTCCTAGCCAAGATCATGAAGCTGTTTGAGGAGCTGAGGAGGATTTTGAGTCAAGGAAGGGCCAAGTAGAACCGGCCTTGTGGGACCTAAGTTTTTCCTTCAGAAGGACATGATTATCTATTTTGTGGACAAGATTTATTTTGGTTATGGTCCAATGTTTTTAGGAGTTCTTTTGGAAAACACAACTCTTATTTTGAAGTGCTTATGCTATATGAAAGCTTTGGGATATTTGCACTTATAGCTACCATGTGTCTTTTATTTTGCCACCATGCATTATTTAGATAGAAAAAGAGTCTTTCCGCTACAATAGTGCATATTGCTAGATGTTAGGTGCATTGCACATTAACTGTCATGAACAAGGGGTATGTAGCCTTGTGTTACATGTCCCGACGCATTTAGTCACCGTCAAATCCCAAGCAGGGGCTAGGGGCGTCGTAGAAAGTGACAAAAATATGAAGGGGCTGGCATGGAGGACTTATATAGGACTACAAGGCTAAGAGGGAATGTGAGCATGACCAATTGATGGTGGTTTTTTTAGCCAAAACCATGGGCAACAACCAATGGTATTCAACATTGGAAGCTTCCATGTGATGGGGGTTTTTGGGTGGTTGTTTGACCTCCCATCAGCTATTATTTTGGCTTATAAGGGAAGCAAAATTACACCTAACACAGTGGGGGAAACTTCCTCAAGAAACCATGCTTGGGTGGTGCCTTCCGGTTGACCTTAATGGGCCTAAACCAATTGGGTCTCATTTAGGGTTTAAAGAGGGTTTGGCTTAGGGTTTCTGTTTCTAACAGGCTAAAATCTAGATTTTCTTAGCTCAATGAATTTACCAAGATATAAAAGAATAAAATAGGGTGTAATGACATGGATTTGAATAGTTAATAGCATGCGAAAATGATTTTAATCAAGTGATTAATCACTAAGCTAGAACTGGCAAAGACTAGGGTTCGGGAAACCATTTAGGGTTTCGACTTCCACCAAGGTCTTGGAGTTTCAATTAGATCTCAAAGGTTTGAGCTTCACTAAGGTTTAAACTCTCTTTTGTTTGGCACAATAATGAATGGTTGGATGGAATAGTGTTTGGTTTAGGTAGCATGATCACAATGCTTGATTTTTCTTCCTTTCCTTCACATTTATATCTCATTGTCCCTCTTAGTATCATGTGTCATATACTATTCACGAAGTGTGACTAAAATCATGCTAAATGTCCAAATAAACTTCTCAGGACTGATTTGGACAACCCACAATATGATTGGAAAATCGACTAGACTAGATGGCACATTGTGCTATCACGATGTTACTATTCACTCTAAAAATGGAAAGATTAAAAAGTACACCATAAAATCCTAAATAATCAAATGAACCTAGTTGTAACAACTCGCTCCATCTTTCTGATGTAAGCAAATTCAACTGTGAGTCTCGTTATGTGTGTAGAATCCCGATGACGTGTTTCTAAAGATATTATGTGATTTCTAAAGTATGCCAAGTGTTTTAAATGCCCTAGAAATATTTATATGGGGTATTTCTAGTGTTATTGAACCAAACCTAATTTTAAATAAGACAATTATAATATTTTTGAAGAACTCCAAAAATATTATAATTGTAGAAAATCATTTTAATATCATTTATTAAAATGATTTCCATTATTTAAAATATTATGAAATTTAAATTACGTTTAAAACTCTAATTAATTAAATGGTTTTATTCTTTTAAAGATATTACATAAGACTTCATCATTTTATTAATGATGAAGGAATATTATTTTATAAACTAAAGTTTAGTTTAAATAATATTCTACCTTAATTCCTCTCAGTGTTTTTAAGTTAAATCGGTATTTCATCTCTTACCGTTATATCGTTTTGAAGATTCCTAGATGAAGGGCCTGGATTAAATACACAAGCCCCTCTCTTTCTCCCTCACTTTTCCCTTCCCTCTCTCTCTCCTCTCTCTCCTTCATGTGTACACCTCCCTCTCATTCTATTCTCCCTCAGCCCACAGCCTGGCGCAGCCGTGCGCCGCCCGGCCTCACCGCCACCACCATCAGCGTCCTCTCACGCTGGTGAGCTCCCACCACTGAACCCAGCCTCCACCTCGTAGCCACTCTCTCCCACGCATGCTCATAGCCCCTCACGCAAGGCTTCACCATGCGCAGCTCTTAGCGCCACCGTACGCGGCCACCCAGGCCACCGAGCACCACCACAGGTCTCCCTTGACCACCCCCTTCCTCCTCCCCCGACCCAGCTGTTGTAGCTTCTTGCTAGGCCATGCACGAAACCCGCAGGTTTCTCTCCTTTCCACTATCGTCCGCAACCTCCTGGCCACCACACCACCACCGAAGCCTCCTCTGGCCACCGGCAACCTCCCCTAGCCACCCCTGTGTCCAGCGGAGCCACCTAGCTCCCCCACTCTCTCTTACTCTCTCACGGGTCGTTCCTCCACCCTAAGCTAGATCCACCGCCTCCAGCCACTGTGGAGCCACCCCAACGCCACCACAAGCTCCAACACACCTCCCTCAGCCCTTCCATGGCCAGCCATGACTAGCCAAGCACTCCCTTTGATTTCCTCTATTTGAGACCCATGGCCTAAACTCCTCCACAAGCCACCGTGTCTCCGACATGTGCCACCTCGACACCACCACAAGACCACCACCCCAGGACCACGACCCAACCCTCCACATCCATACCCATAGCCACCTTAAAGGGCCCAAACGGCCACCGTACGTGGGTTAGTAGCCACGTACGACCCTTCCGACGTCATCAACCGTGACGGTCAGCGAACAATGCACGGGTCAACCCCGACAATGTTATAACCCTCTATCCCTCATTATTTATATTAGTTGGTTGGTTAGGTTGTGAACTGTGTTGTTAGTATTGTGGAGTTCGATATGTAGTGTGGTGATGTAATGTGCTGTGTATGTGAAGTGTTGGGCGTAGTTGAGAACTGTGCTGTGTAGTGTTGTGGACTATGCTGTGAAGTGTGGATTGGGAAGCGTACACGAGGAGTATACTCTATATGGCGTAATGTGTGTGAAGGGAGTACACGTGGTGTGTACTCCATGTGATAGAGTGATGCACCATATGGCGCATATGCTGTAGTGGTGATGGGTCGTAGTGTGTGTGAAGGGAGTACACATGGAGTATACTCCATGAGGTGCAGTCGTGTCGCAGAGATACGGATGGTTGTGTAGTTAATGGGCGTAGAGCGTGATGAGTAGTGTCGGGAACTGTGGCATAGTGTCCCGAGGTAGTTAAGACGTGGCCTGTAGTCTGAGGTGACAGGTGTCACCATATTTTACTTATGGCTGGGAGTAAGTGCGAAGTGACAGAATATGTGTAAGAGTGTGCAGCAGAAGCATGACTAGAGAATGTCACAAAGTGACATGGTTAAGCCAGAAGTCGTGCTTGTGATGGATGAGGGGTTAGTGTAGGAGTGGCTTAGCAGGAATGTGATGAGATGTCATGATGTGACCGGAGAATGTGAGGGACCATACTCACGATGAGTTAGGAGTTGGCTTAGAAATGACATAGCAAGATGTCAGGTGACACAACAAGGTCACAGTGTAGCTTGGGAGTAGTCTCAAGCTATATGACGTGACGTAAGGCGTAGTTGTGAATGGAGTCTTGTCGTATTAAGTGTTGGGATGAACTGTCAAAAAGGGATGGATAGCATGAAAAGTCATGCTAGTCGGGTTAAGAGAAGGTTGGTATAGGAGTATGGCACTTGTCCTTACGAGCATGTGATCAACGAATTATATGTTAGTCTTAGGTGATAAAGGGATAAAGTACGTGTGTAATCTAGTTAGACACATGCGCTAGACGGATTCATCATATGTAATGGCTAATTTGTCCTGAGCATGGTTACACGGTGCTTAAGTCTCGGAGTTGGCTTAGAGCCGTGTGGCATGTATGGATGAGAATGAGGATTTAGTGTAAGCTAAGATGCATGGAAGTAGTGACAGGTGGAAAGGCACTCGAAGTACAACGTTGAGTTTGGAAGAGGTAGTGACTGTAAGTGGTCCCCAAAGGTTTTAACATGGTAAAGGACATGTAAGAGCACAAGATGGAATGAGAGTGTTCCAAGTAAAGTGTAGTTCCATTTCTAGTTTAGTTGCTCATGCATTAGATAAAGAATGACATCAAGGTTATGTGTATGCATGTAGGATTCCATCTGACACCCACATGAATGGACTGCATGATATGAAAGTAGCATGGAGTCCAGGTAAGTATTACGTTCATACTCTTCTAGAGTTTTCTAAAATAATACAAAATGAAAATGAAATGTTTTTCCTTTATGATGCCTTATGAAACGACAGGAAAGATGTTTTATGAAAACATGCTAAGTATAAGTGTTCAAAGGTATACGTATGTACGGCCCTTCTTGGCAGCCCCTTTTTACGTAACCAAAGTATTAATTATATGCATGTGAATGGATGACTATAAGCAGTATCTATTGTATGTATTTTCTACGAAAAGAGATGTTCAGGCTTATGCCTCGTGCCTTACTTTAAACGACATGAAGAAAGTGTTTTAAAAGGTCCCTATGAACCGATGTTTTAAGAATGCCATGAACTGATGCTATAAATGATGCCATGAAAAATAATGTTTAAGTCCATGCTCTTAAATGATGTTTCTCCATGAATGAACTGTTAAATGAAAATGACTGAAAGGGAAAGAACTGAAAGGATTGAATGTTTAATGTATGAAAATATATAATAGCCATATGAATGAATAAAGAGGGCACCAATGGACTGGGCAGATTGCAATGCCAAGTAAGTAGTACTAGTAGTGCACCCAGTGTTGCCCTTGAAGGAAAAGGGATTCCCAACTCGTGGCCATGGGGGAGTACAGGTCCAAAAGACCGCTAACCCCAACACACAGGACATAACAGTATATACAAGCCAATGAAAGTGATAAGAATGAATGTATGAATTTATGAATGTATCAAACTCTTGAAGAAATGAAGGCACTGACGGGAGATACGTTTTATGAAAAGAAAGTCCTTTTTTAAAGAAAAACCTTGTCCAATTATGTTTTCAAATGAATGCAGGTATGCATGTACAAATAGTATGTATGAAATGATGAATGCATGAATGAAAACCTATGTTATTATATTTTAACGGTATGAAGTAATGCCTACTAAGTATTCGACTCATTTTAGTTTTTATGTGTGCCCTTCTCCCCATAGGAACTGAATGAGCAGGACGCGCCAGGACGGACACAGCCCAAGGGGAAGAGTACGGAAGTCTAGGCATGAGAGTTTTAACTGTATGAGAGGCCTTTTTATCTTAAGATTAATGTTTTCCACTGTAAACCTCTTTTATTCTCAAAGCACATTTTATTTTATAAGGTAGAGTCTTGCACCCTGGGTATGGAAGCAAAAAGTTTTAAATCGAACGGTAATTTCTGTCTTCTTTTCTAAAATAATTTTATAAAAAGTCCCACCACAAGGACGGGCGTTACATTAGTGGTGCAATTTGTTTTGGAAAATTCAACTTCTAAGTGCCTCGAAGAAATCAAAAGGCATTTTTGAGCTTTTATCATCTGGAAAATAAATCGTATTAATGCGCCATAAAATTCTAAATATTCATCTAAGACTAATGATGCAAACCATTTCTCAATCTCGTACTCCTATGTATCTCAAATCAATAAAACTGCGTTTCGGAGACCATAATGGGAAAGAAACTAAGTAAGCTGACAAATTAAAACCTAGCGATTGCTCGATTCGTGAAACCTTTTTGGGGTTTTTACAATGTTCCTAAGGGCCAAAGAAAGATATTTTGTCATGACCCCAATGGTAGGATGAGGGAATATCCTAGTGGAACTCTCATGTCCACTCTGGAGTGCCTAAATTGGAATGGTAACCCAGGTGTTGACGAAGTATAGTCAACGGACTTTGAATGGGTTCTTTCTAAAGCATTTCGAAGCGAAGTAGCTACATCTAACACTAGTGGGCACAACACATTGATAATATGGTGAAGCCGAATTAGACATACTCACAACCACTGAAAGAGCTAGCAATATGATGCGATAACTAGCAGGGAGCCCATGGTTCCTAGGGGTAGGTATGAGGTGTCCACCTACATTGTTATATGTAATAGGATTACAAATGATTAATAAGAAATGGAACTTTAAAATTTTGCTATATCATTACTTTGTTACATGGTTACAATATCAGTATTTCTTATAAAAGGAATTAGATGGATGAAAAATGTGTTTTTGTCAAAATACATGTTCATGCTGATGCATTCATACTCATAGTTTACCTTATATATGTTTATGTTAGCTCAGTTTTGTGTTTCGTTTATGTGATGACCTGAGTTTTGTCTAGGCTTGGCCCTTAGAATTCGTTTTAGGTTGCCATGGCATTTTAGAAGCCTTAGTTACTTTGGAAGGCCTTAGAACCTTTGATGTGGAGACTTGAGCCCAAGAGGAAAATGGCCCTAGTTTACTTTGAAATTTCGGCCCTATTTGGAAACCTAGGTCCAATGGTTTAGGCCCATGATCCAATTCTAAGTCACTAGTGTCATGTTTCATGAGAGTGTTACACTTTGAATCTAGTCTTGATAGTGGGTTAAAGGGGAAAGAGAGGTGTAGAAGGCACCAAGATGGGCTTGCACGCCTAGCCCATTGTTTTTGTCCAGAATTCGAGTTCCAATGTAGGTTTCTTGGAAAGGGAAGCCTAGGGAACTGAGGCCTATAGGATTTCAAATTTAGCTAGCTTTTTCTTTGTGTCAAGCATGCACTAAGTTTCTAGAAGATTTTGTGAAGAGACTTTTGTATCAAGGACAAGTTTGCCTTTAGGATTTCGGCTAGCACACTCCCAAGCATCCCATTCACTTGCCACTTGTCACTTAGTGTATTTTAGACCAATGGTATACGAAATGTCACCTAGGGAATGAGTACTTAGAAGATGAAGCAACATCTTGGGAAAGGAAATGGAGAGGACGGCTGGGCTATGGCACATGCCCAATGCCACTTGTCGTCCATGTTAAGAATTACTTGTTGGGAATAGGAGAAGGCATGTATGGTTTTACCGAGCTACTCTTGAAGAGATATTTACTTGTTTAAAGAAAGGAAGCGCATAAAGGGGAGAGAAGGAATTTCAACCAAGGAGGAGGAGTCCTACACGCCACCCCCCAAAATGTCCATTCCCAATGTAATCCAAGTGGGGAACTCCAAGAGGCATTTCGGCAATAGGGAAAGGTGGAAGAAGAAACCTTGCCACTTGTCATTCATGCAAGGACTTTGGATACAACCGAGGAGGGAAATGAAAGGTCTCATATATAAAGAGAAAGGTTCACGCCAAGGGGGCTTTTCCTTTGCCATTTTTCGGATTTGCATGAGCTCTCATGTTCATTTGAAGTTCCCTCATTTTCTTTTATTTTCTTTCCAACCAAACAAGAAGGATCGTTGCAAGAGGAGGGATTTCGGCACTACCAAGGATTAGCAAGGTAAGGATCGGCTTCTTCTAAATCTTGCACACACACAAGTCATTTCTCAATCTGAAGATGAGATTCAAGTCTCGTTAGACTTTGAGAAAGATAGAGCACACACACTTCCTACCATTTTCTTGGAAATAACTTAGGGTTTTCAAGAAAAACCCTTTAGGCCGATTAGTGAAGGGGGAGTTCAACCTCCATGTTTCGACCACCACATGTATCTTGCTTACTTTAGGTTTTGTTTCATTTTATGAGTGAAATGAATGGGTTTTAACCTAAAAACCTTAACAGCCGAATGGTTTTAGACCAAGTGATGCCCTAGAAATCCACACACACACTCAAGAACATGAGGTAGGGTTTTAGATGCTCTTTCTAAAATAGTATGTTCGGATTTACAGCTTGCTAGTATTCCTTTACTTGGATTTTGTAAGTATATACTCAATTTACTCTTAGTTAATATTCGTATATGATTGTGTAAATCCTTCCATGGTTTTGATTGCTTTCTTTTTTATCTCTTGGTTGCTTGTTTGAAAATATTAATATGATCTTGAGTAACTCTAAGGAAGGAATTATATATTTTGGATTTGTGATGAAAATGCCATGAAATGCTCCTATAAGTTTCAGTTTTCACTTGATTAAGGTTGATGGTTTATGCAACAAGATGTTTTGGTTTGAACATGTCTTGGAAGTTTCAAACCTTGGTCAAAAATCTATAATTTCATGTTTGGTTTCACTATGTCTTGATTTCTATATTATATGCTTGAAGTTCGGAACATGTCTAAGTGATGAATCTTCATGTTTTTGTGCCTATGAGTTTCGGCCTAAGCAAATTCTCATGGTTCCGTGTATGTGTTATGATATCTCATATGGTTTATGTTATCATGCTATGAAATGAACATGTTATGCTTGGTTAATCATGCACAGTATTTCTCATGTCATATGTCAAGTATAAGTAAGCATATTTAAGTCTCGTGTCACATGCATTTGAGGAATAAGTGTTTTCAAAGAAGTGTTTTTTTAAAAAAGTGTTTTCAAAGAAAACGTTTTCAAAGGAAAAAGTTTAAAAGTTTATCACAACGCCAATAGCTAGAGCGGAGGAATGTCCTAGTGAAACTCCTCTATCCACTCTAGAGTCCCTGGGTAGACAAAGTACCGTCGACGAGCCTCAAACAGATTCTTTTCAATGGATACCGAAGTAAGGAAGCGCTTAACACTAGTTGGTGCATAAGGCATCTAACCCGATGAAATAAAGTCAAGTTACTATGAATCTCTGCTTATGACGTATTCATCACAGTGCACGGACCGTGATGGTGTGGTAACTAGCAGGAACACGCGGTGCTAAGGGGAACCGTGTTGTGTCCACCCTCTGAACAAGGATAAGAACTCATAAGATAAGGATCACTTGATGAAAATCACATGATATGATAAGGATCACTCGATGCAAATCTTGTGATATGTTTTGATAAGGCAAGTTCTGATTAAGATCAATGTGTATAAGAAACTTAAGAAGTTTTTATGAAAAGCTCAAGTCTCTGTTACAAGTCTTTTGATAATGGTCAAGTGCATAAGTCAAGTTCTGGTCAAAGGCATAAGTCAAGTACATGTCCATGCACGCATTTCCTGATATACCTTTTGTATGCTTATGTTAACAGTGGTTTGTTGTGTGATTACTTACCTAGATTTCTTGAAATCTCATTGTGGTAGTTTCCACACTGGAATGGTAGAAGTTGTGACAGGTTTAGTAAACGACGACCATGACCAAGAGGAAGAGAATGGCACCTCCTCCCTTAGAGTGGATTGTGCCTAAGATGGCTGTGAATCAGCCTGAGCCCTCCATCTGGGAGCAACTCGAGGTCATTGACCAGGAGATCATTGGTATACTTGAATTCATTATGGAGTTCAAGCGACGTAATAATCGGGACAAGGATAAGGCTTTGAAAAAACATGTGAAGCCCGAATCTTTTTGAAGAATACAGGAGTTTAAGTATTTTGAAAAGAAAAGGAAAAACAAAAAGAGAATAGGGGAAACAGTACTTATGGTTAACTTTTTGTGGAACTATAATTTGAGTAAATCCCATGTTCTGGGAATGTTAAACTATGCTTTATGATTTTGGGATATTACGCCTTTGTGGCACATGTTTAAGTTTGGACAATGTTTGGGGTTATAATATTAGTATGGTGCCATGTGCTTTGCAATTGCTTATAGCGTTGCTTAGTTTATTCGACTTTTATTAATTTTTCGTTGCTACGTTATTGCATACTACTAGTGTACTTAGGTGCGTAGCATATTATCTGTCATGTACGAGGGGTGTGTAGCCTTGTATTACATGTCCCGGCATCTCAGTTACCTTCCAATCCCAAGCAGGGGCTGGGGCACCATAGTTTAACTTGTTGAGATTTTTTGAAACTAACAATCGTAGTTTCCACTACCATTCGCTCGGGAATAGTAGAAGTTGTGACATGACTTGAAGACTGAGATGAAACGTAAGGGGGATGATCCCCCAGCTCCATCGTAAACTATCACCACTACATTGCAAGGAAATGCAATCCATGTCCAGGAAGCTCCAGCAATACGACCGTAGAAAACAACCAAAGGGTAGCCGTTGCCTAGCTTCACACACGACAACCACCTGCACAAAGAAGTAACGGAAGCAACACTGTTTTGCTGCTAAAAAATAGAGCAAGTTTAGAGTACATCGTACAGCCACATCCCTTCATCAGCCACCGCTTCTCGTCGAAAATGGCCACACGTCACGGCCACAGCTCGGTCATTCTACCCCAACGCCACCATCGTCTCAGTCAAAACACTCCACTGTACGTAAGTCAGCTCCCTTCCCTCTCAGCAAGTTTTTGTCACAAAATCCCTATGTCGTTCGTAATCAGTCTCTACGTGCTTTCAAAATAGAAAAATATTTTCACACATGTAAACATCATAAAGCTCCTTACGTAGAGATGGTAGGAAGTGTTGTTAAAATTACAATTTTGCCTTCAAATTTTTAGATCAAAGCATGAGGATCTTTAAAGTTATATTTCAATGGGCTCCGACTTACTTTGTATTAGTCCAAAAAGTTTGTTTGACAGAAAATAGTTAAGCTTTTTAAATTGCAGGATGTATTAAGGTCTAAAGAAATTTAGAGTTTATGCCTTGGTTAGAAAAATTGAATGAAAATTGATGTATTCGAGATTTGATGATATTTAGGGTTACAAGAAATTTAGATTTTTAGGAAAATAGTTCACTTAGCGTTTATGGTTTAAGTATTGAAAGAAGGTGTTAATTCTGGATGTTTATGGAAATTACGTGACAATCTTATAAATAATGATTGATTTTTATTCAGCAATGTTGTGGAGAAATTCATAAATTTAAGAAGTCCACGTAAGTGGAGTTCCTACGCTAAACTTTGCATAAAAATAAAATAGGTTGAGGTTGATTTTTGAAAAAATATGCATGTTTTGTTATGAAAAGAAATTTAAAACAGTCTCAGTTATTTGTTCTGCATTACTCATGAAATTATGTATAAGAATAAAGTATTTTCTTGCATAACTAGTGTAAACATGAGCTATTTTGACATTTTATTTCTGAATTGTGCAAAAAAGGGTTAAACATGGTCTCTGTTTCTAATATGATAAGATAAGATGAAGATGTTCAGTCTATGCTATGCCAAAGGAATTTTGAATAAGAATATTTTTTTGAACCTTCGCTTTGATATTTTTTATAACATGTTTTGACTCTGCATTCTGAAAATAAAAGTGTTTTGTTCTGCATTTTGAACTCTGTAAATGCCATGAAATCCTTCTATATGTTTCGGTTTTCACATGTTTATGAATAATGGAAAATGTATCATGATATTTCGGTCATACCATGTCATGAACGATTCGGATCTTGGTCAAATGTTATGATTTCATGCTTTGTTTTACTAAACTATGATTTCTATGTTATTTGCTTGAATTTTGGAGCATGTTTATGTAATGAATCTTCATGTTTTATGCCTGTGAGTTTTGGCCTAAGCAAGATTTTATGGTTCTATGCACAAGTTTTATATCTATCATGGTCTATGTGATTATGCTATGAAATGAATATGTTATGATTGGTCGTTTCATGCACGGCATTTCAAATGTCATATGCCATGCATAAGTAAGCATGTTTAAGTCTCATGTCACATACATTTGGGAAAAGAAGTGTTTTCAAGGAAAAGAGTCTATACGTTTTATCAAGACCCCAAGTGCTAGGACAGAGGATTGTCCTAGTGGAACTCCTATGTCCACTCTGGAGTGCTTAAGAATGGACTGGTAACCCCTGGGTCAACGAAAAATAGTCGACAAGCCTCAAACGGATTCCTTTTAAAGAAAGCCGGAGCGAGGACGCACCTAACGCTAGTAGGTGCACAAGGCATGTAACGCGATGAAGTAAGGTCAAGTTATTGTGATTCTCTGTTATGACGTATTCATCACGGTGTACTGGCCATTAATGGTGCGGTAACTAGTAGGAACACGTGGTGCAAGGAGGGAAGCCATGTTCTATCCACCCTTTGAACAAGTATAAGAGCTCATATGATAAGGATCACTCGATGAAAATTTTTTGATATGTTCTGATAAGACAAGTTATGAATAAGATCACATGAATAAAAAAAAGTTAAGAAGTTTTTATGGAAAACTTAAGTCTCTGTTACAAGTCTTTACAAATGGTCAAGTGCATAAGTTAAGTTTTGGTTAAGGCATAAGTCAAGTACATGTCTATGCACGCATATCATGATATACTTTTTGTATGCTTGTATTAACTGTGGTATGTTGTGTGATTACTTGTTGAGATTTTTTGAAATCTCATTATGGTAGTTTCCACTACCATTCCCCAACCGGAATGGTAGAAGTTGTAACAGGTACCCCAAACACCCAGGAAATATGAACCAGGACGGTTCTCTGATAGAAGACGAGTTTACTGTTCAGGCTCGTCAAGATTATACTATGGATGTACTAATTCACATGGCCGAGTTACTCAGGGAGATCTTACATAGTATTAGTGAGACAAAGATTGACACTATGATCTATCAACCCTCTAAGAACTTGAAGTTTTGGTGGAACATGGACCAGTTGTCTACATATTTAGAGCTAACCTCTAAGGCTTCAGCTGACGCAAAGGCAGAAGCAAAAGATTTAGGTATGTTACCACCCGAGCCTCGATAATCCCATGGGGTCTTTTAGTGTCTATCTCCCGATGGGACGGTGGTTGTGAAGAGTACGGGAGTTTAAATATTTTGGAAAAAAAGACAAAAGAAGACAACAATGTTTATGGCCATCTTTTGTGGATTCCTGTTTCTTTTGTGGGAGTCCCGTGTTTAGGGAACTGTAAAATTATGCTTCATGCTTTTGGGATATTTCGCCTTTAAGGCCTATGTTTATGTTTTGGACAATGTTTTGGGTTATGATATTAGTTTATGGTGCCCTATGCCTTGCAATTGCTTATCGCATTGCCTAGTTATCCGACATTTATATTTTTTTTCCACTGCATCGCTATTGCATATTGTTAGTGTACTTAGGTGCATAGCATATTATCTATCATGTACGAAGGGTGTGTAGCCTTGTGTTATATGTCTCGACGTCTCAGTCACTATCCAATCCCAATCGGGGCTGGGGGCCCCACACGTTGCCTAGTTTCATATGAACTTTATAATTTGCTCTGCACTAATTATTGCATACTGCTAGTATACCTAGGAGCATTGCATTTTATCTATCATGTACGATGGGTATGTAGCCATGTGTTACATGTTTCGGCATTTCTGTCACCGTCCAACCCTAAGCAGGGCTTGAGGGTGCCACATCTATATAAGAGGAAGCCCAAGGGCTGACACCCAAAGGAGACATGCACCAAGGGGACACTCTGCCTATTTCATTCTCTCTCTCTCTCTCTCTCTCTCTCTCTCTCTCTCCCACCCTAGAAAGAAACTCTCATCTTCACTATGTCACCATTTCTCACCAACCAAACATCGTGTACATATCATCTACCTTTATCCAACCAACCAACCCCACGAGTGAAGAAGGAAGTCGTGAATCCACCCAAGAGGAAGAAGCTCGCACGATAAGAACCACTCGACCATTTTATCCACACACACACGCACGACCACTTAGAGTAAAAGGGCTGATGAAAGGTATGGATCTGTGTGTTCACTTGCATAAACACAATTAGGAAAGACTATGGTTTTCCTCAAGAGGAAGACCGAACCACCACTAGCATATACACCTGAACATGAGACCTTGAAGGGGAAGAAAGACCACGGCCACCATTTTGAGTTTGAACTAGGGTTCCATTCTCTATAGAGTTTCGGCCTTAAGAGTAAAGTTCAAATGCATGGAGAGCCCTTCTAGCCGTGGAATGGGTTTCATAAGCCATGAGAGAGTAAACCCTAGACACGACACACACACACATGCACCTACTCAGATTGGGTTTTCGTGTGCCACTACGTCTAATAGTTTAAATCATATTTTTAGCTTGCTTGATCGTGATACTTGTGTTTTGGTTCAGATATTTGTTAGTAGACTCTCAACCTACTTTGGATAATGTTTGTATATGCCACGTGAACATTGCATTCTTATTTGATATCATATGCACTAGTTGATGGATGATAAGCTCTTGCTATGTAATGCTCTTTTTAAATTGGATTTACATGATGATCTTGCTAAGTTTACTTGTTCATGTTGTTTTCGGACATGCTTAGAAATATTGGTTCAAGTTGTTTGTTACAACATGTTTTTATAAGTCTCAAAGATTCAGCTGTGTGTTGAATGCTATTTCATATGTTTGTAAGCTGAGTATTCAAATGTTCTAATATTTTCAAGCCATAACCTGAGATGCTCAATGTTTGATTACATGATTATATGACTCACAGCATTTACATGTTCATATGATCCATGAAAAGAAAAGTCAAGTTTAATGTTAGATGCATTTGGGTTGTATATTGTTTTCAAAGAAAAGAGTTTGTACATGTTTTATAACGACCCCAAATGCTAGGATGGGGGAATGTCCTGTGGAACTCCTTTGTCCACTCTGAAATGGTTAAATTAGAGTGGTAGCCCCTAGGTCGACAAAGCATCATTGGCGGACCTCAAATGGATCAATGTGGAAAGGATACCGGAGCGGGGTAGCACCTAAAGCTAATGAGTATCACATGTGTTATATGCAGTGTAGGCAAAATTGTGAACTGCTACATAGTTTAGGATTGTGACGTAGTTACCATGATCAAGTGGGGAACCAACGGCACATAAGGTAGCTGTGAGGTATCCAAACTACATGTTACAAGAAGTGAACAAGGAAATGAATTGAAGATGTGGTACATGTATATTTTTGAGTGTGCAAAAATGAAAATTTATTTAAAAGTTAAGTTGCATAAAACCAAGTTTTGTGTTGAGTACATGTCTATACATTCATTTCATAGTTTGCCTTTATATGCCTATGTTATATATTGTATGTTGTTTGTTCACTTACTGAGATTTCTTGAAATCTCATCATGGTAGTTTCTACTACCATTTCCAACCCAAAATGGTAGAAGTTGTGCCAGGTACTCAAGACACTAAGTAAGATGAATGAGATTAATGACCTAGTTGGGGACAAGTACACTATTTAGGCTCACTACAATTTTGTTATTGTTTGCTTAAGGACTACTTCTCGGTACCTTAAGGACATTCAAGATACTCTAAATAAGGACCATGACTCACCAAGATCGTTCCACTCTCCATAGGAGATCGTATGGACTTTGTAACAGGCTATCTAAGACAAGCATGGGAGTACACCGTAGAAGCCCAAAGGGTTGCTCAGACTTTGGGAATTCAACCGCCCGGACCGCCTCAAAGGAAAGGAGTCTTTTTATGTATCTCAAGTGAAGGGATGCTTGGATTTTGACAGGTCACAATGTAAAATGTTATCTATTTGAGAAAAATTGAACAATGAGATCTTTTGGCATATTTAGTTTTATGGTATCATGATATTTTGCAAAATTGCTTTAAATCTTACTACTAGAATACAATAGGTGCATTGCATCTTAACTATCATGTACGAGGGTATAATATTTTCAAGCCATATTGTGGGATGCATGTTGCTAATTGGGCTTTATGTTTTGGTTTTTACATGTTGCATGAGTATGATAAAGTTTAGTATCATGTGTCCATGTCTCATGCGTATGAGTCTATGTTTTCAAAAACAAAAAGGTCAAAGTATGTTTTATCATAAGCCCAAATGCTAGGATGGGGAAACGCCCTAGTGGAACTCCCTGTCCATTTTGGAGTGTTTAAAGTTGAGTGGAGACTCCTAGGTTGACGAAGTACAGTCGACGGGCCTTGAATGGCTTCTTATGGAAAGGATGTCGGAGCGAGGTTGCATCTAAAACTAGTGGGTGTCATACGGTGAAGGCGAAATAAGCGAATTGTTGTAAAAGAATATGTTTATGTTATGATGTAATCACCTCGATCAAGTGAATCGTTGGTTGATGCGGTAACTAGCGGGGAACACACGGTGCTTAAGGGAGCCATGAGGTATCCAACCATTGAATTATGAAATGAACAAGGCATTTGAGCTCCATGTTATGATATGTTATGTTATGCCATGATATGTTATGATATGATATGAAATGACACCAAAGAATGTGATATAATCACAATACGATATGTTATGAAATGAAATGAATGGCATGACATGTTATAAAATGATAAGACTGGCATGATATGTTATGACAAGAAGAAGGACCTAAGCTCAAATGATATGAACATGTGTTAAGAAGTCTAAAAGATGAAAATCTATTTTATGAAAAAGTCTATGTCACATAGGTCAATGTTTTACGTCAAAGTTCATGTCTGTGCATTCATTTGTGGTTTACTTTAATATGTCTATGATATCTGCTGTATGTTGATTGTTCACTTGCTTAGATTTCTCGAAATCTCATTGTAGTAGTTTCCACTACCATTCCCGACCTAGAATGGTAGAAGTTGTACAAGTACCTCAGACACTATAGAACAATGAACCTAGATGGTTCAATGATAGAGGACGAGTTCACCGTGAAATCTTGTCACGACTTTACTGCCGACATTTTGAAGTACACAGCCCCACTTCTCCGGGAAATTCTAGCTAGTCTTAGCGAGGCCAACACGAATTGGTTTTTGGAGAAAGAAAGAAGCCGGATTAAAGAAGTACTTTTGGAGAGAAAAAAAAGAGGGACCATGGAAAATAGTAAGAGAAAAATAAATGAATTATGGTTTTTGTGAAAAAAATTTTTGATGGTCTCGTGTTTTGGGAGTCTTTTGAAACAATTATCTCTTTGGAGTACTTGAATGAAATTTCAACTTTTTGGGATGTTTACATTTGGTACCATGATTATTATATTACCACCGTCCCTATGTAGTTAAAATAATTTTTCCACTGCGAATTACTGCATACTGTAACCTTGAGTTACATGTCCAAACACTTTAGTCATCGTCCAATCCCAAGCAGGAGATAGGGGCACCACACTTTTGCACTTGGTTAAGTTAATTTTATTATTGATTTGTGTGACGCCCCCAACCCCTGTTTGGGATTGGACGGTGACTGCTACGTCGGGACATATAACTCAAGGTTACATACTCCTGTTCATGACAGTTAAGTATGGAATGCATCTAGCATGTTACTAGCAATATGCAATAACTCGCAGTGGAAAAGTATAAACTAAGTAAAGTTTAGAGAAAATACTAAATTCATGGCAAATATATCATCCCCAAAATAACTTCATTGTTTGAATATCCCAAAATACAAGAGGGTTAAAGCAACAACTCAAAACTAAGCCCTCTTTTCACTACAAATTCTTTTAGGATCCATCTCAAAATCCTACAAGGCCTTCTCTACTTTGCCTGGTCCTTGTTGATTATCTTCCTCAAAGAGTTGTAGCACTTTAGTTATGAATTGATCAGTAGCTTCTAGCCTCTCCACTAAGGATGGCTCTTTCGAGTGCTCAGGGCTCTTCGAGGCCTCATTGATTATCCGGGGAGCTGGCCTCTTGCGCTTCCCCATACCTAGTCTCTTGTCATGTAACAACTTCTACCATTCCGGGTTGGGAATGGTATTGGAGGCTATCACGGTTAGATTTTGAGAAATATCAATAAGTAAACAAAGAACATAGAATAGATTAAGATAAAGGTTTCGCATTCAATTCACATCATTGCACACAAAAGAAAATGATGCTCCAGAATCAAACAGAGCACAAGCCTTGTGTTGCATCAACTTAACTTTACCTAATAGGGCAACTAGGGTTATTCAAGGATTCTCAAACAAGCACTAGTTACTAGTTAGGGTAGGGTTGGAAATATTACCGGTAATTACTCCGACATCAGTTGCCTTGTCAACCTCTAAATCTACCTCTCCAGGTGTGATGGCATAAACCTTAGCCTTCATGGGGGTCTTTACTCTGCCACCTGGTGTTGCTGCCAATGTTTTGAATACCGTACAGGACAGCGTACCGGTCAAGGCACTGGAACGAAATATTTCGGTACCGGTACCGTTTCGGGATAGCGTTTCGGGATAACGTTTCGGGATAGTCGATCTATAAATAAATTATATATATAAATATATATAAAAATTATATTCTAAAATAATAGTCTATATATAAATAAATTATATACAAATACATATATATATAAATTATAAATAGTCTAGTCTGAATTGAGGGTTAAAAAATAAGTTTGTAGTTTGAAAAAACGAAAAAAAAAAAAAAAAAACACAGGCCGAAATATAGGCCGGTACAGGCCGAAATTGAGGCCGGTATGACCGGTACCGGCCGGTACGGCCGGTATTTTGGCCGGTACGGAACAGGTATAGTACCTGTACCGGCCGGACGGCCGAAACGAAAAATTTCGGCCGTACCGGCCGGTACGGTACGAAATTTAAATCTTTGGTTGCTGCTCCTCTAGGTGTGTTGCGTGGACAATCTCGAATCAAGAGGCCAGTCTAACCACATTTAAAGCATCCCTTCGTGCACATCTTCGGCATGGTGGTGGTGTGATGGGCATCATGTTCTCGACCATTATATCTTTTCCTTTACCCATGGTGGTGGGGACCTTTCTATTTTCCATGTTCCTCCCAGGAGAGTAAGGCATTCCCTTTTTTCGATCCATGTGGACTTGGGAGGTCAGATTTGCTGCTCCGCCTCTGCTATCGAAGCAACACTGACAAACTCTTGGAAGTCTCAATTCACAGGCATGCAACTTGATTCCAAATTCGTGGTTGTAACCCCTCTTGAAACTTCCTAGCCTGCATCTTCTCCGTATCAATTAAATGAGGGGTTAATCTCCCTAGATCCATAAATCTGATCGCATACTATTCTACCGTCAGATTGCCTTGTGTCAAATTTGTGAATTCTAATGCCTTCTGCTACTTTGCCGTTTCTGGAAAGAAACGACTATCAAGTGAGAGCAACTATGTCTCCCAACTTGAATGCCAATGACTATTGTTTTGTGTCCCACCGTATACCGGCTTCTCCTTGAAGCAAGTGTCTGGCATACTAGACCTTTTGTTCCTCCATACACCCATTGGCACCGAAAGTCATTTCCTAGTCGATAAGCCACTTATTGGCTCTTAGGGCTTGTTTTGTACCCGCAAAGTGTAGGTATCTATATGCTAGAAATCTCTCAAATGGACACCCTCAGTTTTCTCCTATAGGCGGCTCTTGCCTAGCATTCTAGCATTACGCCATCTTGTGTCGTACCACTTGCGCCATTCTGCCATTACACCATCTGGCAGAATTAAAGGTTTTCAAAAATGCTTTCTCATGGAAAAACCCTAGAATCTGAACCCTCAAAGGATAAAAACCCTAGCATTTCTTTCAAGTGGTGGCCGTGGCCTTCTTTCACTCTATACTTCGTGTTCATGTGCTTAAAACAAGAAGAATATCTCAAGTTCTTCATTTCCTTGAAGAAAAACCCTAGTTTCCCAAGTGAATATGTGTGTTTGTCTGGGAAACCCTAGAATCGAAACTTTGTTGGTGCTGTTTTTCCTTTTGGCCGTGCGTGTATGTGCAAAAAGTAGTGGGATGGTTCTTACCTCCTTGGGCTTCCCTTCTTCTTTGAATGGTGTGGCAGAAATCCTTTGAAAATTTTTGCAATTGTAAAGAGAATGGTGGTGTTTGGATGGTGAGAAAATGTGAGAAAGTGTGAAAGCTTAGAGAAAAGTAGTGGTGGCCGAAATTCCTTAGAAGAAAGTTGAGAACTTGAGCAAAAGACCTCCATGATTTTCGACTATGCCTTCACATAGAAGTCTCCCTCCCTTCTTGAAATACCAAAGGTCTTGTGCATGGATGCCACTTGTGTGGCGCCCCCAGCCCCAACTTGGGATTGGACGGTGACTGAAACGCTTGAACACGTAACACAAGGCTACACACTCCTTGTACGCGACAGATAAAATGCTATGCACCTCAATACCCTAGCAATATGCAATAACGATGCAGCGGAAAAATTATAAAAGTCAGATAACTAGGCAATGCGATAAGCAATTGCAAAGCACATGGAACCATAAACTAATATCATAACTGATGAATGTACAAAAATGCACTCTAAATACCCTATTATTGGACTAAAATGCTAAAATGTTAATAGAAATCATTGGAATTAATGTGTATTCTTGAATTGAGTTTCTATTTACTTTGGGATACTCCTAAGTATATTTTTACGTTTAATTTTAGAGTCTATAAAAGAGTAAGTCCAAACCCATTCAAATTCAAAGGACTTTCAAGTGGGCAAGACGTTGGAACAACCTAAAAACTTTCAACGAGTGTAGGACTCTTCAAATAAGGATAATGATGGGGTTTGAGAGTAATTCGGACCAGAGTCCAAAATGCACTAGGAGACAGAATGGACATACTTTAGTATTTTAATCATAACTTTTCGCTCAGATATCGGATTGATGCGATTCTTGATGAGTTGGAAAGCTATCTTAAAGGGCTACAAAGTTGTCTTTGTAAGGATTTCCAAATTCGAACTCTTAAAGCATGTACGTGGCTGCCAAGTTGACTCCTAAAAGTTATGATTAAACCCTATCTTAAACCCTATCTTATAGTAAATCTTACATTTCACTTATTTTTACTTCTACTTACACAAGTCATGTACTTTGAACTCAAGATCTTCGGCTTCAGAGGTTGTTTAACATGTTTGTATGCAAGATTTTGCTATCCTTGTGTAGCTATCGGACCTAAGTTATGCATATTCACATTTGTGTTCTCATTCAATCACACTTAGATGTCACGAGGTTTGATTAAATGACCATTTAACATTAATAGAACTTCAAAATCATATAGGCTAAGGCATGACCGAAACATGTAGAAGACACATCTCTCTCTCTTCTTTTTATTTTTTCCATTTTTTCGTCATCAAACCTGCCTTACAAACCCAAGATTCAAGCATATACTCCTCAAGCTTCCACTTAAATGAATAAAAACATCAAAACCCTAGCCTGGATCAAACCTCGTTTTCTTGTGCATCATGCACCTTTCTTGTACATCCTGTCAAGCTCCTATTTCTACGACTAGGTTCAAGCATAAACATTAAACTCCTTCATGTTTTATGCATAGATCTGCAATATACCCTATAGCGGAAACCCACACACAAGCCAAAGATGAATCTTTGGTGCATTTCCATCCAATCCCTTATCGTTGATCCATTTTTAAATGTTAAAACTCCTTCACATTTGAACACCTTCGCTCCATGGCTGAAACTATCTTAAGCTCAATACCAAAGTTTGTTTTACATTTTCAAACAAGCACATTATGCTTTGTAGGAATTGTTATATGTTTCTCGACACTTATTCTTTACCAGGAAAACGGAGGAAATAAAAATGGAGGAATAGAGTGGCTAGGCCAAAAACTCACATTGCTCGACTCCTCCTAGACTTGATGTAGTGCCTCGAGTTACAAGTGGAGGAGGTTTGGTTTGTGAGAAAATTGAAGAAAAGGAAGGAAAAGGGGGAAGAAGAGAAGAGGGTGGGCGCTATAGCACCTAGGTGAACTCCACCATGTTTATAGTTGAGCACCAAGTGTCGACGAAGCCGCACTAGATACTACATAGTAGCTCCCAAATTTCCATTTTTAAATTAGTATTTTGAGACTTAAATTTTCTGTCATAACTAAGCTTTCCAATTCCTCTATCTATATTTTTCTTCATTTTTTTTTTTTTTTTTTTTTTTTTTTGGGATTTCATCTGTGTGCGCGCTTGTCTGCATTCTCCAGTTAGGGATATTACAATCTACCTCCACCCCCGTGGTCAAATATGGGTGGAGAATATAATGTACTTGTACCGCTTTTAGTAATACCAGACTGGTCAATGAATCATTCTACACCTAGCTAAACATGCTATTTTCATGAAATTGATGGGAAAAAAGAAACACAGAAGCCTAGTAGTACTGCTGCTAAACATGCTATTTTCATGAAATTTCCTTTGGAGTAAGAAAGGAAAAATGGATGCATTTCCTAACATGCACTAACTCTAAACCTGACTGGCCTAATAAGCAGTCACGTTTCCACCGTTTCTAGCCTATCACATTACAAGTAATCATAGGGAGGTTTAAACACAAGAAAAGGAAAACCGACGATAATGGCACTAGAGAAAGGAGTTTATAGAATTATGGTGCGATTTAGAAAAGTCTTTTTCAAACTCAGGTATGATTTAGAAACGTCCTTTCCGAATTCGAGCCCAGGTTATAGCCGCAACTGCAGCACCCCCCAAGTGTGCTGCTCCTGTTATATGGCTGTCTCCCTGCAACAGTACAACAAAAACAATAATATAAACCCATATCTTCAATGATTCATTAGTCTGCTCCTACAGCAGGGGCTCTTAAAGATTCATCAATTGAGATTATAAATCAATAGCGCCTGGTGCTTATCAGGACAATTTGGCTGAGGTTATCAACTTATCATGCAGTTCCATATATGGGCAGGGTTGTCTCATTTAGAGAATTAAGAAAGGACATTGAAAATTCACAATAGATAAGGTCAGTTAGCGGTCAGACAAGAACATGGAAGACGTGATGATTCAATGTGAAAATTCATATTTGACATCCCTTGCATATATTAAATCTCACAGCCAACAGAAAAAAAAAAAATAGGAATAGCATCTGTGCAGATCAAGCAGTACAAAAGATAACTGAGTCACTTTGTTATGTTGTACCCCCATATAATCATGACACTACCTTTAACCTGCTTCAATCCATAGAAAATTCTAAAGCTTGAGTTGCGTTAAGGAAAATGGCTGGTCATAGAAGAAATCGAGCATACCTCTATTATCCTCAAGATATCTTTTCCTATTAGGAGGATCCCCTGCAATGACAATTAACGAAAGGTGTATTATGAGGAATTCAAGTATTTGTCTCACACAATCAAATTGATAGAGGCTAAAGGTGAGCTTACCAGTAAGATGGCAGGGACTGGGATAATAAATTCAAAATAGAGGGTAGATTTTGGAAAGAGGAATATATCAAGCAGCATGATAGCATTCACAGCCCCACTTGCCCCCTAGACAACACAAATAAACTCAATAGTCAAACAAGTTTCATGTTTCAGCAAATGCTCCACGAAATTCAGGAAGTGGCCTGCAATCCTCCACCATTTTCTAGAAAATCAGAGCTTTGAAACAAGTTTTCTCAAGAAAACAAATGTAAACCATGATATAATGAAGAATAGGTATATACCTATACAAAGCAACTATTTTTCATGACTTCCATGCATTGGTTTATATCTCAAAAACAACTCATATAGTTTAAGTAACAAAGAAATGATTTGCTTTTGCCTGAATGTAAATAAGGGATTAGGTTTCTTGCCCTTAAAAATCTATTGGGAAAAACTGTACTGTATCAGACAAATGACAAGGGACTGTATAAACACAATGGACGTAAGACCAATCTGGTGTGATGTGCACTAGAGTTAATGAAACAAAACAATGGATAAAATCAAATGTCTTCATTTTAAAAAAAAAAAAAAAAAAAAATGGTGGAAATCCAAGTTTTAAGGCAAATTTGCAAAGTTTCATTCCAACTAGCACTGTCTTGTAAAACAAAGTGAACCAAGTATTTGGTTTAAGATATTAGTAGACATCATTTCCAACAAGATTCAATTTTATTCATGTATTATTGACAAATCATGAGAAGGCATACGCGTTCATTTAGTTGCCTTTTTTTATTAGAAGATATGAGGCTCTCACTATGAAAAAGGTTGCGAAAAGCATACCAATCCTGGTGTCTTCGATGGGTCCATGTTCCACAGCCGTTGGCCCTGCAGCAAAAAGACAGCAAGATAGAGTTACAATGGTCACGTTTACAATAATATAGTGCCTGATATATCTTTCCAAGTTATTAGGAAGGGCTGGGAGGATTTCTTTTGTAATTTCAGATTTACGGTGTGTCGAGGCACTAGGGTCAAATTTTTGTTTGATGTCTGGTGCGGTGAGGTTGCTCTTAAGGAGGCTTTCCCTTCTCTTTTCAGAATAGCATTATATAATGAAGCTTCAGTTGCTGATCATATGGACACTTCAAATGGCCTGCTGAAGTGGAATGTTCCATTTATAAGAGCAGTCCAAGATTGGGAAGTGGGAGATATTTCTGACTTATAAAGCACCCTGTACGCATTGATTTTGGAGCATGGTGTAGAGGACAAACTGTTATGGATTCATCCCGGGAACAAGAACTTCTCAGCAAGATCCTTTTATAATGCTTTGACTTCTAAATCTTCTACTGTTTTCCCTTGGAAGCATATAAGCAAAGTGCCCCTAAAAGTTGCTTTTTTTGGTTGGTTTGCCTCTCATGGAAAAATTCGGACCATAGACAAGCTGAGGAAGCGCAGTATTTTTATAATGGATTGGTGCTTTATGTGCAAAAGAAATAGAGAATCAACAGACCATCTTCTTCTCCATTGTGATGTGACAAAGGCTCTTTGGGATGATATATTTGTAAGGCTGGACAATGTGTGGGTTATGCCTAAGAGGGTGGTGGAACTCTTGGCTTGTTGGAGTGGAGTACGGGGAAATTGTCAAGTAGCGGAGGTTTGGAAAATAGTGCTTGTATGTCTTATGTGGTATATATGGAACGAGAGGAATGGACGATGCTTTGAAAATAGAGAACGTTCTTCAGGGGGTATTAGAGCTTTCTTTTATCAATCTTTGTTACTTTGGGCTAAGACCATTGTATTAGAGCGGGCTAATTTTAATGACTTGTATGCTTTTCTTTCTTTGCCAAGAGGCTGTAATTAGGTATATTTCTCATGTATACTACCTGTATACTTAGGCTTCGCCTAAATTATGAGGATTAATAAATTTTTCTTACTATTAAAAAAAAATAAGTGACACATTTTCTTTAAAGAATGAAGTTTCAATAGGCTTGGTAGTGTGACCCGGGAATATAATAAATTAACATCCATAGAACAAATTTATTTTCTCCTTTCTTCTTTCTGATAAGAACCAGAAATTAGGTAGGCACTGCAAAACGGCATAATGCGTGAGGGACACACCAGAAAATATTCCATTGGACTAATTATTTGCAAAATTTATTTCTAAAGGTCCTTATAAAAAATATTTCTCAAGGCAAAATATACTAGCATCAATGCAAAAGATTCAAGAAATAAAATTTGATTAATAGTGCTCAGAGAGAAGTATGTTGATTCATAGTTTTTATCGCAGCTCATACAAGTTAAGTCACTCTCCCCAGGCATTTGTACCTTTGATGATGAGGCAATAAAGGCTTTGTGCGCCAAGAAAAATATTGAACCACCAAGAGCCCCGGCAAGATACAACTTAAGCAAAAATTCAGGTCTGAAAGCTCTTCCAATCTGCCAATGTGGAGATTAGCATAACAGCCATATATGAAACGTACAAACTCAAAATTAATTGACAGAAAGATGACAGTGAAATTTTACAAACTCCAAATTTTACAAGCAAAACAAACAGGAAATAGAACTAATTCGTTTCTTAAGATTAAAATGGTGTCTATATCCCTCAGTTTATCCTGACCAAAAGGAGTGCACATGGGAAAGTTAAATAAAACCTACAAATAATATCCTACATATCATATGGCAGTGATTACTGTAAGGCTCAGATTCTTCATCAAGTGGTCCGGACCTGGCGTGTAAATGGCCCAGACATTTTAGAGTTTAGTAAGAGTCCCGAACGACGTCGTTTTTGGAGGTGAGTGTTTCTTCTTCAACTTCTGTTTCTTTCTCTCCTTTCTTTCCGCATTTCTCTGCTTCAATTTCAGTTTCTTTCACAACTTTCTTTCTCCACGTCTCTCTTTTTCCTTTTCGGTTTCATTTTTTTTTCTTGTTGCTGCGTTAGTCTGTGAGTTCCGTTTCTCTGCCCAAGTTTCCTCAAGTTCGGTTTCTCTCTTGCGCTGCACTTGTTTCAGTTGTCGTACTGCATTCCTCTGTTTTCTCTCCTTTTTGCATTTCGGGTCTTCCTCTGCAAGTCTGTGTGCGGTACCTCTTGTCCCTCCATTTTTCAACTGGTAAGGGTTTCTTTCTCATCCTTTTAAGTTTTGGTTTCTTCTACTGTAACCAATTCTGCTTCTTAGCATTTGGTTTGATTTATCTTCATTTTCTGCAGTTTCTGTTTTGGCCGTGAGGTTTGGGTTCGTTTTGTGAGTCTGGGTGTTATGCGTGGTGAGTCTTCGGGTTTGTGTGTTCCGTGTAGTCAGTGAAGCTTTTGCTAGAGATTCTTGTTGCCATAGGTAAATTTTCTTGCCTCTGTTTCCCGCACACACTCACACACAGTTACACTTCCTCTCATTGATTTTTTGTGGGTAATGGTTTCATTTCTAGATTAGTTTAGTGGGTGGCTCTTTGGGCTTTTCTTGGTATATTGAATTTCTTGTGGTGATTTGTCCGAGGTTTGAATTGTTTGAAGTTACATTGTAGTGAAACTGTTGGATTAGTGGTTGAGAAAATATTTAGAAGTACCGGTTCATATTTCCTGTTATGGAGTTGTGAATGGAAAGAAGTGTGCTTTGTGAAGTGTTATTTGGTTTGGAATGATGGGTTGTAATTATTTAGAAGGAGGTTGTGATATTTTCTTTTAATACTTAGTTTATATTTTTTTTTTTTATGAATAGGTGGCGAGATTGATAGAGGTCAATTTCAAGATATAGATAATACGCTGCAGGAGTCAGGTAAGCGGGGTTCCTATGCTAAGTCTTACACGAATTATTTGAAACTGAGGTTGATTTTCTGAAAACTTTGCATATTTTTGTGGTGAAATAAGAACTTGGGAAAAACAAAACCAACCTCGGTCGTTTATTTGCATACTCATGAAATCTGTACGAAAAAAGAGAAAAATATGTTCTGACATGCATTGTGTAGACATGAGCTAAATTCTGTCATGTGATTTCTGAAATCTGAAAAATGAACAATTTTGAAAATATGAAAAGTTGTGTATTTATTTAGAAAGATGTTCTGGCTTTTGTGTTCAGCGTGTGTAAACTGTCTGATTCTGTTTTGGTACTCTGTATTATTTTGATATAACATCTGAAAACCTTTGGCATGGTGTACTGGTTTTCGTATCTGACTCTGTCACTGCTTTGCTCTGCTCTGTTCTGTTATGCTCTGCTCTGTTTGGGTTGGTACCAATTTCTCTGTCTCTGAGTGGACCCACTTTGGAAACAAAGTGGTTTTATTGTGGTCTTTCCTGTGTGCACACTCGGGGCTCCGAGAAGAATAAAGGAAAGATTTCACCTCTGTCTCCGCCTGGTTTGGCTACCGGGATTAGCACAACCCTACCACGGGGGTGAAACATGGTCTCTGCTCTGTTTTGATCTGATGATGATACTCAGTTTATGTTATGCCAAAGCACTATAGGTTTTTACTTGTCCTAAACCATTGCTCTGTTACTCTTGAAAATATGATCTGTTCTGCATGATAACTCTGGAAAATATTTTGTTCTGCATGCTATTCTTTGTAAATGCTCATATTTGCACGCTAGCATATGATTTCTGCTTACTGAGTTGTGATAACTCACCCCCTATCATGATAATATTTTTCAGATGATGTGGAAAGTCCAAATGAGGACCTGGATTAGATTGGTGAACTTTGAGGAAATGTGGTTAGAAGAAGGACTTTTGATATTCTTAATTTTAATGTCTTTGAGTTTTAATTATATTTTCAGGTTTAGTAGGACCTATGGTTTTATCAGTTTGGTTTGTTACTATTACCGGGAGATTGTGGACCCTTTGATATTTTATTATTATTGCATTTAAGATTGTGTGGAGTTTGTAATGAGATTATTGAGAAGATATGAGATTGATTTCATTTATGAAGTTTTTGGAGATTATTCTTTGGATGTGTTGGAAGACATGTTTATGAGTGACAGGTAGTAATTCTCCAAGCCACCCGGGTTTGGGGCGTTACATTTGGTATCAGAGCCAGGTTTGAATTCTGCATACTATAAACCTTGGAGGTTTAGATTTCTATGGGTTCATAGGATGTAAAGATTTTAGAGTATAGATAGTGATTAAGAAGTCATTTTCAGATTTATTATGATAGTAAAGCGAACTATATAGGATTGTATATTGTTGATGTGGAAAGTCTTAGAATTCGCAGGCTTTAGGAATAGCCATGAGGTGTGGTATTTCACAGGTCTATGAACTAAGTTCATGTTGATTAAGGTTTAGTTTAATAACGGAGCCTTCTTAAGCAGTTAAATGGGTTTAAGTATTAGTTTTTGGAAATTGACTATTACTACGGTTATGTGTACTTTTCTATTCTCCGTTATGAGTATTCTTATAATTTTGAATTATAATATATACGTTTTGTTTTTACAAATACCACTAAATTTTCTATGTTCTTATAAACTCTATTTTTTTTAAGCGTTGATTAAAAATTCAAGTTATTTTGTCAGGATGCCACCTCGTCGTAGAGAACGAAGCATGTCGGATCTGAATGCGATCGAGAACGAAAGGGAAGCAAACCCGAGTGCTTCCGACGTATTACGAGCAGCTGCACATCAATTAATTGATGACCTTGTGCAGAATCCCGCGGGTCGCCAGCGTAATTTCAATGAAGGGGGTTGTACTGTTAAGCAATTCAATCGAAAGCACCCTCCTTTATTTGATGGGAGAGGCGATCCAACTTTGGCGGAGGATTGGATTCAGGACATTGAGGAGATTTTGCGAGTCCTAACCTGTACTGAGGAGCAAAAGGTGGCATGCGCCACATTCAAGCTTACTGGGGAAGCGAAGAGGTGGTGGATCTCTGAAAGGACCATCAGAGAAGCAGAAGGGACAGAGATAATCAGTTGGCTGCACTTCAAGCAGATCTTTCTTGAGCGCTTCTTCCCTAGCTCATTCCGTGAGGACAAGGCTATGGAATTTGCCACTTTGGTTCAAGGAACAATGACGGTACATCAGTATGCTGCTAGGTTTACTGAGTTATCCCGTTTTGCTACTTATTTGATTCCCGATGAGAAAAAGAAGGCACGCAAATTTGAGCAAGGACTGAGTGAGAAACTGTATGTGCGTGTGGTGGGTTTCCAGATTCGGAACTTCTCAGAATTGGTGGATAAAGCAATAGTTTTTTAAAGAACCCTTCAAAGAAGCGCTGCAATGCATGAGCAGAGGAAAAGGACTACTCCTACTGGATACCAGTCTGGCATGGACCAGGGACCATGGAAAAGGAGGAATGAAGGTAGTAGTTCGGGAAAAAGGCCGGTTCAGAGTAATCAACAGCCCTACCAGTGTAGAACATGCAATCAAGTGCACTCCGGAGAGTGCAGAAAAGGGGCGGGATTGTGTTTTCGTTGTGGCAAATCAGGACACTACATCAGGGATTGCCCAATGCAAAATAGGAGCAACCAGACATTCATACCCGCCACCTCAGAGGAATGAAGTATCAGCCCGGGGCAGCAATCAACGTCCTACTGCGCCTGCTCGAGTCTTTGCACTAACACCTGGAGAGGTTGAGGGTAGGAATGACGTGATCACTGGTATGACTCTTTTGTTTTACTTTAAGGATTTATAGTTTCTATTATTTTCTTTTCTTTGATTGGTTCTGGTTAAGACTTTGAATATTCTTGGTTCATGTATGAGTTTGAATGTGATCACAGGTACTCTTTCTTTGTTTTCTAATAATGCTTTTGTGTTATTTGACTCGGGAGCGACACATTCTTTTGTTTCCACAACGTACTCTAAATTTTGCACTTTAGATGCTGAAAGGTTGAGGAACAGGTTAGTGGTTGCGACCCCAACAGGGAATTCTGTAGTCTGTAGTGAGATGTTACCTGGATGCCCTCTTTCTATAGAGGGAAGACTAATGCCAGCAGATTTAATAGTTTTCCACATGGTTGGGTTTGATGTGATTTTGGGTATGGATTGGTTGGCTTCCTACCACGCCAGTATTGATTGTGCTAAAAAGGAAGTGGTGTTCAGGCCCCCTAATGAAGGTGAATTTCGGTTCACAGGGTCGAAAGTGAGGTTGACTCCACCCATCATCTCTGCCATTCAGGTAGGAAAACTGTTGCGTGATGGTTGTCAGGGATTCTTAGCCTGTGTGGTTGAAGCACCAAAGGAAGAGTTGAAGTTGGAACAGATACTTGTTGTGAGAGATTATCCAGAGGTCTTCCCTAAAGATTTATCGGGACTTCCACCCGAGCGGGAGGTAGAGTTTGCTATTGAGTTAATTCCAGGCACGTCACCCCTTTCGAAAGCACCTTATTGCATGGCACCGTCTGAATTAGCGGAACTCAAAGAGTAGTTGCAAGATTTGTTAGACAAGGGTTTCATCAGGCCCAGTGTTTCACCTTGGGGAGCTCCAGTTCTTTTTGTGAAGAAGAAGGATGGATCGATGAGAATGTGTATCGATTATAGGGAACTTAATCGGGTGACCATAAAGAATAAGTACCCGCTACCCCGTATAGAAGATTTGTTTGATCAGCTTCAGGGTGCTCAAGTATTTTCGAAGATTGTTCTTCGATCGGGCTACCACCAGTTGAAGATCAGAGCTGAAGACGTGGCTAAGACGGAGTTCAGGACCCGTTATGGCCATTATGAGTTTTTGGTCATGCCTTTTGGCCTGACTAACGCCCCAGCAGTATTTATGGACTTGATGAACAGGGTGTTCCATGAGTTTTTGGATAAGTTTGTGGTTGTCTTTATTGATGATATACTGATATACTCCAAAAGCGAGACCGAGCATGAAGAACATGTGAAGTTGGTACTTGGGACACTCAGAGACAAGCAGTTGTTTGCTAAGTTGAAGAAGTGTGAATTTTGGCTTAATTCAATCACGTTTCTAGGGCATGTAGTTTCGAAGGATGGTATTTCAGTAGACCCAGGAAAAGTGGAAGCAGTGGTTAATTGGTCGGCACCGAGGAATGTTCATGAGGTTAGAAGCTTCTTGGGATTGGCGGGGTATTACCGTCGATTCATTGATGGGTTTTCCAAGATAGCAGTTCCTCTCACTGCACTCACCAGGAAAAATAATAAGATTGAATGGACAGCAAAGTGTGAAGAAAGCTTCCAAGAGTTGAAACAGAGATTAGTGACAGCTCCGGTGTTAACAGTTCCCACAGCTAGAGGCGGATTTGATGTCTATAGCGATCCTTCTAGGCTTGGTTTCGGGTGTGTACTGATTCAACATGGGAAGGTTATAGCTTATGCCTCATGCCAATTGAAAGTGTATGAGCAGAATTATCCCACTCGTGATCTAGAACTCGCGGCAGTTATTTTTGCACTTAAGCTTTGGAGACATTACTTGTATGGGGAAAAGTGCGAAATTTATACGGATCACAAGAGTTTGAAGTATTTCTTTACCCAAAAAGAATTAAACATGAGACAAAGGAGGTGGCTTGAGTTGATCAAGGATTATGATTGCACCATTAATTATCACCCAGGCAAAGCTAATGTAGTAGCCGACGCTCTGAGTAGGAAGTCAATCGGACCAACAGTTGCAGCCATTACCACTCAGCATAGGTTGTTGATGGATTTAGAAAGAGCCGGTATTGAAGTCCTTTCTAGTGATACAAATGCTGTTATGGCCAATTTAGTGGTTCAACCTGCTTTGATAGATAGAATCAAAGCTGCTCAAAAAGTGGACTCAGAGTTGATGAAGCTAATGGAAGGGATCGGAAACGGGGACAAACCTGATTTTTGTGTTTCCAAGGATGGAGTTTTAAGGTTTAGGGGTAGAGTATGCGTACCTGCTGATGATGAACTAAAAAGGTTAATTCTTGAAGAGGCACACCGTTCTTTGTACACTGTTCACCCAGGGAGTACCAAGATGCATCGGGATTTGAGAGAGTCCTTTTGGTGGAATGGCATGAAAAGAGAAATTGCTAAATTTGTAGAACAATGCCTAACTTGCCAACAAGTGAAGGCGGAACATCAGAGACCTGCAGGATTATTACAGCCACTTCAAATTCCAGAGTGGAAATGGGAACATATCTCCATGGATTTCGTGACAGGTCTACCAAGGACCGTAAGCGGGCAAGATGCTATATGGGTGATCGTGGATCGCTTAACGAAGACCACCCGTTTTGTGCCCATTAAAGTTTCTTATAAACTAGAGAAACTAGTGGAACTGTATGTACGGGATATAGTGAGGTTGCATGGAGTACCGGTATCCATCGTGTCGGATAGAGATCCTCGTTTTACTTCTAAGTTCTGGCGAAGCTTACAAGAGGCAATGGGTACTCAATTAAGTTTCAGTACTACTTTTCACCCTCAGACAGATGGACAGTCAGAAAGAACTATTCAGATTTAGAAGATATGTTGAGGGCATGCTTGATGGATTTCAAGGGATATTGGATGCAACATTTACCATTAGTTGAGTTTGCATATAATAATAGTTTCTAGGCTAGCATTGGGATGGCACCTTACGAGGTTTTGTATAGCAGGAGATATAGGTCTCCATTGTATTGGGATGAAGTAGGTGAAAGGAAACTTCTAGGGCCCGAGATTATTCAACAGACTACAGAGAAGATAGATACCATTCGGGCTAGAATGAAAGCAACTCAAAGCCGACAGAAGAGTTATGCAGATAAACGCCGCCGTCAGTTAGAGTTTGCGATGGGAGATAAGGTATTCTTGAGAATTTCACCAATGAAATGAGTTATGAGATAAGGTAAGTTGAGCCCTAGATACATTGGACCGTTTGAGATTGTTGATCGGATTGGACCAGTGGCGTACAGGGTGGCTCTACCACCGGCGTTCTCGGGAGTGCATAATGTGTTCCATGTGTCCATGTTGAGGAAGTATATCCATGACCCCACTCACATCATAGATCATGAACCCTTGCAGATTCAAGAAGACATGACCTACACCAAGGAACCATTGCGGATTCTGGACAGGAAAGAGCAAGTGTTGCGGAATCGAACAATTTCTTTAGTTAAAGTATTATGGAATAATCATGCTATCAATAAAGCATCTTGGGAATTTGAGGAAGAGATACGGGTAAAGTATCCTCACTTGTTCGAATGAAATTATTATAGCTTGTAGCGAATTCCGAGGACGGAATTCTTGTAAAGGGAGGAGGATGTAAGGCCCAGATTCTTCATCAAGTGGCCCGGACCTGGCGTGTAAATGGCCCAGCCATTTTAGTGTTTAGTAAGAGTCCCGAACGACGTCGTTTTTGGAGGTGAGTGTTTCTCTGCTTCAATTTCAGTTTCTTCCGCAACTTTCTTTCTCCCACGTCTCTCTTTTTCCTTTTCGGTTTCATTTTTTTTTTCTTGTTGTTGCGTTAGTCTGTGAGTTTCGATTCTCTGCCCAAGTTTCCTCAAGTTCGGTTTCTCTCTTGTGCTGCACTTGTTTCAGTTGCCGTACTGCATTCCTCTGTTTTCTCTCCTTTTTGCATTTCGGGTCTTCCTCTGCAAGTCCGTGTGCGGTACCTCTCATTCCTCCATTTTTCGACTGGTAAGGGTTTCTTTCTCATCCTTTTAAGTTTTGGTTTCTTCTACTATAACCGATTCTGCTTCTTAGTATTTGGTTTCACTTATCTTCATTTTCTGTAGTTTCTGTTCTGGCCGTGAGGTTTGGGTTCGTTTTGTGAGTCTGGGTGTTGTGCGTGGTGAGTCTTCGGGTTTGTGTGTTCCGTGTAGTCAGTGAAGCTTTTGCTAGAGATTCTTGTTGCCATAGGTAAATTTTCTTGCCTCTGTTTCCCGCACACACTCACACACAGTTACACTTCCTCTCATTGATTTTTTGTGGGTAATGGTTTCATTTCTAGATTAGCTTAATGGGCGGCTCTTTGGGCTTTTCTTGGTATATTGAATTTCTTGTGGTGATTTGTCCGAGGTTTGAATTGTTTGAAGTTACATTGTAGTGAAACTGTTGGATTAGTGGTTGAGAAAATATTTAGAAGTACCGGTTCATATTTCCTGTTATGGAGTTGTGAATGGAAAGAAGTGTGCTTTGTAAAGTGTTATTTGGTTTGGAATGATGGGTTGTAATTATTTAGGAGGTTGTGATATTTTCTTTTAATACTTAGTTTATATATTTTTTTTATGAATAGGTGGCGAGATTGATAGAGGTCAATTTCAAGGTATAGATAATACGCTGCAGGAGTCAGGTAAGCGGGGTTCCTATGCTAGGCCTTACACGAATTATTTGAAACTGAGGTTGATTTTCTGAAAACTTTACATATTTTTGTGGTGAAATGAGAACTTGGGAAAAACAAAACCAACCTGGGTCATTTATTTGCATACTCATGAAATCTGTACGAAAAAAGAGAAAAATATGTTCTGACATGCATTGTATAGACATGAGCTAAATTCTGTCATGTGATTTCTGAAATCTGAAAAATGAGCGATTTTGAAAATATGAAAAGTTGTGTATTTATTTAGAAAGATGTTCTGGCTTTTGTGTTTAGCGTGTGTAAACTGTCTGATTCTGTTTTGGTACTCTGTATTATTTTGATATAACATCTGAAAACCTTTGGCATGGTGTACTGGTTTTCGTATCTGACTCTGTCACTGCTTTGCTCTGCTCTGCTCTGTTATGCTCTGCTCTGTTTGGGTCGGAACCAATTTCTCTGTCTCTGAGTGCACCCACTTTGGAAACAAAGTGGTTTTATTGTGGTCTTTCCTGTGTGCACACTCGGGGCTCCGAGAAGAATAAAGGAAAGATTTCACCTCTGTCTCCGCCTGGTTTGGCCACCGGGGTTAGCACAACCCTACCACGGGGGTGAAACATGGTCTCTGCTCTGTTTTGATCTGATGATGATACTTAGTTTATGTTATGCCAAAGCACTATGGGTTTTTACTTATCAACACATGCAATCGTCCACTTGCAATATTATCCAGTGAGATCTGTTCAAAGAACATTAATATGTAATGAGTTTAGGAAGATATCATATTAAATTGAATCCAATTGGAAGATTGGAAGATGGCCATTGTCAACATTTCTATCCTTTGTACCAAAGTCTTATGTGATTATTAGCTAACTTTATTTATCCCCTTTAAAGAAAAAGCCATTTTTCCCTCACAGAAGCACATGCTTGTTATATTATTCAAAGTTTTCTTGACACCACTTGAGCTGTATCCTAAGACTTAGCTTGCTTCTGACACAAACCAATCCAGAAAGAGTGCCCAATCAAGTAGAAGTATGGAAAACATAATCTAAATTATGGCGTGTTTGTTAGAGGGAAAAAAATTCCAGACTCGGTGCTTATTGCAAATGAATGCCTGAATATAGAGATATAGGATTGCTTTGTAAGCTTGATATGAAAAAGGCATATGACGATGTTCATTGGGACTTTCTATATTATTTGCTCGGAGAAGAGGCGTTCTTGGACAATGCAGTATATCTCCACAGTTCAATTCTCTGTGTTGCTGAATGGTACTCCTGGTGGTTTCTTCATTGGTTCTTGTGACTTAGACAAGGCGAACCACTGTCTCCTTTACTTTTTGTAATTTTCATGGAAGCTTTTAGTATAATGTTGTCAGTTCAGATGGAGGGTGGTTTTCTATCTAGATTTGCAGTAGGAGATGTCAGCATTTATCATTTGTTGCTTGCAGATGACACTTTAATATTCTGTGGGCATTAACTCTCCAAGGGCTATTCTCTTATGCTTTGAAACTGATTCTGGTATAAAAGTGAACTTAGCCAAGTCAGAATTAGTTCCAGTGGGAAATGTTCCTTTCATAGGGGTTTGGCTAGCATATTGGGTTGCAAGGTATCAACTCTGCCTAATGAATTATGTTGGTCTTCCTTCAGGAGCCTCCTTTGAGGCTAAGTTAAGTTCGAAGGTTAGATTGAAAAGATGGAGCACAGGTTGGCTAGTTGAAAGAGGATGTATTTTTAGGACCACCTTAATTAAGAGCATTTTTTTCCATTTACCTACATATTTCTTATCATTGTTCCCGTTTCCCTCTAGTGTAGCTAATCGCATGGAGAAGCTCCAACATGATTTCTCATGGGGAGGAATTGGGATTAGTTCAAGTTTCACCATATTAATTGGGATGAGGTATGCTCTCTGGTTTTCATGGGAATATTGGGAGTTCAAAACTTACTTAGATTCAATAGAGACCTACTAAGAAATTTTTCGTGGTGTTTCTGATAGGAGAGGGATGCTTTGTGGAAGGAGGTAATTGACTTAGTGCTTGGGGTGGGAGGGTGCATGAAAGAGGTAAATGGACCTATAGCGTGGGTCTGTGGAAATGTGTCAGAAAATGATGCGTCTGTTCACTAAACACCCTAAATTGGAGATGGGTGATGGTTCCAAGATCAAGGCTCTGGCATGATTTATGGCATAGGGACAGGGTCCTCAAGAATACTTTCCCAATAGTCCATGGGATTTCTTGTGAGGTGACTTCAGTGGCTGATTCATTTGAAGTTTTCTATGGCTCTCTTCAGTGGGATGTAAGTTTGTTCAAAGCAGATTTCAATTTGGGATATAGGGGCCTTCACCGATTTCTTCAGCTTATGATCCTCTATTGATCTTGGAGCTGGAAGCACAGACAAAATGCTTTGGAGCGCTTCCAAGAAAGGGAAATTCACTTAAGCTCATTTTACAAGGTCCTCACTTCTCAAGTGAATTCTCCCTTTGCTTGGAAAAGTATCTGGAGTAAGGCATCACTAAAAGCCATTGTTTGCTGGGACAGCTTCCTTAGTGAAGAATTTAACCATTGACAGCCTAAGGAAGTGTCATATCATTGTGATGGATTGATGCTACGTGTGCATGATGAGTGGGAAATCAGTTGACCACTTGCTACTCCACTATGAAGTTGATGGGTAATGCCCGAGAGGGTGGTAGACCTTTTCTTGAGTTGGAGAGAGTTATATGGAAATCCACAAAATGCAGTCATGTGGAAGAAGTGGGAATATATATATATATATATATATATATATATATATATAAAAGCTGACATGGCTAGGGCAAATTTTTTCTCTCGACTTTGAGGCATCCTAGGGCTTTCGTGAGAGAAGGGGAGGTTTGAATTTGTTCTACAGAGCAGTGGGTGACTAATACGGAGGGGAAGGATTTAGCGGATGCCTCGAGGAGGCATTTTGCCGATGTGGTGGGTTCAAATCCTCAGCAGCTACCAAATGTTAACATACCACATCATGATCCAAAGTTTCAAGATGATGAAATGTTTTTTGTATTCTCAATAGCGGAAGTGCAATTATCTTCTGAGCCGTTTGTTTCTTGGTAGTTTTGAAATTCTTATGCCAGAGACCTTCGCTTGATCATATTCGGGGCTTTATAAATAATCGGTGGGGGTTGAAAGCAATACCAGTTACTGGTCAATTGAGAAGCCCACATAATGTGTTGGTGTGGATGGCTAAGGAAGAGGATTTTATCTCGGTGATGGTGAGAGGAAATTCTAAAATACTTGGCGTGCCTTTTCGAGTTTTTCACTGTACTCTGGAGTATGTGCAAGATGAGGATTCGCCTTGGGTTCCGATGCGGATGAATTTGCCAGGATTACCTCCGAGTTATTTTCAGGAATCAATATTGCGTAGTATTGGCGATGGCTTTGGTAAATATCTGAAGCGGGATAATGCTACAGCTTGTGTTTCTCGCCCAGAGGCGACTCGAATTTGTGTGGAAGTAAATATTTTTGCTCCTTTGAGGCATTCTTTTTGGTTGGGTCCTTCACATGGGAGTTCTAGTCTTTTTCAGGAAGTCTTTTATGAGGCGGTGTCGAGTTATTGCGGCTCTTGTCTCAAACAGGGTCACATGGAACTAAGATGCAAACAAGGTCGGGATATTAAGCAGCAAATGAATGTAGCGCCAGGAGGTGGTAATAAGAAATCAGGAAAACTAACGTGGAAGGAGGTCGATCATAAGGATACAAAGGAACAAAGGCCTATTGCACAGGTAGAGATTGGGGAGGCATCAAGGTCTCGGCGTCAGGCAATTTTGGAGAGTATCCAAGTTCGAATAAATGCACAATCGGGTAGATTGGATACAATTTTATTTATCTAACAATTGGGAGTGTACATGAGAATTGTGAGGCTGTCATTAGAGAAGCTAATCTGGTTGCGGCGATGGCTAGCCCTAAGATGCGTATATCTGATGTGTGCAGCTCGAGCACAGTTGTGAATCACCGGCAGCAAAAGGATGAGAAAGATGGTGTGATGGATGATTTCTCGCATACCCAGACGCCTATAGTGAATTCAGAAAAATGGTGTGATATGGCTGAAGAGGTTTTAGAGGAAGAGGCATTGCAGAAAAGGGCTAATTTTGTTCCTAGGAGCTTGTTGAGGGTGGTTGATGAGGCCTTGGAGTTTGGGTTAGGAGGGTTGGGAAGAGAAGATTTTTTGCAGTTAATGATATTATTGAAGAGGATGCTCTATGTCGGGCGGTTTCTGATGTGGAACAAGAATGTGAGTTCAATGAGTTGGCTGCAAAATTTTTTTATTCTGATCCAGAGATGCATGTTCCTTTGAAAAAGGTAAAGGGGCTAAGAAAAGAGAAGTCTATCATTGTCTTGGAGTGTCGTACGCGTTCCAAAAAAATTTTTGTTTTTTATTTTTTTGTCTATTCTCATATGGAATATTAGGGAAATTCTTTCGTCGAAACATAGGCTTCGGTGTATTTTGAATAAAAGCCGTCCATTGGTGGCGGCTATTTTGGAACATTTTCTTAATGCGAATAAATGTAGTAGATGGGCGACATGGTTGCATTTACCATCTTTTGTTAATAATGCGGACATGGGTGGGAAAATATGGTTCTTTTGGGCAGAAGAGCTTGAGTTTGAGCTGATTTCAACTACAGCACAAACTATTTCGGGCTGGTTCTCTTATGGTAATAGGCGTGTGTTGACATCTTTTGTGAATGCCAGTTGTTTCCATGATCAAAGACTACAGCTATGGGATTATCTCAGATTGCAAGACTCTCAAGGGCTTCCATGGCTCATTAGGGGGGATTTTAATATTATCCGAAATGATAGTGAAAAAGTTGGGGGCTTGCTATAGGCTTCTCGGGCTAAGGCTGATTTTAATAGGTGCATTAACGATTGTGCTTTGCTAGATCTCCCTTTCAAAGGAAATCGTTTATCTTGGTGTAATGGAAGACTTGGAGGAAGGCGAAAATGGGCCCGTAGATTGGGTTTATCTGATAATTGGAGAAATCTGGTTTATAATGCGATTGCTTCTCCATATCACTCGATAATGTTGAATGGATGCACTAAAGGTTTTTTTAAGGCTTCGCGTGGCTTACGGCAAGGTGATCCTTTATCGCCTTATCTTTTTATTTTGTCTCAGGAAATTCTCTCTCGTATGCTACATCAACAATTTATTGTGAGTCATATTAAACCTTACCGTCCAGGTGGGATACCCCTATTTCTCATTTGTCGTATGCAGACGATATCCTGATTTTGCAAATGGTGGAAAGGTGTCCATCCGGAATCTTATGTTAACTTTGCACCGGTAAGAAAATATGTCTGGCCAGTCGATTAGCCCTAGTAAGTCTACTATTTTTTTCTCATCTACCACTTCTACGAATAGGAAAAATAGCCTCAAGCTGATTTCCAGTTTTGAAAAGGGATCATGGCCTTATCTATATCTGGGAATTCCACTTTACGTGGAACAGTTGAAGATTAGATTATTTGATTTTTTATTGGCAAAAATTCAGAAAAAGTTAGCAGGTTAGAAAAGTAAGATTTTATCCTTTGGGGGGAAGATCATTCTTATTAAACATGTGTTGAACAACATGCCAATCCACATGTTATCTGTTTTGAAGGTGCCGAAAGCTGTGTTTGCAACTCTTAAAAAAATCGTTTCTGATTTCCTTTGGGGCTCTTCGATGGAGATTACAAAGCGCAAGTGGATATCATGGAGGAGTGTTTGTAAGCCAGTGGAGGAGGGAGGCCTTTGCATTAGAGATTTGATGGAGGTGCAAGATTCTTTACTTATGAAATTTGGTTGGACATTACTAAAGGGGGAATCTATGTGGGCAGAATTTTTCCAGAAAAAATACCTTGGGCAGGACCATATTTATAACGTAATGCAAGTGAACAAAGGTTCCCGGCTCTGGAAGTGAGTTATAGCGTTATTGCCAAACGTGATGTTGAACTCTCAATGGTTGGTTAGGAATGGTCAGTTAAATTTTTGGGTGGATAATTGGGTGGGGTGGGGTGTGGTCCTTTGAGAAGTCTTTGTCCGATGGTAGGAAGTTGTAATCTGACGGTAGCTGAAGTAATTGATGATAGGGGGCCAAAAGTTGAAGAAATTCAGAACCTGGTAACACTGAGGTATTGCAACTAATTTCTAAATCGGGTGTGAGGATTTGGCAGGGGAGGGATGCGTTGGTATGGAAGCATTCCGTGGATGGAGATTTGACCACTAAATCTGCCTAGGATATTTCTAGGTAACGTGGTCAAGTTTGTGAATGGAGAAAGTGGCTTTGGCAAGTGGACATACCCAAGAAAATGTCTTTCTTCTGTTGGAAGGCGAAGCGAGGAGCTGTGCCGACTAATGATTCTATTCAACGTCTGGGCATCTCGTTGGTCTCTAAATGCCACTGTTGTAGCATGCCTCAAGTGGAAACTATGCATCATATTTGATGTGAGAGGACAAATGCTCAAAAGGTATGGAAGTTTTTTGCTGATCTTTGTCAGGTAAGATTGCCGTGAATCCGGAACTGGAAGGGTATGGTCTCTTATTGGTGACTACGAGCGATGGCTCAATCTCAAGCTAGGTGGATTCGTGGAGTTCTTCCCATTATTATTTCCTGGGCTTTATGGAAGTCTCGTTGTGAGGCTAGAATGGAAGGTGTGTTGTTTAAAATAGAAGATGTTATCAAAACTGTGAAGTTTTTACTTAAAGATGCTACTTGTAATTAGAAAAAATTCCAGCATATAAGCAAGAATGAGAGGTCGGTGATGGAGAGCTTAAATATCCCGATTGTCCCTATTCATAAAAAAAGAGCTTCGTTTATTAAATGGAGATTGCTGCCAACAGGTAGGATGAAGCTTAACGTAGACGGTGGTGCTTGTAACAATCCGGGAGAAGCAGGGGGTGGAGGGGTCATCCGAGATTCCAATGATAGAGTTATAGCAGGTTTTGCACACTCCTATGGTGTTGCATCTAATACTATCGCAGAGTGTCGAGCTTTACTTGATGGGCTTCAGGTATGTAAACGTTTAAGTTTGCGCGATGTCTTAGTAGAATCGGATTCGATGGTTATCATAAATTGGCTTGCTTCTGGAATTTGTGGACTTTGGTTTCTTTGAGATTTTTGGGAGGAGATTAAAGAACTTGTTCATGAGCTCAATGTACAGTTTAAGCATATTTTCAGAGAAGCAAATATGGCAGCGGATTTTTTGGCGAAAGAAGGGTCACATGGAGTCACTATGGATT
This sequence comes from Juglans microcarpa x Juglans regia, assembly GCF_004785595.1. Classification (NCBI taxonomy): domain Eukaryota; kingdom Viridiplantae; phylum Streptophyta; class Magnoliopsida; order Fagales; family Juglandaceae; genus Juglans; species Juglans microcarpa x Juglans regia. Next base: position 3,620,547 of record NC_054605.1, read on the forward strand.
TTATTGGTGCGGAAATATTACAACCTCGGTTGAGAGGATTGTTGCGTATGGATCGTTTAGGAATTCCTTTTCTTAGAGAGAAATGAGGTTGGTTGTTCACGGATTTTTGTTTGGTGAGGTCGACTCTGTTTTTTGGTTCAGGGGTTTGGGTATCACCTTGGTTTGGAAATTATTGTGTGTTTTTTGTTTTGTAGCTTAGTTGGTTGAGTTTTTTGTTTCCACGGTGTTCCCCCGCCATAAAGGAGGGATCTTTAATAATACTTGGGGTAGGGGCCTCTACTGGACATGGGGCCCTGACTTTTTATTAAAAAAAAAAACAAAAAAGAAAAGTCGTGTGGAAGACGACTCTCATCTGTCTTTTGCTGTGCATTTGAAAGGAAAAGAATGGTCGGAATTTTGAAGATTAAGAAAGGAGAATGGAAGAACTTAAATGCCTCTTCTTCAACATTTTGTTCCATTGCGTGCTAGCTATAGATTTCAATTGACTAAGCTTTCATGACTTCCTTGCATCTACTTATCCTTCTTAACTAGGTGGGGTTCTTATATTCATCCCATCTACTTGGGCTATGCCAATTCTTTATTATCAATAAAATTTTTGTTTAACTATCAAAAAAGAGATTAAGCAGCGTATAGTTTAAAAATGACTCACCATAAAGTTTTTCCTCATAAATTGAGGATCTGCGACACGCCATAACATAAAAACAGCTACAATAGCCATAATCAAGCCATAAACCACACCGTCAACAGTGAATCCTTGAAACCATGATCTCCTGACAACAGGAGAGAACTGGTTGACATAGAAGAGCTTAACAACAGTTTTAAATTGCAAACTATATAAGAGCAGAAGTGTCCCATTCTAACAATGGATTACAATATTGAAACCCATCCATTTTTTATGAAGTTAGCACACAAACTGGTAATCTATAAATAAAAATGGATTTTCCTGATTTAAAGTAGAAATAACTTGTAAAATTATTACAAGGAATACTAGAGATCCTATGATTTTTTTACAGTTAGTCAAATTCTATCTATAAACAAAAAGGTATTAAGGTCAGAAATATAGAACGAGCGGCACAGTAGCACAATCCTATATTAAAAAAAGGAAAATTCTTTTTAGAAGCCCAATTAGCACGATCCTATATTAAAGAAAGGAAAATTCTTTTTAGAGTCCAATTATTTTGCACGTACAGTGATAGGATCACTATCCTTATACTATTTATTTACTATTTATAATATTTTTATTTTTTATTATTTTCTTTTAAGTATCTTTTTAACAGTCAAATCATTAAAAAAATTTAAAAAATATATAATTTTATTAATAATTACTTTCTTAACTATTAAGTAAAATAAAAAATTTAAAAAAAATTAAATATAAAAATAATAATAAATAGATAGTAATAGGTATCATTTTCCTATTTTGCACACCTCCACACTTTCCACGTCACGTGGTGAGATTGTCAATTTTACCCCTGTTTAAAACCCCACATTTTTTTCTCCGGAAGCTCGAAAAACTTCTTAGAGGCAAAGTTCTCTTCACGTTCTCGTTTGGGAGGGAAGGTCTCCTCCTTCAGCCATTCAACGGAAAACATCCTCAGGCAATCACAAGTTGCGGAAAGGATCTACGGAAAGGCTCATTCCGGCAGAAATGGATCTTCGTCAGCGTTTTGGGAATATGAACGAAATGGGCATGTTCTTCAAGGATGAAGGGTTTGGAAAGATGGGGTTTAGATCTGGATTTTGACCGGCCTGCTTGCATAAACATTGAATAGGTTTGGACCCATGTACTTAGATTCACACAGCTCACGTTTCTCAATCTTTTGGTTGGTTTGCAGTGAAAAAACAGAGACAGAGAGTGGAATAGAAAGAATGAAGAAAAGGCCTGATTTTGGAGGAGAGATAGAGAGAGAGTAAACTTGCTAAATTGCTAATGCTCCGCCACAATTGGATAGACACTCGAGCAATTTTTTTCCTTCCCTCTTTCCTTGCGCCGATCTGTTTGTTGTACGCAGGGTGTGCAAAATAGAAAGGCTTCTCCGCAACAGAACTCATTGAAAAATGAGCAGGTATTCTTTATTTTTAAATTTTAATATAAAATATAATAAATAATTTAATTTTTTTAAATTTTAAATTAATAATAATATTAAAAATAATATTCTAATAATATTTTATTATTTTAATTCAATTCAATTCAATTCAAAGTTTAAACATATCCTTGATGATAATCAAAGTATAATTTCATTTGAGACTGTTGATATGAGCACATATTTAAAAAAAAAAAAAAGTTAAATAATTTTATTTTTAAAATAATTTTTTTTATTTTATCTTTATTTATTAGTAAGACTGCAAATTATTAATAAGTCTGTACAGGCAATTCTTCATTATAAATAAAATTTTTCTTAAAAAATATCACGACAGATTTGCATTTTAAAACTAAATTACCAAAAATAAAATTTAAATCTTAAATTCAAAATACTAAGATCAGAAACTGAAGAGAAATGAAGTTTTGGTTTAGAAGACGGTTGCTTTTGGTACAAACAGAAAGAGCAATGGAGTGTTTAACCAAAAATGGAAATTGTGCATTTACACCCCTATCTGACACGCACTGTCCTTTTCTGGCCTTGGTATACAGCCTTTACTCTTTCACAAATAAAATCCCCCATGAACCCAGAAGCAAAAAAAAAGGGCTCTGTATATTCTTTTAGGAATATGACTACATTGTGTGCTTTTTCCCGGACAGATAAACAATATAGAAAATGCTTGGATGCAGAGAGAACAAAATAAGATTCCACAAAAGAAATTCCAAATGTTCTTCCTTTTTCTTATAATGTCTAAGCAAACAGACTCTTAAGCACAAAGCAAACACATTACCAGCCATGCCTACGAGAATCAAGACTCGGGTTGAACCCAAAGCTCTGCCTATGAAATTTAGCTCCAACAAACCGAACTGTACAATCTGCAACACTCTTGCTTGAGGCTCTCAAGAGATTATTTGTGGAGTCAAACAAGAACTGCTTTGCAATCGCCGGCTTTGAGAGAAACCCATAAATAGATTTCCCTGAAAAAATATGCCGCGAATGAGACTGGTGGTGAAATGGGTGAAAAGAGCAGAGAAGTTGGTTTTGGGCTGGGTTATTCGGTTTGATAGCAGAATAGAAGGGTATGAAATGGCGAGCATGGAAAAGTGAAGAGGAAGTGGAGGTGTTAAGACTTAAGAGAGTTTCTTGGGGAGGTTTGAGGCAACCTGGAGAGAGAGAAACCTCTGCATTTTTGGGTCAGAGAAAACCACTTTGCCTTCGGTCCTTTGGGGGCCCTTCTTTTAGAACTTATTTCTAAGGGAACGTTGGGGACTCCAATCGGAATTAAAGAACGGAACTTGAGGACATGGGTGAATTTTTTTTTTTTTTTTTAAAAAAAAAAAAACCATCTTTCTTTCATAACTTGCACTATTACATAGACATTAAGCAGTTAGGAAGGTCTTCTATATCAATTACACGTTCTGTTTCACATGGAGCAACCTTGGGCAACTTCATTGCCTTCACCACTTATGTGACTAACAGCAAGTTTCGAGTGTAAGATGAGACATAAAATTTTCATCCGATCTCGTTTCATCTCATTTTATCTTATTTCAAAATATAATAATATAAAAATTTTAAACTAATCATTACAACATTTTTAAACTTTCAAATAAAAATAAAAAATAATTCTAATTTTTTCAAATCTCTAAACAAAAATAATCTTATAAAACTATATTTACAATATTTTAATTCTATAATATTTTTTATTCAACTTTTTCTCTCTCCTTTCTCAAAATTCAAAAAATGCAGAACTCAAACTATTTCAATACTATTCACAAACTATCTAACTATTATTTATAAAATTATCATCTCATCTTACTCCTCAAAGCAGCCCTAAAACAACACTTTTCATACTAGCCATGTTTGTTTGAATATCAGAGATGAGCATTCCAAAATAGCTTTCATCCTTTTTCTTCTGCTGTATTGCATTATCCACTATCTTGGAGTTCCCTTCTAATATTGCCTTTTTCTTTCCCAATTCAAGCACAAAATTGATTACATTAAGAGCTACAGTTACCTCCGCTAGGAGTGGATCTGGAAGTGCTTCATGTTGCTGCCTCAAAGTTGCCAAAAGATTCCCTTCCTTGTCTCTTACATCAACTCCTATACCTATTTTACATTACTTTGAGTCAACTACCACGTCCTAATTTATTTTACAAAAATCTTGAAGTGAACATTCCTAAATAACCCTCTTATTGCTTGTAGTTAAATCTCGAGAATCCTCATCAGTGTTTGATATAGATAATTCAGACGACATGCTTTTCACTATGTGCATCACATTCTAACTCTCGAATTCAATATTAGTAAAGCTGGAATACGGATAATTATTGAGTTTAAATTAGGTTGAATCGATTATATTAAATAAGTACTGAGTTATTACTGATCGAAATTGATTAGGAATTTTTAATTAGTCCATAAGCCAAGAATTCATTTTAAAGCCGGTCAAACTTTAGTGGATAATTTTGAATGATATTAATATTCTAATACTATTTAGGAACCCTAATTAAAATTTATTAGATAATATTAAATATGCTAAGGCCCTAAAAATTATGACCTAGTTATATGTCGCCAAACATAACCAAGTTATAATTTTTCTTATTGAAAGACCCATTTGTCTTAGCGATACATGTGTTACCTTGACATGGTTGAAATTATTAGTTTGAGCCAGATTATCGGTAACACCTCGTCCCCGTGAGTCCAGGGAATTAGTTCATGTCACCTAAAATCATCTCCAATAACACATTTAAAATTATCCATAGTCTCCATAAAATATTAACTTATTTGTTCAACACATGTTCCTCCACATGGACACAAAAGAAGTACCTCAATAACATATATTTAAGTTTCCGCAAATATTCAAAAATATCCATGGCTCAAAATACCAAAGCAACATAAAATATCAATATTACCAAAAAGACTCTCCAAAAAATTCTTGTACCCTAAGGCACTTAATCTTCTACAATTATCAAAACTTGCTTGTACTTGCTATTCTTGAGTTCCAGCTAATGCATCAAAATTATCTAAAAAATATTGTGGAGATAATGTGTCAGTTATCAAGAACTCAGTAAGCAGAGAACATGTACTAGTATGCAAACGTGAGCATTTACAGAGTTTAGAATGCAGAATCAGAACATGTTATCAAAAATATCAGAGCGGAAGTTTAAAAATATTTTTATTCAAAATTTCTTTGGCACAACATAACTAAAACATCATATAATAACAGAATTTCATGTTTAACCCCTGCGGTAGGATTATGCAAACCTCAGCGACCAACCGAGCAGAAACAAAATGTGAATCTTCCCTTTATTATTCTCGAACTCCCGAGTGTGCACACAGAAAAGACCACGCAGAAAACCACTTTATTTTCAAAATGGGTACACAGAAAAGTTGGTACCAACCCAAACAGAGGCGACAGTTTTACACTCGTGGTAAGGTCAAAACATAACAGAAACAAAATATCATGCCAGAGGTTTTAGAAATCACATCATATCATATCAAAGTGCAGAACATTTTTAGAACAAAACAGAATCAGATCACAAAAATATAATTTATTCACAAATTTTCATATTCATTTTTTTTTTGTACCGTTTAGAAATAAAATGTCAAAATAAGATCATATCTTCACCAGTCATGCCTGAAAGTATTTTATTCTTATACAAAATTTCATGCGTAATGTCGAACAAATAACTGAAATTATTTCAAATTTCTTTTCATAACAAAACATGCATATTTTTCCAAAATTGACATCAATTCATTTTATTTTTATACAAAGTCTAATATAAGAACTCCGCTTACCTGAACTTCTTAATTTTTCAGAATATCTTCACAACAGTGCCAAACCAATATCAATCGTCACCTATAGAAAATTCATGTAACTTGAATAAATATCTAATTGAGCAGTTACTTTGTAATTACACCTGAAATACTTATTTTAATACCTCAAAACCTAAAATTTCTCTTAACTCTTAAATACCATCTTTTTCTACATTAATCAATATTCACTTGATGATAATAAATTCTGAATTATGTACTACTAAAATCTAATTATAAAAATTTAATACTAACTAATATAATTTAAAAATCCTAAATATTTTCTGTTAAACAATTTTTTGGAATAGTTTAAATTGAACTGAAGTCGTCTTAAAATAACACAACAATTTTCTACAGTGAAGTTTAGGTCCAACGTAAAACAACCCCAACGAAAAATATAATTAAAACACCTTATGATTTTTTTTTTTTTTTTTTTTGAAATAACCTCAATCATTGATTAACATAAGAGTCCCGCTTCTAAGCGGTCAGGCTGCTTTTCTCAGTATTACAGCCTTCCACACATCTGCTGCCACGTCATAAATTATACCAAACTTACAATACACACTTGCACATGGTAAAACACTGAAATCAAAAGAGGAATAAGCCAAGCCGAGAGGAGATTTTTCATTTCCTTAGCACCGCCGCTTAGAAACCAGAGTTCCACTGCCACTAGTCCGACGCCGATGGTTTTGGGTGTGAAAAAAGAAAAGAAAAAACAAAATATCACAAATATCACAGACCCAAATATGCATCAAATATCACAAATCCAATCCAGATCAAAAAACCAGAGCATCAAAAAATTCTGTATTTCTGATTCACAAATTGAATTCATAAGAAATAATATCACCATTTGCTTTAAAAAAAAAAATCACCATTGGCCTTCATGACTGGTAGTCGTTCATTAGCTAAGAGCCCATTCAAAAAACAAAGAACACCAGTCCGTCGAATAAGAAAAAATTGACTTTTGAATCAGAAATGCAGAACTCGAGAGCGAGAGATAGGGGAAAAAATTGTTGAGTTCAACAGTCTTCCTCTGTTTCTTCACTATCTTCTTCCTCGTAGCCTTCTTCTTTGAGCGGCCATGGTTTTTTCATTACATTCACAAGGATAGCAGATGGAATCGAACCCTTACACTGCAACTTTTGGAGGAGGCAACTTCAAGTTCGGTTTGAACTTTGGGCCTATTGCTTTGTTGGGAGCTGCAGGGGGACGAAGAGATCTGAGGGTGAGAGAGGAGACAGTTGAGGGAGAGGGGAGTCCGGCATCAATGAGAGGAGAGGGGTGAGCTTGGGGCAGCCATGGAGCGATGGGAGAGAGGAAAGGGGACAGTGTCGATCCGAGCGATTTCAGATGGGAGAGAGGAGAGGGGTGGGTGGCATCGATGGGAGCGGTGGGAGAGTGGAGAGGGGGCGGCGTCGATCTGGGTGATTGCGGGACTCGATCGAGCAGAGAGTGATGGAAGAGGGCGCGGGCAGAAGAAGATTGGAGAGTTCTGTATTTTTGGATCAGCTGTAGGCAGGCACGAGATGTAAATTAAACAACTTATGTGGAGGGCTGTGATTGGAGGGCTGTGATTGGACCTTATGATTTAGATTGTAACTTAGAGGGTAAGATTGTAAAATACAAAACAGTTTTCTCCCTTAAAAAGCTTTACGTAACAATGCAAAAGAAAATCATGTTCACTTACAAAAAGAGACCCCGGGCCGTGCGACGGGCTCACCGTGTGGCAGGGAGTTGCGACGGAGCAGGGTGAGTGGGAGGTGGCTGACCCGACGGCTGAACACAGAGAAAAAAAAAGAGAGTGATGAGCAAGAGAAACCAAGTGATGAGAGAAAGAGAGTCCGAGAATGGTGAGAGAGATCGGAGAGGGGACCGTGAGCACGGCATGAGCTTACCAAGCGAGAGCGGCGGTTTGGGGTGGCGTGAGGTGCCGGGCGGAACTTTCTGTGCAGTGTGGTGACGACGGGGTGGGGCTGGCGCCGTGCGATGGCTCCGAACGAGATGGGCACTGAGCTGTTGTTGCTCTGTTTTCGGGAGCTAAAACAGGGAACAACCGGCTGGGTTTCCGTGAGATGGGGGAGGGGTGGTGGCGTTGGTGGCTTCTGCCGTTAGTGGAAGACCTCGGCAAGCTAGTTTCTCCTGAGTGAACGTGGGTCTCCGTTGCTAGATGCCGTGCGTGGAGAAGTTTACTATTGCCTCCGAGTGAATAGAAATTGAGCTGTGGTGGGGCTGGGACGGTGTGGGTCGTTCATGGTGGTCTCGTGGTTGACGCTAGGAGAAGCGGCTGCTGGACAGTGGGCTATGGTGGTTGGCTTATGGAGGTGCTAGCTGAGGAAGGATGAACGTGCATGAGGTTGGTGATGCTACGGTGCGGAGGATGGCGTTCGGTGCAAATCTATTTTGTTTGGCCTCGGGTGCTGGCTGGTTAACAACATGAAGAAATTGTTTCACCGAAAAAAATGTAGCGGTGGCAACCCTAGCTATAGGAAGGAACACCAGTATGGTCTAACGTATACGTGTTGTATATATATATTGTGACAGTTGCCGTAAATGTGAGGGATAGAGATGTGCATGGAGTGGTGAACGTGGACTGTTGCAGTTTTATGGGAAAAAATAAAAATAAAAATTGGGTGGTAGTGATGAAAGATTTGTTTCAGAGCTCGTGCCTGGCCTACCAAGAGATCATGCAGTTCTTCAAACGCCAATGGAGTCTCCCTTGTTCGGATTGGCGCTGCTATCTCTCGAAACTTATGCCCTAACCCATTCAAGACATAAAGGGTGAGATCATCGTCCAAAATCAAGTGATCTATGATGGCGATTTCATCAGCCAAGGTCTTCACAACATGTAAATAGTCTGTAATCAACCAATTTCCATGTTGAATCAAGGTAAGCTCCTCCTTGAGTTGCATAGCCCCAGTTCTTGACCGGCTAGTATACATTGTGGTAAGTTTCTTCCAAGCCTCATGAGAGGTTTTGGCAGTAGCAATGAGGGGAGTGATAGTGGGAGATGTAGATGCTAAAATTGTATTGAGAATTAGCTTATCTTGCCGAACCCAATAGGTTTTGTTTAAAGAGGCAGTGGAGCTGTTTGCAGGGGGGACAAAGGGAGGTGTCATTGACGTAGTCAAGTAGATCGTAGCTAATGAGAAGGGCTTCGAATTGAGCACGCCATTGAGGAAAAGTGGAGGGTGTTAATTTTTCGTTGATTTGTGCAATGATATTGAGGGCAATTAGATGTTAATAATATGTTTCTACATGGAGACTTAACTGAAACTATCTATATGGTGCAACCCCCTGGTTTTAAGGATATGTCCAAGGCTGATTATGTGTGCAGATTAAGAAAGTCCATCTATGGGCTCAAACAAGCTCCTAGGGCTTGGTACACGACTTTGAAAAATTCACTTCTTGAGCTTGGTTTCCAAAACTCCAAAGCTGATACCTCTCTGTTCATCTACAAAAAAGGCTCCATTACTTGTTATTTCTTGGTCTATGTTGATATTTTGTGATTATAGAAAATAACTCTAATTGTGTGGACTCCACCATTAAGCAACTTGGTGACAAGTTCTCTCTTAAAGATATGGGTCTTCTTCATTTTTTCCTAGGAGTGGAAGTTATACCTACTCGACAGGGTCTCTTTTTATCACAACATAAGTATGTTCGTGACCTGTTAACAACCACCAATATGATTGGTGCAAAGGATGTCTCCACTTAAGATATGAACCCGCGAGAATAGAATGTAACACCCGGACCCAATCAAGTTCTATTTTTATTTATTTATTTATTTTTAGTTCATTTTATTTTATTATATTTTCTTCACACGTTTATTCTTCCCACATGTTTTATTTTGTTTTCTTTTCTTTCCGTCTATATTTTCTTTTTCGCCCCTAGGTCTTCCTCTCGTCCACAGCATGCATGCACACACACGGCTCAGCCTTTCATCCGCACACATGTCTCTCTTATCTCTAGGGTTTCACCTCATATATATATATAGACACTCAAAGGTTTTTCCCATGCTATTAAAACCACCCCAAACACTAGCCGCCCACCTTAGAATCGCAAGCCCAACCTCCATTCCCCTCGGTCTCATGCACTCCCATACCGAGAGTTACCCCACGTAAGCCATCCTCCGTCGTCCATACTGCCGCCACCAGTGCACTCCCTCGTAAGCCTCTGATCAACCAACCTATCTCCACCGTGCACCAACCAGAATTCACGTTGCCCTCCATACAAATTGACGCAACCGTGCATGCATTGCATCTCCACGGATCGCAACTCCACTTCTCCGTGTGTCACCTCCACTTGACCATCACTGGTAGTCCAGCTCCTCCGCCGTTCACCGCTGCACTACCACCATAGTGTCGAGAACAACCATCTACGGAGTGATCCGAAACTCCTCTGTTTTGCATCCGAAAAATAGAGCAGTCCTTGCTCAGGCCGTTCCACTGAGCTCCTCCGCTAGCCTCTCCCTCTCCTTGTGCCCCTCGATTTTTCAGCCACGTTACACAACAAAAACCACCACACGTAGCTCCCGACCAGTTGTACGCCTTCTCGTTGTCCCACCGTGAGTTCTCTCCCCTTCCGTACGCCATAGTCTCTTCGTCTCTCACTCATACCTTCACTGTGTTTCTTTCTCTCACTCTCCCTCGCTTCCAGTGCTCCGCTGAGATCACCGTCGCTACGTTGCTAAGCCTCTAGCCCTTGCTGCTGCCGCGTGATTCCTCCGTGTGTAAGCCCCTACTATACAAGATATATGTTTACGTAGGTCATGGCATCTGTTTACGTAGGTATTGTTCGGTTTTCAAAGGAATGAAGGAAATTACATGAGTGCCCTTTTACTAAATGTTTTATTAATGTGCTTTTAATTTTTTTATTTACGTATTAATACACTCTTATATATTTATGATTACATAAATCACTTAAGTACTTTAACATGATATTAAGTAAAGTTTTAACTTGGGTACTTACTAGTTTTTGACCTAATATATATATATATATATATATATATATATATATATATGGAAGGTAGGTTTAACCTAATGTTTTCAGGTGAGAAGTTTTATTGTTTTTGGGGTTTATGTTTAAATGAGTTTTGCTTTAAGTGTCAATAAATATTATTTTTGTATTTTAATAATATTGTTAATTAAAGGAAGTAAACCTATTTTTTAAGAGAGAAGTTTTTCATGACTTATTTTATGGAAATTTTAGAAACCAATGTATTCTTTTTATTTATAAAATATTGTTGGTATTTTAGATATTTTGGATATTAATTTTTATTGAGTTATATAATTATCATTATACTTATTCGATAAATTTTCTTATTCGATTAAGTGGATATTGATGGTTTTGGGAAAATGAGGGTATTTTGAGAATTATGAGAATTTTAGGTTTTGAGGAATTAAATAGGTTATTTTAGAAGTTTAGGATTAAATATCGAAATATGAGATTAATTGAAAATTTACGAAAATTACGTGATTATTTTATAGGTAACGATTAATTATTGTTTGACATTTTGAAGGAAATTCTGAAAAAGCTAAGTCCAGGTAAGCGGGGTTCCTATACTAGACTTTGCATTAAAATAAAATGAGTTGAGGTTGACTTTTTGAAAAATATACATATTTGGTTATAAAAAAAAAATTTGAACTACCTCAGTTATTTGTTCTACATTATTCATGAGATTCTGTTTAAGAAGAAAATATTTTCCATCATGACTGGTGTAGACATGAGCTTATTTTTGACATTTTATTTATGATTTATGCAAAAAGAGCGAATATAAAAATTTGTGCATAAATATTGTAAATATACTTTGGATTTGTTTTAATTATGAAGATAATATGATTTTGTTCAGTACTCTGTTTGGATAAGATGTGATCTCTGAAAACCTTTGGCATGAATCTTTGATTCTGAATTTGATTCTGTTTCCGTTCTGTTCAGTACGGCCCTACCACAGGTTATAATAATGGATACGGCCCAACCACGGGTAATAATAGTGAATACAACCCAACCACGGGTTACAATAGTGGATACGGCCCAACCACGGGTTATAATAGTGGATACGGCCTTGCCACGGGTTATAGTAGTGGTGACAGAGTGATTTATGTTCTGCTTGGTTATCCGCAGATTGCACAACCCTACCACGGGAGTTATACATGGCTTCTGTTCTAATATGATGTTTTGATGATGATGATGATCATTTTTGCTATGTCAAAAGGATATTTTTGAATAAAATTATTTCTAAATCTTCGCTCTGATATTTTGATAACATGTTTTGCTTCCGCACTCTAAAAATGAAAATGTTTTGTTCTGCATTCTGATTTCTGCAAATGCTCATGTTTACACACTAGTATATGTCATCTGCTTACTAAGTTGTTGATAACTCACCCCTTATCTCCATATATTTTTCAGATAATTTTGATGGTTCAGCTGGAGTACAAGAATAGGAAGTTTTAGCAAGGTGTGATGATCGAAGTGGAATAAGTGCCTGAGGGTACAAGTGCTTATTTGAGAGTCGTAGTTAGTAAACCAATTTTATTTTTCGGGTATTTTGATTTGATGAGTTAAGGATAATTTTGAGTTTTGGAGAGTTTTTAATTTATGTTATTGAGATTTTCTTTATTGTCCCCATGGAGGAAACTTAGATATTTGGATTGATTAAATGGATTAATATTTTATGGGATTTTCTAGATTTTATAGTTGTATTATTTAAGCTGATTTTAGGTATTAAAAGTTAACTCTCCAGACCTCTAGGAACGGGGCGTTACATAGAATCCCTTGAAGTCACGATCAAATTAAAAACTCACCCAAGAAAGTCAAAATCAAGTCAAATGGATAGAGAATCTAGACCCGATGAGAACTCATTTCAAGAACCTAGATTATATTAAAATCTAGACCCATTGAAGACCTCGTCTCAAGAACCCAGATTACAAGGAGGAACGCCACAAAGATTGGGATTTACCTTTGATAAGTTCAAAGTTCAATTAAGAATAAGAGGAGTAAAACTCAACTACAATGAATAAATTCATCAAATTTCATAAACTTCTTAAAATGAGGCAACAAAGAGTATTTAAACCAAAATCTAATTAAAACCCTAACCAAAATAAAGCCACAACTTCTAAAAATACCCCTAAGTGAATAATGTCGCGGCTATAGTACGACGCTACAGTAACTCGGCGACATTACTAACCTTAACCCTAGTTCAATAAAATAATAACTTTCCCAACATGCCCTTGCATAGGCTTCCCTTAGTTCATTCCCATAATAAACTCAATTATTGTAAACTAATAAAATAAGTCCTTTAAATGAATCAAACAAGTTGAAAACCTTCAAGTGCCCAAAGCCTTTAAGTCATGTTGTTGCTATCTTTTATAGCTTATCAAATGAATCAAAACTTGATCGCTATCCTTCAAGCCCATCTTGAATGTTGGGCTCTTGCTAAACTTGTTTCAAGTGGATTACATCAATCTTTGCATTGCCTTTTTGATCTTCTTGGCTCTTGACCTTGTAATTGACCCATCTGAAAGTTGCAAAGGATTTTTAGGACTAGGCCCACCTTGGTTCCCATCAATTCCTCTTTCCACTAGTATGCCTCTTCAACTTGTTGATGGAACAACTCCTATGGACAGTTTAGAATTTCGTCGGGTCATTGGAAGTCTTCAGTATCTATCTTTGACACGCCCAGATATTTCGTTTGCTGTCAACAAGCTTTCTCAGTTCATGCACAGGCCAACTAGCACCCACTGAACAACAACCAAAAGGCTCCTACGTTATTTAAAGCAAACAATTTTTCATGATATACAACTTAATAGAGCTGGAGCCCTTGTCTTAACAACCTATTTAGATGTGGATTGGGATGGAAATATTGATGATCGGACATCCACTTCAGCTTATATTACCTTCCTAGGCTCTAATCCTATCTCATGGAGTTCTAAGAAACAAAAAGCGGTTGCACGATCCATGACAGAAGCTGAATACCGAGCCCTTGCAAATGCAGCCTCAGATACCATGTGGCTTCTTGGCCTTTTTACTGAACTCGGTTTTCCACTTAAAGCATCACCTCTCCTCCTACATGGCAATCTTGGAGCAACCCATCTTAGTTTCAATCTTGTTCAACATTCACGTATCAAACATATACAAATTGATCTTCATTTTGTGCATGACTTAGTTCAACGTGAAACATTCCAGGTTCAACATGTTCATACACAAGATCAACTTGCTGACTTATTGACAAAGGCTCTATCAAAGCAATGCATAGAACTTCTACGTCACAAGATTAGTTTTGCCGATGGAAGCTCAATCTTGCATGGGCGTATCAAGGAAGATTGCACAAATCATGGACAAGTCAATACAGAAGATTCCTAGTCTAAAATCACGTTGTAAACAATGTTGTCATCCCTGAAATCATGTAGTAAATATTTGTAGCCTTAACCGTTGTGTATTTCCAAAAAATAGAATTGTAAAGCCATGTATATAGCTCTGTTTTTATGTCAATGAGAATGTGTGAAAATTTCCATTGAAACAGTTTAGTGTTAATATCTTATACAATCAAGCCAGGTGGTGGAAAGTTTGCTCCGTGCTTATTTCCAGGATATGTAAGGACATGCATGGCAATTAGCATGCCGTGCATGCTGAGTATTGTGGTGGCCTCGTCTACTTGAAAGAAATTTATGTAAAAGGTGCCGCGTGATTTATGTGCATAGGTTTAAATATATTTAAGATAGTAGTTTAAGAAATGTTATCACAAAGGGGACTCTAAAATTAACTCTAGTATGCATGAAGAGAAATAATAGTTGCAGTTGTGAGTGTGCAAGCGATGCATAGTTACTTTGAAAAAAATGAATAAATATAAGATCCACATGAAAGAAATTAATTTTTAAATAGTGGACCCTACTCTTTTTTCAATATGACTGCATGACGCTTAGACACTCCATGACTGTAGCATTACTCGTGCTTGAAATTAGACACGTTAATGGGCTTGGACTTGATAAATAAATTGGGCCATAATCCTTGTGTCCACAATAAATCTTTCATCCAACAATAACTTCTATGTTTAGAAAAATTTTCTTGGGCCAAGTTCTAAATATTCCGACTTGGTTCGTGAATTTTTATTTGGGCCTTTGTCCAATCATTGAGCCCAATAAAATTCATACTCTGCTAAAATAAATTTTTGGCCCGTAAGTTACTTTGAAATTACTCGTTAAAATTCAAATGAACTTTTTTATACATAAGCCCAAAAATATTTAATAGACTTGGCTGGCCTTGGTTACATTATCCCTAGATCTAATGCAAGTTTCTCTTTTCTATTATGAGATCGTGTCCCATCGTGATTGAAAGAACATGGATAAGTGGCTTGTGGGATTGGCATGGTGGAAGGACTTTAATACCACCACAAGGACTCGCGGGGTACCACCCTAGGCTTGGGTTATGGGGGTCTGAAAAATTCCGCCACTCAAGGGTCAAACCCCTTTGGCCCAATAAAACTTAGGCCAGTTTGTTAACGACAAGAACACCCACCTACTTATTCTAAGGCAATTAGGATATTCACTCATTCAAAATGAGTGGATAACCTAAAGGCTTCGGGATTCAAATTTCAAATAGTGGGTATGACAGTTAGTCCAGGTGATCCTAAGAAGGCAAGTCCTCTATTTAAATAATCTAGGTACGCTAATAAGTCTATGGAATAATTGACTCTAAGAAGATTCAAATTGTTATTGATATAAGCATTGGAGGGGTATTGTTCAACCCCCAAGCCATCTTGCTCTTTGGTTGCAGAAGATAGGGAGTGCGTAGAGGTGAAACACGTCCTTAACACATGGCAGGAGGATATCAAAGCAAACTTCACGTAAATTTAAAAGCACATAGCACATAGATACAAGTTATCCCTTGAAATGAAAGATAATCCAGAATCTACCTTTTTATGAACAAGGAAGTAGCAAATAATGTAACTACTGTTGATGCATTTTTTTAGAGGAATCGAAGTCTGACAGTTTGAATGAATGGTCCACAATGATGGCATAAGCGTTGATTCGGTGTTCAAATGTTCGTCCATAAAAAAATATAATTAAAGTACATGAAAAATAAATAAGAGATATATACAGATTTACGTAATTCAATATAAAAACTTACATCCAGAGAGAGTCTGGGGAAAAATCTACTATGCTCGATGATTGTACAATCTCTCCTAGTGTCTCCCCATCTTTCAGTATAATGGAAGTTGAAGAACGACTTTTTCCTTCTTCAAAGAGAAGTTCTTCATGTATAATTCCTATTTATGCGACTCGGTTCAAGCAAAGACATAAAACTCCTTCATGTTTTATGCATAGATCTGCAATATACCCTATAGCAGAAACCCACACACAAGCCAAAGATGAATCTTTGGTGCATTTCCATCCAATCCCTTATCGTTGCTCCATTTTTAAATGTTAAAACCCCTTCACATTCGAACACCTTCGCTCCATGGCTGAAACTATCTTAAGCTCAATACCAAAGTTTGTTTTACATTTTCACACAAGCACATTATGCCTTGTCGGAATTGTTATATGTTTCTCGACACTTATTCTTTACCAGGAAAACGAAGGAAATAAAAATGGAGGAATAGAGTGGCTAGGCCAAAAACTCACATTGCTCGACTCCTCCAGGACTTGATGTAGTGCCTCGAGTTACAAGTGGAGGAGGTTTGGTTGTGAGAAAATTGAAGAAAAGGAAGGAAAAGGGGGAAGAAGAGAAGAGGGTGGGCGCTATAGCACCTAGGTGAACTCCACCATGTTTATAGTTGAGCACCAAGTGTCGACGAAGCCGCACTAGATACTACATAGTAGCTCCCAAATTTCCATTTTTAAATTAGTATTTTGAGACTTAAATTTTCTGTCATAACTAAGCTTTCCAATTCCTCTATCTATATTTTTCTTCCTTTTTTTTTTTTTTTTTTTGGGATTTCATCTGTGTGCGCGCTTGTCTGCATTCTCCAGTTAGGGATATTACAATCTACCTCCACCCCCGTGGTCAAATATGGGAGGAGAATATAATGTACTTGTACCGCTTATAGTAATACCAGACTGGTCAATGAATCATTCTACACCTAGCTAAACATGCTATTTTCATGAAATTGATGGGAAAAAAGAAACACAGAAGCCTAGTAGTACTGCTGCTAAACATGCTATTTTCATGAAATTTCCTTTGGAGTAAGAAAGGAAAAATGGATGCATTTCCTAACATGCACTAACTCTAAACCTGACTGGCCTAATAAGCAGTCACGTTTCCACCGTTTCTAGCCTATCACATTACAAGTAATCATGGGGAGTTTTAAACACAAGAAAAGGAAAACCAACGATAATGGCACCAGAGAAAGGAGTTTATAGAATTGTGGTACGATTTAGAAAAATCTTTTTCAAACTTAGGTATGATTTAGAAACGTCCTTTCCGAATTCGAGCCCAGGTTATAGCTGCAACTGCAGCACCCCCCAAGTGTGCTGCTCCTGATATATGGCTGTCTCCCTGCAACAGTAAAACAAAAGCAATAATATAAACCCATATCTTCAATGATGCATTGGTCTGCTCCTACAGCAGGGGCTCTTAAAGATTCATCAATTGAGATTATTAAATCAATAGCACCTGATGCTTATCAGGACAATTTGGCAGAGGTTATCAACTTATCATGCAGTTCCATATATGGGCAGGGTTGTCTCATTTAGAGAATTAAGAAAGGGCATTGAAAATTCACAATAGATAAGGTCAGTTAGCGGTCAGACAAGAATATGGAAGACGTGATGATTCAATGGGAAAATTCATATTTGACATCCCCTGCATATATTGAATCTCACAGCCAACAGAAAAAAAAAAAAAATAAATAAATAAATAGCATCAGTGCAGATCAAGCAGTACAAAAGATAACTGGAGTCACTTTGTTATGTTGTATACCCCCATATAATCATGACACTACCCTTAACCTGCTTCAATCCATAGAAAATTCTAAAGCTTGAGTTGTGTTAAGGAAAATGGCTAGTCATAGAAGAAATTGAGCATACCTCTATTATCCTCAAGATATCTTTTCCTATTAGGAAGATCCCCTGCAATGACAATTAACAAAAGGTGTATTATGAGGAATTTAAGTATTTGTCTCACACAATCAAATCGATAGAGGCTAAAGGTGAGCTTACCAGTAAGATGGCAGGGACTGGGATAATAAATTCAAAATAGAGGGTAGATTTTGGAAAGAGGAATATATCAAGCAGCATGATAGCATTCACAGCCCCACTTGCCCCCTAGACAACACAAATAAACTCAATAGTCAAACAAGTTTCATGTTTCAGCAAATGCTACACGAAATTCAGGAAGTGTCCTGCAATCCTCCACCATTTTCTAGAAAATAAGAGCTTTGAAACAAGTTTTCTCAAGAAAACAAATGTAAACCATGATATAATGAAGAGAAGGTATATACCAATACTAATCAATTATTTTTCATGACTTCCATGCATTGGTTTGTATCATAAAACAACTCATATAGTTTAAGTAACAAAGAAATGATTTGCTTTTGCCTGAATGTAAATAAGGGATTAGGTTTCTTGCCCTTAAAAATCTATTGGGAAAAACTGTACTGTATCGGAAAAATAACAAGGGACTATAAACACAATGGATGTAAGATCAATCTGGTGTGATGTGCACTAGAGTTAATGAAACAAAGCAATGGATAAAATCAAATGTCTTTTTTTTTTTTGGAAATCCAAGTTTTAAGGCAAATTTGCAAAGTTTCATTCCAACTGGCACTGTCTTGTAAAACAAAGCGAACCAAGTATTGGTTTAAGATATCAGTAGACATCATTTTCAAAAAGATTCATTTTTATTCATGTATAATTGACAAATCATGAGAAGGCATACGCATTCATTTAGTTGCCTTTTTCGATTAGAAGATATGAGGCTCTCACTATGAAAAAGGTTGCCAAAAGCATACCAATCCTGGTGTCTTCGATGGGTCCAGATTCCACAGATGTTGGCCCTGCAGCAAAAAGACAGCAAGATAGAGTTACAATGGTCACGTTTACAATAATATAGTGCGTGATATATCTTTCCAAGTTATTAGGGAGGGTTGGGAGGATTTCTTTTGTAATTTCAGATTTATGGTGGGTCAAGGCACTAGGGTCAGATTTTGGCTTGATGTCTAGTGTGGTGAGGTTGCTCTTAAGGAGGCTTTCCCTTAATCTTATGGACACGTCACGTCAAATGGCCAGCTGCAGTGGAACATGCCATTTATAAGAGCAGTCCCAGATTGGGAAGTGGGAGATATTTCTGACTTATACAGCACCCTGTACGCATTGATTTTGGAGCATGGTGTAGAGGACAAACTGTTGTGGATTCATCCCGGGAACAATAACTTCTCAGCAAGATCCTTTTATAATGCTTTGACTTCTCAATCTTCTACTATTTTCCCTTGGAAGCATATTTGGAAAAGCAAAGTGCCTCTAAAAGTTGCTTTTTTTGGTTGGTTGGCCTCTCATGGAAAAATTCGGACCATAGACAAGCTGAGGAAGTGCGGTATTATCATAATGGATTGGTGTTTTATGTGCAAAAGAAATGGAGAATCAACAGACCATCTTGTTCTCCATTGTGAAGTGGCGAAGTCTCTTTGGGATGATATATTTGTAAGGCTGGACATTGTGTGGGTGGTGCCTAAGAGGGTGGTGGAACTCTTGGCTTGTTGGAGTGGATTACGGGGAAATCGTCAAGTAGCGGAGGTTTGGAAAATGGTGCCTATATGTCTTATGTGGTGTATATGTAACGAGAGGAATGGATGATGTTTTGAAAATAGAGAACATTCTTCAGGGGTTATTAGAGCTTTCTCTTATCAATCTTTGTTACGTTGGGCTAAGACCATTGTATTAGAGGGGGCCAATTTTAATGACTTGTATGCTTCTTTGTTTGCAGTAGGCTGTAATTAGGTATATTTCTCTTGTATACTACATGTGTACTGGGGCTTTGCTAATTATAAGGATTAATAAATTTTGCTTACTTATAAAAAAAAATAATTGACACATTTTCTTTAAAGACTGAAGTTTCAATAGGCTTTGTAGTCATCCATAGAACAAATTTATTTTCTCCTTTCTTCTTTCTGATAAGAACCAGAAATTAGTTAGGCACTGCAAAACGGCATAATGCGTGAGAGACACACCAGAAAAGATTCCATTGGACTAATTATTTACAAAATTTATTTCTAAAGGTGCTTATAAAAAAATATTTCTCAAGGATATTAGCATCAATGAGAAAGATTCATCAAATAAAATTTGATTAATAGTGCTCAGAGAGAAGTATGTTGATTCATACTTTTTATCGCAGCTCATACTAGTTAAGTCACTCTCCCCAGGCATTTGTACCTTTGATGATGAGGCAATAAAGGCTTTGTGTGCCAAGAAAAATATTGAACCACCAAGAGCCCCGGCAAGATACAACTTAAGCAAAAATTCAGGTCCGAAAGCTCTTCCAATCTGCCAATGTGAGAAATTAGCAGAACAGCCATATATGAAACATACAAACTCAAAATTAATTGACAGAAAGATGAAATTTTACAAACTCCAAATTTTAGAAGCAAAACAAACAGGAAAGAGAACTAATTCGTTTCTTAAGATTAAAATGGTGTCTTTTTCCTTCAGCCAATCCTGACCAACAAGAGTGCACACTGGAAAGTTAAATAAAACCTACAAATTTCCTATATATCATATGGCAGTGATTATCTGACTAGGATTCTCCATTGCCTACAAGGAAAATTAGATAATCCAAGTTAACGAAATCAGTCAATTGGGTTCTACATGGAAACTCAATAAAAAAATTGGTAGCACAAATCATTTATAGAAATTTTAGATTCCCGACTCAACTAATAGAAACACAGCTGACTCTATTTCCATCAGATGACCAAATGTCAACATCTTTTTTCGTGGTTTTAAAATCTTAACCATAGAGGGTTCATATTTAGTTTTTATGTATCCTCCTTCTATGAGGCTTAAAGGCTATTACATCCTATGTGAAATGTGTTCTCTGTTCTTTGATAAAACTCCCTTTGTTCATCAGAAAACAAAACCTAAGCTTCTCTCTCACGCTCCTAATAGTAAGGCTAGAGCTAGGATGATATGCTTAACAAACCTAACAGCTTGACAAGGTGTGTAGACTATAGTAATCTGGTACATTTACGCAACCAAAAAAAAAAAAATAGAGAGACACAATTATCAATACCTTTATCACATAAAAATCTAATTTCTAGTAATTCCCATACATCCCCAAACTAGAAGCTGTTAAAAAAATCTCAAAAATCTGAATCTTTTGTTCATATTCAAAAATTAAATTTTATTTATTTATTTAAAAAATTGTATATTTGTTTCAATTATATTAAAAAATGGATTAAAATGTCATGTTTGCAAATTGTCAGACACAAGTATAAAACAACAGACACAGAAGCAAAGAACTCTTACATTCATTCCAAAGAAGTATAATCCGATCATGTTGGAAACAATATGCCCAACATCAATATGACTGAATGCAGAAGTTATCAACACATGCAGTCGTCCACTTGTAATATTATCCAGTGAGATCTGTTCAGAGAACATCAATAAGTTATGAGTTTAGGAAGATATCATATTAAATTGAATCCAATTGGAAGATTGGAAGATAGCCATTGTCAACATGTCTATCCTTTGTTCCAAAGTCTTATGTGATTATTAGCTAACTTTATTTAGCCCCCTTAAAGAAAAAGCCATTTTTCACTCACAGAAGCACATGCTTGTTATATTATTTAAAGTTTTCTTGACACCGCTTGAGCTGTATCCTAAAGACTTAGCTTGCTTCTGACACAAACCAATCTAGAAACAGAGTGCCCAATCAAGTAGAAGTATGGAAAACATAATCTACATTATGGCATGTTTGTTAGAGGGAAATAAACTCCAGACTCTGTGCTTATTGCAAATGAATGCCTTAATAGAAACTTAAGTCTAGAGATATAGGATTGCTTTGTAAGCTTGATATGGAAGGCATATGACGATGTTGACTGGGACTTTCTATATTATTTGCTGGGAGGTGTGGTTTTGGGGAGAAGTGGCATTCTAGGACAATGCAGTATATGTCCACAGTTCAATTCTCTGTAATGCTGAATGGTACTCCTGGTGGTTTCTTCAGGGGTCCTTTACTTTTTGTAATTTTCATGGGTGCTTTTAGTAGAATGTTGTCAGTTCTGGTGGAGGGTGGTTTCCTATCTAGATTTTCAGTAGGAGATCTCAGCATTTATCATTTGTTGCTTGCAGATGACACTTTAATATTCTGTGGGCATTACCTCTCCAAGGGCTATTCTCTTATGCTTTGAAACTGTTTCTGGTATAAAAGTGAACTTAGCCCAGTCAGAATTAGTTCCAGTGGGAAATGTTCCTTTCATAGGGGGTTTGGCTAGCATATTGGGTTGCAAGGTATCAACTCTGCCTAATGAATTACGTTGGTCTTCCTTCAGGAGCCTCCTTTGTGGCTAAGTTCATTTGCGAAGGTCTGACTGAAAAAATGGAGCACAGGTTGGCTAGTTGGAAGAGGATGTATTTTTAGGACCACCTTAATTAAGAGCATTATTTTCCATTTACCTACATATTTCTTATCATTGTTCCCTTTTCCCTCTAGTCTAGCTAATCGCATGTAGAAGGTCCAACGTGATTTCTCAATTCTCATGGGAGGAATTGGGATTAGTTCAAGTTTTCACCTTATTAATTGGGATGAGGTATGCTCTCTGATTTCCAGGGGAATATTGGGAGTTCAAAACTTACTTAGATTCAATCAAGACCAACTAGGAAAGTCATCGTGGTGTTACTGACAGAAGAGGGATGCTTTGTGGAAGGAGGTAATTGACTTAGTGTTTGGGGGGGGAGGGTGCACGAAAGAGGCAAATGGACCTATAGCGTGGGTCTGTGGAAATATATCAGAAAATGATGGGTCTGTTCACTAAACACCCTAAAGTGGAGATGGGTGATGGTTCCAGGATCAAGCTTTGGCATGATTTATGGTGTAGGGACAGGGTCCTCAAGAATGCTTTCCCAATAATAGTCCATGGGATTTCTCGTGAGGAGGCTTCAGTGGCTGATTCATTTGAAGTTTTCTATGGCTCTCTTCAGTGGGATGTAAGTTTGTTCAAAGCAGATTTCAATTTGGGAGATAGGGGCCTTCACCGATTTCTTCACCTTATGATCCTCTATTGATCTTGGAGCTGGAAGCACAGACAAAATGCTTTGGAGCGCTTCCAAGAAAGGGAAATTCACTTAAAGCTCATTTTACAAGGTCCTCACTTCTCAAGTGAATTCTCCCTTTCCTTGGAAAAGTATCAGGAGTAAGGCGTCACTAAAAGCCATTGTTTGCTGGGACAGCATCCTTAGTGAAGAATTTAACCATTGACAACCTAAGGAAGTGCCATATCATTGTGATGGATTGATGCTGCGTGTGCAAGAAGAGTGGGAAATCAGTTGACCACTTGCTACTCCACTATGAAGTTGATGGGTAATGCCCAAGAGGGTGGTAGACCTTTTCTTGAGTTGGAGAGGGTTATATGGCAATCCATAAAATGCAGCCATGTGGAAGATGACTCCCATCTGTCTTTTGCTGTGCATTTGAAAGGAAAAGAATGGTCGGAATTTTGAAGATTGATAAAGGAGAATGGAAGAACTTAAATGCCTCTTTTTCAACATTTTGTTCCTTTGGGTGCTAGCTATAGATTTCAATAGACTAAGCTTTCTTGACTTCCTTTCATCTACTTATCCTTCTTAACTAGGTGTGGTTCTTATATTCATCCCATCTACTTGAGCTATGCCAATTCTTTATTAACAATAAAATTTTTGTTTAACTATCAAAAAAAGGATTAAGCAGCATATAGTTTAAAAATGACTAACCATAAAGTTTTTCCTCATAAATTGAGGATCTGCGACACGCCATAACATAAAAACAGCTACATTAGCCGTAATCAAGCCATAAACCACACCATCAACAGTGAATCCTTGAAACCATGATCTCCTGACAACAGGAGAGAACTTGTTGACATAGAAGAACTTAACAACAGTTTTAAATTGCAAACTATATAAGAGCAGAAGGGTCCCATTCTAACAATGGTTTACAATAGTGAAACCCATCCATTTTTTAGGAAGTTAACACACAAACTGGTAATCTATAAATAAAAAAGGATTTTCTTGATTTGGATTCAGAGATGAGTTGAGATGTTTGTGAATAGTAGAATAAAATATTGTTAGAATATTATTTTTTAATATTATTATTGTTTTTGGATTTAAAAAAATTCAATTGTTTATTATATTTTGTATGGAAATTTGAAAAAGTTGTAATGATGAGATGAGAAGAGTTGAGGTGAGTTTCCAATCCAAACAGGGGCTGAAAATAAAATTTAAATCTTAAATTCAAAATATTAAGATCAGAAACTGAAGAGAAATGAAGTTTAGGTTTAGAAGACAGTTTGGTACAAACAGAAAGAGCAATGGAGTGTTTAACCTTAATGGAAATTGAGCATTTACACCCCTATCTGACACGTACTGTCCTTCTCCGACCTTGGTATACAGCCTTTACTCTTACAAATAAAATCAACCATAAACCCAGAAGCGAAAAAAAGGGCTCTGTATATTATTCTCAGGAAAATTACACAAGTTTTTTCGGGCTAAAAAGTTCGCGCTAAATTTGAGAAATCTAAAAACCCTCAATTTCCGGTTCACATAATGACTACATTGTGTGCTTTTTCCCGGACAGATAAACATTATAGATAATGCTTGGATGCAGAGAGAACAAAATAAGATTCCACAAAAGAAATTTCAAATGTTCTTCCTTTTTCTTATAATGTCTAAGCAAACAGACTCTTAAGCACAAAGCAAACACATTACCAGCCACGCCTACGAGAATCAAAACTCGGGTTGAACCTAAAGCTCTGCCTGTGAAATTGAGCTCCAACAAACCGAACTCTACAATCTGCAATAGTCTTGCTTGAGGCCCTCAAGAGATTATTTGTGGAGTCCAACAAGAAATGCTTTGCAATCGCCGGCTTTGAGAGAAACCCATAAAAAGATTTCCCTGAAAAAATATGCCGCGAATGAGACTGGTGGTGAAATGGGTGAAAAGAGCAGAGAAGTTGGTTTTGGGCTGTGTTATTCGGTTTGATAGCAGAATAGAAGGGTATGAAACGGCGAGCATGGAGAAGTGAAGAGGAAGTGGAGGTGTTAGAGAGTTTCTTGGGGAGGTTTGAGGCAACCTGGAGAGAGAGAAACCTCTGCATTTTGGGGTCAGAGAAAACCACTTTGCCTTTGGTCCTTTGGGGGCCCTTCTTTTAGAACTTATTTCTAATGGAACGTTGGGACTTCAAACGGAACTTGAGGACATGGGAGTTTTTCTTTTGTAAAAAAAAAAAAAAAAAAAAAAAAAAAAAAAAAACACCCATCTTTCATTCATAACTTGCACTATTACATAGCCATTATGCAGTTAGGAAGGTCTTCTATATCAATTATACATTTTGTTTCACATAGAGCAGCCTTGCCTAACACTTCATTGCTCTCACGACATATGTGACTGGCAGGTATGGGGCGAGATACATAATTTTTATCTGATGTCATTTCATTTCATCTCATCCTATCTTATTTTTAAATATAATTCAAATATAAAATTTTTAAACTAATCATTACAACTTTTTCAAACTTTTAAATAAAAAATAAAAAACAATTCTAACTTTTTCAAATTCCTAAACAAAAATAATATTATAAAATTATATTCTAATAATATTTTAACTTTATAATATTTTTTATTTAATTTTTTCTCTCTCATTTTCCAAAACATAAAAAATACACAACTCAAACTATTTCAGTAATATTTACAAATTATCTTACTATTATTTATAAAATTATCATCTCATCTTACTCCTCAAACCAGTCCTAAAACAACACTTTTCATATCTAACCATATGGTTATTCGAATATCAGAGATGAGCATTTCAAAATAGCTTTCATCTTTTTTTTTTTTTCTCTCTCTCTATTGTACTGCATTAATCACTATCTTAGAGTCCCCTTCTAATATCACCTTTTACATTTCCAATTCAAGCCCAAAATTGATTGCTTTAAGAGATGCAGTTACTTCTGCCAGGAGTGGATTTGGAAGTGCTTCCTGTTGCTACCTCAAAGTTGCCAAAAGATTCCCTTCCTCGTCTCTTACAACAACTCCTATACCTATTTTATATTGCTTTGAGTCAACTGCCACATCCTAATTTATTTTACAAAAATCTTGAGGTGGACATTCCCATATAACCCTCCTATTACTTGTAGTTAAATCCTGAACATCCTCATCAGTGTTTGATATAGATAATTCAGATAGCATGCTTTTCACTTTGTGCATCACATTCTGTCTAACTCTCAAATTCAATATTAGTAAAAATGGAATATGGATAATTATTGAGTTTAAATTAGATTGAATCGATTATATTGAATTAGTCCCGAGTTATTATTGATCGAAATTGATTAGGGATATAAGCCAAGAATTCATTTTAAAGCCCGTCAAAGTTTAGTGGATAATTTTGAATGATATTAATAAGCTAATACATTTTAGGAAGCCTAATTAAAATTTATTAGATAATATTAAATAAGCTAAAGCCCTAAAAAGTATGACATAGTTATATGTCGCCAAACATAACCAAGTTATAATTTTTCCTATTGAAAGACCCATTTGTCTTAGCGATACAGGTGTTACCTTGACATGGTGGAAATTATTAGTTTGAGCCATATTATCCCAAGATCTAATGCAAGTTTTTCTTTTCTTTTATGACTTCTTGTCCCATCGTGATTGAAAGAACATAGATAAGTGGCTTGTGGGATTGGCATGAGGGGATTGGCATGGTGGAAGAGCTTTAATACCACCGTAAGGGCTCGCGGGGCACCACCTTGGGCCTGGGTCAAGGGGGCTCGAAAAATTCCGCCACTCAAGGCTTAAACCCCTCTAACCCAATAAAGCTTAGGCCAGCTTGTTAAAGATAGGAACGCCTGCCTACTTATTTTGGGACAATTAGGATATTCACTCATTTAAAATGAGTGGATAACCAGAAGGTTCCGGGACTCAAATTTCAAATAGTGGACAAGGTAGTTAGTCTGGGTGATCCTAAGAAAGCAAGTCCTCTATTTAAATAATCTAGGTATGCTAATGAAAGTCTCTGGAATAATTGACTCTAAGAAGATTATATTGTTACTGACTTCGGTATCGGAGGGGCCTTGTTCAACCCTCCAAACCATCTTGCTCTTTGGTTGCAGGAGATCGGGAGTACGTAGTGGTGAAACACGTCTTTAACACATGGCATGAGGATATCGAAGCAAACTTCACGTAAATTTAAAAGCACATAGCACATAGATACAAGTTTTCCCTTGAAATGAATGATAATCCAGAATCTACCTTTTTATGAACAAGGAAGTTGCAAATAATGTAACTATTGTTGATGCATTTTTTTAGAGGACTCGAAGTCTGACGGTTTGAATGAATGGTCCACGATGATGGCATAAGCGTTGATTCGGTGTTCGGATGTTCGTCCATAAAAATAAATAATAAATAAAGTACATGAAAAATAAATAAGAGAGATACACAAATTTACGTAATTCGACATAAAAACTTACATTCATAAGGAGTCTAGGGGCAAAATCTACTATGTTCGATGATTGTACAATCTCTCATGATCTCTTCCATCTTTCAGTACAATGGAAGTTGAAGAAAGACTTTTCCTTCTTCAAAGAGAAGATGTCTATGTATAATTCCTAACAGCTTTATGTCGCTTTCACATTTACATGTCTGAGTCAACTTCCTTTACTTTCTCACTTTTTTCAACTTTTTGGTAATTGTTTTCCTGTGGGCTGGGCTTGGTTTATTTCTGTAACACTCGAGACCAAATTTATTGAACTTTTTAAAACTTTTCATTTCCTTCCTACGATATAAAAGATTCTATAGTTGAAATTAAAAACTACTTTGTAAATTAAATGAGAGTTTGCAGCGGAATCCATTATATTAAAATACAAAGTCTTTTTACAAAACGTGAGCTCATACATTACATAAAATATGTCTAGGCTTTTGTTACCTCTTTCTTGGGCCATATATGTCCTATGCTTCATCCTCATTTCATTCCTGGGTGGAGCACACATGAAACATTACTTCATTGATGCATTTATCATTCCTCTACATGCTATACATAAATCATTATGATTTCTTTCCTTTATAAAACATTACAAGATGGAGTTTTTCTTTAAAACGATTTTCATTCTTCATAAAAACATTTTTCACCTTGTACATTCCTTCATAAGGAACTAAACCATTTGATACATTTAATTAAATGTTATCACTTTTGTTTGGCCGGTATATACTATTATGTCTCGTGTGTTGAGGTTAGAGGTTTTTTGGACCCAATTCTGCCTATGGACACGGGTTGGGAATCCCTCAATCAAGGTTAGCATTAGTTGCACTACCAGTACTACTTACTCAGTATTGCAATATACCCCTCATTTGGTACTATCTTTCATTTAGTCATGACCGTTACATAGCTTCATATATTAAAACACTCATTCCTTTCATTTCCTTTCATTCATTCCTTCAACCTTTTCCTTTTCATTCATTGGTCTATTTCATTTCATAACATAAAGCCTAAAAGCTCATCATTTCATTTCATAGAACATAAATACAATAAGTACTACATCTAACATCCATACAACTATTCTTAGGGTGCATAAAAAGGAACTGCCAAAGAATGTCATTACATACATATACTATAAAACATTACTTCCTTAGCATACTTTCGTAAAATATCGTGTCATTTCTAAGAAAAATTTTATTTTTCTTTCATGCATAAAAAAATATTTTTCTTATAAAAGCATTTTATTTCATTTTCATAAAGAGAAACATTTCATTTCCATTTTCATAACAATTAGAAAACTCTAGAAGAGTATAAACATAATACTTACCTGGATTCCACACTATTTTCAATTCATGTAGTCCATTTACGTGTGTCAGATGGCAACCTACATGCATTCATAACTTAATGTCCTTTCCTTTCCATTTACATAAGAACATTAAACTTATAACTTGCATAAGAAGACTACTCCTAACTCTTAGCGCATTCTCTTCCACATGGCCTTAACCTCCGATTAATCTTGACTTAAACTTCCTCTACTTAGACTATCCGTTTCATTTAACTTATACAAGCTACTATTCAATCCTTGAAGTATAACCATTTTCATAAATCCTAAGCTTAAACTATGAACCTAAAAGCCCAACTTCATTTATAACTAATAAAGTGAGCTCATATGTTTCACTTTAACCTCCAAACTATCACTCAACAAGCCTTATAAAATAATTACATTTCTTCATGAATTTTACTACACTTACAATACCATTTTTCCATACACATATAATCCAATCCAACATCAACTCGAGTTTTCATTCACTTCCTTATATACGGCATATAACATGATCCAAAACAAGTGTACATATACAACCAACCAAAACACACATCGACATTGCTTCCTGAGTTTCACCCATACACAATACATTCAAAGTATACAAAAATATCCATTACATGCAACCAATCAAATTATACATTTACCCTACCTTATTTATCACCTAAGATTAACGTAAAATTCATTTAAAGCACTCATTTTGTTTACAAACTTTATACACATACCACACATTCAATACATGCTTCTTTTGTCAACCCAATATATCACTCTTTCTAACTTATCAAGTTGAATACATTACATGTATAAATCTGTCCATATCATAAACTCTTATATATTTAACTCATCATACACCAACACAAATAAGATTATAAAGCTTAATAAGCTTCATACCCACCAATTAATTATATAACCCAACGCAAAATATCACTTCAATATTTAGTATCAATTCATATCATTCCATTCCATCTTTCCATATTCCTAACTCAAATTGTAAAACATACTAACATATTTGATGCCCATGTAAATCAATCCAACACCAATACAATTCATAAAGATTAACAAGTTTCATTCATGGCTCCACAAAATCCCAACCTTCACAAATACTTTACTCAATCAATAAGCCTATTAACAATAACTACAACACATATAACCAAGCCAACATCCGTTTAAACTCACATACAACAAACCCAAATAGTCACATACCTTCACAAATCTCAAACCGATACAATAATCATGCTTTTCAAAATTTCTCAGCCTCCACATAGCACACGGCACATCACAATTACATAATCATTTCTTCTAAATTATCAAAATAAATACATTCAATATAAATAAATACAAATATGCTGATACTATTAATTTCTTGCACATATAAACTTAATATACACCAACCTACCAATTTACAAAACTTTGCTAGCTCAACTACGAACTTCCTTAGTCCATTAAATCAAACACCATATCATGCAACTACACACACATATATGCCCATAAAAGAGATCTAAAGACAAATTGCAAGGTTACCTGGTGTGATGGCCAAGCATGCAGGCTTGCTAGTGGTGTTCTACCTTTCGATGCAAGGCGATAATGGTTGTGTGATTGTGGCTAGCAGCAGGCTAGGTCCTCTGTGAGTGGTGACTTTGGTGTTTCATGGCCGTAGGTGGAGTCTAATGTTTTGGCCATACGTGGAGGGAAGGGAAAGAATGTGCTTTGTTTTGTGGTTATTAGGATTGCCGTGAAAAGGAGATGGGGAAGGAAATCAAAACAAGGGAGCGTTGAGCTTTACAGTGGCCGAGTTGGGCTTCTTTTGCCATGCACGGTGGAGGGAGAGAGAGAGGTGTGCACGCTGTCGTGGCTAAGGTACAGTGAGGAGGAGGGAGATTGAGAGGAAGGTTTTGTTGGGAGGAAACAACAGTGGCTCGTGGTGGATTGGCCATGAGGGAAGTGTTGCCGAAGGTGGGGCTGGGTTACGGTGGTGAGTTTCAAGTTGGGTTGTGTTGCGTAACCAACTACAAATAGACAAACAATTCTAGAAATTCGAGGGTCCAAACCTTCGAAATGCACTCAAGGCAAATTTGAATAGGATAAAAATCATATGTTTCATTAACAAATGCTCAATATTTAAAGTAGACGGACTCCCAAATAACTTGATAATTACCTCAAAACAACTAACCCACTAACCCATTAACCCACTTCAAATAATAACAGACTTATAGGCCACTAAGCTCATTACTCCTAAAGACTAGTTCACTTCCATAAGACCATCACACTACTCAACAACCTATGACTCAGACTGACAAAACAACAAAATAAATAGACAGAGAGCAAAGTAAAGGCAGGCCAACACATTAAATAAATGCTCACACATGTGGCTAACTAAGACAACACAAGTAACTTAAACACAAGACACTTAACACATTGGACACGTAACACACTCTCCCCCTTAAGAGGACCTTGCCCACAAGGTCTGAAAATCTCTTTTGAAGTTCATCCAAAATGTAACACCCTAAACCCGGGTGGCTTGGAGAATTACTATCTGTCACTCATAAACACGTCTCCCAACACATCCAAAGAATAATCTCCAAAAAACTTCATAAATGAAATCAATCTCATATCTTCTCGATAATCTCACTACAAACTCCACACAATCTTAAATGCAATAATAAAAAAAACATATCAAAGGGGTCCACAATCTCCCGGTAATAGTAACATACCAAACTGATAAAACCATAGGTCCTACTAAACCTGAAAATATAATTAAAACTCAAAGACATTAAAAATTAAGAATATCAGAAGTCCTTCTTCTAACCACATTTCCTCAACTTAAACACGTTCACCAATCTAATCCAGGTCCTCATTTGGATTCTCCATATCATCTAAAAAATGTTATCATGATAGGGGGTGAGTTATCACAATTCAGTAAGCAGAAATCATATGCTAGCGTGCAAACATGAGCATTTACAAAGAATAACATGTAGAACAAAATATTTTTCAGAGTTATCATGCAGAACAGAACATATTTTTCAAGAGTAACAGAGCGATGGTTTTAAGACAAGTAAAAACCCATAGTGCTTTGGCATAACATAAACTGAGTATCATCATCAGATCAAAACAGAGCATCAAACAGAGCAGAGACCATGTTTCACCCCCGTGGTAGGGTTGTGCTAACCCCGGTGGCCAAACCAGGCAGAGACAGAGGTGAATCTTTCATTTATTCTTCTCGGAGCCCCGAGTGTGCACACAGGAAAGACCACAATAAAACCACTTTGTTTCCAAAGTGGGTGCACTCAGAGACAGAAAAGTTGGTACCAACCCAAACAGAGCAGAGCATAATAGAGCAGAGCAGAGCAAAGCAGAGACAGAGTCAGATACGAAAATCAGTATACCATGCCAAAGGTTTTCAGATGTTATATCAAATAATACAGAGTATCAAAACAGAATCAGACAGTTTACACACACTGAACACAAAAGCCAGAATATTTTTTCAAATAAATGCACAACTTTTCATATTCTCAATATCGCTTATTTTTTAGATTTCAGAAATCACATGACAGAATTTAGCTCATGTCTACACAATGCATGTCAGAACATATTTTTCTCTTTTTCGTACAGATTTCATGAGTATGCAAATAAACGACCGAGGTTGGTTTTTGTTTAAGTTCTCATTTCACCACAAAAAATATGCAAAGTTTTCAGAAAATCAACCTCAGTCTCAAATAATTCGTGTAAGGCCTAGCATAGAAACCCGGCTTACCTGACTCCTGTAGCGTATTATCTATACCTTGAAATTGACCTCTATCAATCTCGTCGCCTATTCATAAAAAAAAATATATAAACTAAGTATTAAAAGAAAATAACACAACCTCCATCTAAATAATTAAAACCCACAATTCCAAACCATATTATAGCAAAAATAGCTTACTAAGTCAACCAAGTAGTAAACTGGACAGCCCTAAATTCAATCCAAAATATCATATACTAATCTTAATATTTACTAAAACATCCTCCAAAGTCAACGTCCAACACCAATAATCAAAAATTCTAAGACCATTCTAATACAAAGTGTTGGCTTACTCACTTAAATGACCAAAAACTAGGAATCACAAGCCACGAAAGCCCAAGAACTGACGAAATGCAAACTCAACTCACGGCAACAAGAAGCTGCAGAAATGAGGATAAAATCAAAATAAATTCGAAGAAGAAATTGCATGAGTACGCTACAGCAATAAGAAATTCCAGCAAAGGCTTCAATGCCTACCCGAAACACACCAACCCAAAATACTCCCACGCACAGCAACCAGAAACTCACAAAATGCTACTCAAACTCATGGCAAGGACCAAAAACTGCAGAAACGAAATGGAGAGAGGATTGGCTGAGAGGATGCATTAAAATAGAGTCTTGTTGCAGAACAAAAAAAATGGAAGGAGAAGAGGTTATTCCTGAAGACGAAATCTTGAACAAGAGGAAGAGAACCAACGGAAAAGCTGGAGAGATGCGAGAGGGAACCCCGTGCTCTGCTGCAAAGTGAGGGATTGATTTAAGTGAAAACTGAAATGGGGAGTCATGGGTATGAGTTTCGGAAGCCACAAAATAACGCCAACAACAAGGAATATAAATGAAACCGAAAAAAAAAAGAGAATGGAGAGACGTGCGAGAGAGAGAGGTGCGGAAGAAACTGAAATTGAAGCAGAGAAATGCGGAAAGAAATGAGAGAAAGAAACGGAAGTTGAAGAAGAAACACTCACCTCCAAAAACGACGTCGTTCGGGACTCATACTAAACACTAAAATGGCTGGGCCATTCACGCCATGATCCGGGCCTCGCAACGCCTGGGCTTTACACAA
This sequence comes from Juglans microcarpa x Juglans regia, assembly GCF_004785595.1. Classification (NCBI taxonomy): domain Eukaryota; kingdom Viridiplantae; phylum Streptophyta; class Magnoliopsida; order Fagales; family Juglandaceae; genus Juglans; species Juglans microcarpa x Juglans regia. The sequence continues at coordinate 3,654,234 of NC_054605.1, forward strand.
AATCTTCCCATGTAGCATTGCCATCCATGTCCTCCTTAGATGCATCCTCCTCAGTTCCTTCCAGCAAATAAATTCGTGGCCTATTACATCGATGTCCAGGTTGAAACTTTTCATCATAGTAATAGCAATGGCCACCGCCCTTCTCTCCTTCAGATGATTTTTGTAACAACCTGCTACAAATTCAATGGTGAAATTTTTATAAGCTTTATGAATCTTGTGGAAACTTCATAAGTTTTCATTAATCGACCACTCGCATAGGTTTTAGTTTGTCAGCATAGTCAGTGTTACCACTTACTATGGTGTCAGAAGTGCAACCTTATTTATTTGAGATAGTTAGAAGTGTCAAAATGCAATATAGTTTGCACCATTAGGCTCAGAGGAATATTTAGGATTTTATGGCGCAATAAACCCATTTTCAATTTTCAGACAAAACACTTGTTTAAAAACACATTTTGTTTATTTTGAGGCACTTTGAGATTGAATTTCAATAAAATAATTACATAGTTAGGTTAGTTTGCATATTTAGGGTTTTACAATACAAAGTTTATTTTCACTTTTCACGGAGTTACTAGAAACTTCAATAGTAGCACCAAGTGTAGTTTTTTCAAAACCACGATGTGAAATGCCCAAATTAGGTTAGAGAAATTTTATTTGGACAATTTGAAAGATTTTAGCCACACTTGGAGAATAATATTAGACACTTGGCACCGAGAGGAACCATGAGATGGAAATGTGATGGAAATCAAGGTGTGAGATCATGCCACTTAAGAAAATCATATTCCATCCAATCATCAATTTTGTGTCAAACCAAATAGGGTTTCAACCCTACTGAAATCTTAAGGCTTGGAAGAAAACTAAAACCTTAAACGGTTACCCCAAATGTCAAACTTGATTTCAAAACCCTATTGGATCCCAATTTCTAGTATTGTATTTAATCACTCGAGTAAATTACTTTCACATACTAATTCTTCAAATTCATGTTATGACATCCTCATTCAACTTTTTAAACCTTGAAAATTTGATTAGATTAAAAAAAATCGGATTTGAGTTTGATAGCATCTCAAACCCTAACCAAATTTTCTTTAAACCCAAAAATAAAGTCCACTTATTTAAGAGCATTAACATTGACTTAGTTAAATGCCAGTGAAATTTATAATTTAACTAATATGTAGAAAAAATTATTTATATTAAATTAGCTAAACAAATTTCATTTACGATATGAGCTACAATAATTCCAAAACCAACTCATATTAGAATTGAACTGTGGCTCAGTCATATCGAATTTTTAATCATTTTCTAAGTTCAATTTGTACGGCTGCCTTTTGTTTTCCTTCCCGCGGCCAAGTCTCCTCCTCCCCTCTCTATCTCCCGCGTCTATCTCTTTCTTCCCTCCCTATCTTTGATGGCTCTATCTCCTTCTTCCCTCCCTATCTCCTGTACGGCTCCTTTCTCGCAGCTCTGGGCAACTCTATCTCCTTTCCTGCAGCTCTTGGCAGCTTGTGTCGCAACCCCCTGGCCACAACTCCATCTCTTTTTGAAAACCCCCCAGATTACAAGCTTCAATGGTATAAGATATCAAGGACCCATTTCATTAAATAGGATCAATAATCATATCCACAAAATAAATAAATCCATGTACGAACTCCAGTAAAAAATTTAAAATAATAATAAATAATTAAAAAAAATGAATGGGAACAAAGATCAGAACTTTACGTCGAGAAGAGGTAGGTGCTCAACCACAGAGGAAGGAGGGTCAACCAGCTTATTCTCAGCTTGCAGAATTTGTTCTTTGAGCTCTGTATCCGAAGACGCCATTGTCGCTCGAGTTGTAACCCTAGATCCCTTCAAATCTCACACTCGCTGCATTGATTTCACACCATACTATACGGAGTGCACTAATACAAGGAGATATTGAGGATTTTTGAGTGTTTTTAGAAAGAAGGTGCTACGATTTTCACAGAAATTTTTAGGGTTTTTTTTTTTTTTTTTTTTTTTTTTTTAATTTTCAAAAAGAATATCGGAGGCTAGAGTTTTCGGAATTAAAATCTCAAATCTCACACTCGTTGGAGTTTATTAGAGATTATAAAAATAAAATAAAAAATTAATTAAAAAATAAAAATTAATTAAAGAAATATAAATAATAAAAAATAATAATATTGTACTATTATAGAGATTGTGATGACTAATCCAATGTAGACTTCAAATTTTAAGTGATTAGCTAAAAGTAAAAAAGTTATATATTTTTATAAAATGATTTTAGAAAAGACGACAGAAATTACTATTCGATTTAAAACTTTTTGCTTCCATACCCAATGTGTAAGACTTTACGTTATAAAATAAAATGTGCTTTGGGAATAAAAGAAGTTTACATCGAAAAATTTAATCTTAAGATAAAAATGCCTCTCATACAGTTAAAACTCTCATGCCTAGACTTCCGAGCTCTTCCTCTTGGGCCGTGTCTGTCCTGACGTGTACTGCTCATTCAGTTCCTGTAGGGGGAGGGACATACATAAAAACTAAAATGAGTTGATGACTCGTAAGCATTACTTCATACAGTTAAAATATAATAACATAAGTTTTCATTCATGCATTTATCATTCCATATATATTATACGTACATGCATACATACATTCGTTTGAAAACATCACTAGACGGAATTTTTGTTTAAAAAGGGATTTTCTTTTCGTAAAATGTATCTCCCGTCAATGCCTTCATTTCTTCAAGAGTTCGATGCAGTCATGCATTCATACATTATTTCTTATCACTTCATTGGCTGGTACACACTGTTAAGCCCCGTATGTTGGGGTTAGTGGTCTTTTGGATCTAGACTCCGCCCGTGGCCAGGGGTTGAGAATCCCTTTTCCGTTATGGGGCAGCATTGAGTGAACTATCAGTACTACTTATCCGGCATTGCAATCTACCCATTCCTTTGGTACCCTTTTCATTCATTCATGTGGCCGTTACATATTTTCATACGTTAAACGTTCAGTCCTTTCTTTCAGTTCAGTCTTTTCATTCAGTTTAATCCTTTCATTTTTAGTCATTTTCATTTAATAGTTCATTCATGGAAAAATGTCATTTAAGAGTATGGACTTAAACATCATCTTTCATGGCATCATTTAAAATATCAGTTCATGGCATCCTTAAAACATCAGTTCATAGATGGACATTTTAAAACACTTTCTTCGCGTTAGTCAAAGCTCGAGGCACATGTCTCAACATTTCTTTTCATGGAAAATACATATAATAGATATTGCGTATAGTCATTCATTCACATGCATACAATTAAAATTTTGGTTGCGTAAAAAGCGGCTGCCAAGGAGAGTTGTACATACGTATACCTTTGAACACTTAGCATATTTTTGTAAAACATCTTTCGTGCTGTTTTGTAATGAATCATAAAGGAAAAACATTTCATTTTCATTTCGTGTATTTTAGAAAACTCTAGAAGGGTATGAATGTAATACTTACTTGGACTCCATGCTACTTTCATATCATACAGTTCATTCATGTGCGTGTCAGATGACAACCTACATGCATATACATAACCTTGACGTCATTCTTTATCTAATATATAAGTAACTAAACTTAGAAGACATAAACTACAATTCACTTGGAACACTCTCATTCTATCTCGTGCTCTTACGTGCCTTCTACTATGTTAAAACTTTCGGGATCCACTTACGGTCACTACATCTTCCAAACTCAAGGTCTTACCTCGAGTGCCCATCCACTAAAGTGAACCCATGATTCACCTTAGGATTAAGACACTAAGACCTTCATCTTACTCTTCCTATTGACCACATTCTGACGCATGATTCTGACCAACTGAGTCACGCATCCCAATCCTAGACAATACACCTGTCACTACCTCCATGCACCTTAGCTCACACTAAATCCTCATTCCCATCCATACATGCCACACGGCTCTAAGCCAATTCTGAGGCTTAAGCACCGTGTGACCATGCTTAGGACAGATTACCCATTACGTATGGTGAATCTGTCTGGTACATGTGTCTCATCAGATTACACATGTACTTTACCCCTTCATCACCTAAGACCAACATATAACATGTTGATCACATGCTCGTAGGGATAAGCGTCATACTCGGATACCAACCTTCTCTTAACCCTGCTAGCATGAATCTTCATATTACTCGTCCTTTTTGACAGTTCATCCCAACACTTAACATGACAAGACTCCATTCACAACTACGCCTTACGTCACGTCATATAGCTCGAGACTACTCCCAAGCTACACCGTGACCTTGTCACGTCATCTGACATCCTACTACGTCATTTCTACGCCATTCCTAACTCACTGTGAGTACGGTTCCTCACGTACTCCTGTCACATCGCAACATCTAATTACGTTTCTGCTATGCCACTCCTATACTAACTTCTCACACATCACAAGCATGACTTCTGGTTTAACTATGTCACTTCGTGATATTCCCCAGTCATGCTTTCACTGTGCACTCTTACACTTGTTCCGTCACTTCACACATACTCCCAGCCATAAGCCAGCTACACGGTGACACCTGTCACCTCAGACTACAGGCCACATCTCAGCTACTTCGGGATACTATTCCACAGTTCTTGACACTACTCACCACGCTTTACGCCCATCAACTGCACAACCATCCTTATCTCTACGACATACCATGTGGTGTGTCGCTTCACCTCATGGAGTGCGCTCCACGTGTACTCCTTCCATACACGCTACGATCTATCACCACTACGGTATACACGTCATATGGTGCATCATTCCACCACATGGAGTACACTCCATGTGTACTCCCTTCACACATGCTATGTCACATAGAGTACACTCCATATGTACCCTTTCCGATCCACACAACGCCATGTCACTATTAAAGCATATACTTCACAACTATACTTCACAGCATAGTCCACAACACTACACAGCAGACTACACAGATACGCCCAACACTTCACTACATGGCACATCACAGTCCACAACCTAACCAACCAACATCTAATATAAATAACGAGGGATAAAGGGTTATACCATTGTCGGGATAACCCGTGCGTTGCTCACTGATCGTCACAGTTGATGACGTCGGAAGGGTTGTACGTGGCGGCTAACCAATGTACAGTGGCTGTTTGGGCATTTGGATAGTAGGTGTAGTCTTAGAAGGGCTCATGGTGGCCGTGAGGGGCGGAACACGGCGTATATAGCCGTGTACAGTGGCGATTAGCCATGTACATTGGCTATTTTGGCTACTGGAGGTGGCAAGAGGTGCGGGTCTGGAAGGGGCTAGGCATGGAAGGGCTTGGGAGGACCTTGGTGAGGTGGTGGTGGCAGTGTCGGTATAGTGGTGCAACGGCTCTACGGCGGTAGATCTAGGCCGTGAGGTAGAGAGGAGCCGGGGGAGAGAGAGAGAGAAAGAGAGGGCTTGAGAGAGGTGGAGGGCTTGGCTGGCTTGGAGGAGCTCGGGGAGGAGTCACGGTGGTCAGGGGAGGTGCTCGGTGGGGCTAGGATGCCATGGGTGGTGACGTATGGCAGTGGAAAGGGGAGAAACCCATGCGTGAGGGAGGGAGCCCGTGTGTGTGAGGGAGGGGCTATGGGTTTCGGCCAAGGTGAGGAGGAGGGGGGAGGTCAGGGGGAGCTCGGTGGCCTTGGGTGGCCGCGTACGGCGGCGTTAGGTGTGGTGAGGTAGAACCTGGCCTTGGGTTTGTACATGCGTGCATAGGGGAGGACGGCTGCGAGGTAGAAGCTGGCTTCGGTAGTGGAAGGTCACCGGTGTGGGAGGAAGCCGATGGTGGTGGCGGTGAGGCACAAACGTGCACGGCGGCGCCTGGCTGGGCTGAGGAGAGAATCGGTGAGAGGGAGAGAGGCGTGCGCGGCTTACCCTGGGGAGAGGGAGGAGAGAGAGAGGGAAGGGAAAAGTGTGGGAGAAAGAGAGAGGGGTCTGAGTTTTAATCCTAGTGCCTCTATCATAGGGACCTCAAAACGATCTAACGGTGGGTTTTAAATATTGATTTGGAAATGCGTAAACATTAAGTTAATTAAAAGTACCGAGAGGAATTAAGGTAGAATATTATTTAAACTAAAATTTAGTTTATAAAATAATATTCCTTCATCATTAATAAAATGATGAAGTCTTATTTAATATCTTTAAAAGAATAAAACCATTTAATTAGTTAGAGTTTTCAACATAATTTAAATCTCATAATATTTTAAATAACTGAAATCATTTTAATAATTGAAATTAAAATGATTTATGAGAATTATAATATTTTTGGAGCTCTTCAAAAATATTATAATTATCTTATTTAAAACCAAACTTAGTTCAATAACACTGAAAATACTCCATATAAATATTTTTAGTGCATTTAAAACATTGGACGTATTTTATAAATCACATAATATCTTTACAAATAAGCCATCGGGGTTCGGCACGCATAACGAGGCTCACAGTTGCTAGAGAGAAGGGGCAGATTGTTACATAATTTTCGTCCTCGGAACTTGCTTACGTCAAAAAGAAGAAGTGGTGTGTTACATTTAAGGCCCCCGAATTTTGGCCACCTTGACAAAAGACTTTGAGGAAGTTTCCAACCACCCATGGCAGGCCAACTTCTGCCTATGACAGCCCCAAATATTCACTTGATGTGAGAAGAAAAGGCTACCTCACCACCACCCTCTATTGGAAGTTTCCTTGGCTATAAACCACTCACTATTTGCACCTTTTTGTGACCTAATCACCAACTATCAAGGTGTCACTCAGGCCCTACTTTACTTTTCAGAAGTGTATTAGGCGTGCAAATCATCCTTTCACACATTTCTCCCCTTTTCATTTCCGTTCTCGGAGAGAACATTTAGAAACTCTCTCGAGCAGTTTTATGAGCCTTTTTGAGTGCAGGTTTTGAAACCCTTGTGTGTATTATCTCACTAAGCTTCCTTCATAAAAGTTGTTATAATTTGAGTCTAGTTTCTGTGGATACATTTTTTGTTTAATTTCATGGTCATTTGATTGGTTCAAAATTATTTTGACCATAGAAAAGTCAATCTAGGTGATAAACTGGATAATATGTTGTATTTTGGAGTTTTTGACCAAGCTAATGGACAAAACTTGATCCGAAATTTTTATGGAGTGTTTTACACATGTTTATATGAATGATTTTTGGAGACTTGTTGCATGATTCAAGATTTTGATGAAAGAGTTCTTAGATCTAAAAGGTTAGAAATTGGAAGAGGAAAAACAATTTATATTTTAAGAAAGTTTGGATGTTTTGTGGTTTATTCTTACTCCAATGACTTTGATAAATTTATTTGATGATACAATCCTTTTATATGGATGTTAGGATGTTAGTTTGAGGAGTTTTAGTGTTATTTTTAAAGATATGCATTTTTATGGAAGAGAATACTCGGTTCAGTCAAAACTTTGATGATTTCGGCTAGATCCATATTTTGGGTTTACTTTTAGCAATGTAATTCTAAGTTTAATGCTTGGATCTACTTCAGAACACATTTTTAAATCATATGATGTTTTAGTTTGAAGACTCATCATGGTATGCCTCGGATCAAATGTTTGATCAAAGAAAAGTTTGGAAACAATTCTATTTTTGACTAACTGTTGGAGCCGAGTACTTCAAGTCTGATTTTTTGATTTTTGGTGATTTTGATGCGTTGATTCAAAGCATGTTAGTTCTTAAGAATGTGTTATGAACATGTTAGAAGAAATTTTTGAAATTTTGAAAGTTCTTGGAGATGTTTTGAAAAAGGTCAAAACCTTGAGCTTTAAGGGCTTTTATTGTGGTCTTTTTTTTTTTCCAAGAAGAGCCAGATCATGTGTCCAATAGTGACTGACCCCTTCCCATTTTTATTATAAAACCCTCACATATGGTGGAGGAATACCCAAAAATAACAAACACCATGAGTTCCTAAGCCTCAGGCATAAAATCCCAACAAACCAAAAACATTTCCTCAAAATCAATCAAAATCAACATCTAAAAAAAGGAATTCCAAGTTTATCCATACGTATGATACCCCAAATAAGCCCATGCATAGAAGAATCATCATAAAAATCTAAAATGGCCCCTCACATCCCTTACTTAGCTAGAAAGTCAGCTGCCATGTTCGTTTATCTAAAAATGTGCCGAAACCGAACATTAAGCTCCCCAACCATAGTTGTAATTTCCTCCCAAAAATTCCAAGAAACCAATACTTACACACTCTTGATGCTAACCATCCAACTATGACTATTGAGTCTGATTCTACCAAAACATCTCTCAACCCCAGTTGCCTGCACAGCCGAAGCCCATCTAGGAGAGCTCTACACTCTGCAATGGTATTAGTAGCATGACCGTAGTAGTGAGCAAAACTCGCCACTACTCCACCTTGATCATCACGAATAATCCCTCCCCAACCTGAAATACCCGGGTTGCCGCAAGAACCTTCATCAACATTCAACTTTACCCGTCCTCACTCCGGTGGCCGCCATGCAATTAATTTAACTTTCCTTGTGACAATCGGAATAATTGAACAACCTAGCTCCTGCAAAATCACTTGATCCAATGGGCCTTGGCACTAAAAATGTTTTATCTTGCTTGACATATCAGCAATTAAAATTTTAATAGATCGAATAACAGCATCCGAATTAAAGTTCATACCTTCCATTCTAGCAGCACATCGAGCTCTCCATAGAGCCCAGGAGATAGCAATAGGGAGAGCCCCCCAAAGCCAGCCAACTTGCGTAGACATGGAAGCTCGTTGCCACCAAAAGCTCATCATGCCCTCCCAGTTTTGAATCTATGGAACTCTCATTCTACAGGAAGTCGCAAAAAATTGCCATATTTTTTGAGTGCCAACTCCCACACATAAAATGTGATTCAATGTCTCCATTTTTTACTGTTCACAACATTCACACTTATAAACGATCGGTATGTCTAGCTGCTGAATGGTGCCATCTATCGGAATAGCCTTCTTCTTAGCCTGCCAAACAAAGAAAGATATCTTCTTTGGAACCCAATTTTACCACAACCATTTTTTCCATGCACAACTCTCACCTTGTTTTCACACCATATGCCAAGCAGACTTGGTGTTGAATCTTCCGTTAACTGTGGGCTGCCATACGCATACATCCCTCCCTGGTTTCAACTTAATATCCGCATCATGAACTTTGATTAGATATTCATCTGGAACGAGTTCCCTTAAGACGTGATCAATTGGCCCGGCATCCGAAAACACTTCCGCCACGTGCAAGTCAAGACTCCCCACAACAGGTAAATGAGAAATATGAGGACCCTTTCCTAACCAGTTATCTTGCCAAAAATTAACATGGCCTGACCGTGTAATCCACTGAGAATTCTGTAACACCTGGGGCATGAGATCCAAAATCCCTTTTCAAAATCGAGACCCAGTCCTACATTGTCTCACAAAAAAAAATATGAGAATTACCAATATATTTGGAAGCAAAAAAATTGGACCACATCAACTTTTCATTGATAATCTTCCATGCAAATTTCACAAGTAGAGAAGCTTGCACCTCGTGCAAATCCCGAATACCCAACCCACCTTCATCCATCGGCATATAAATTTTGTGCCAAGATATCCACTTCTTTTTTTTATTCTCCAACGCCGAACCACATAAAAAATTCGAGAAAATTCTCTTAATCTCCGATAACACTCCTTTTGGTAAATTCAAGACGGAAAGCATATGTATAGGCATGCTATTCAAAACATGCTTGATTAGAACAATTTTACCTCCAAAAGAAAGCAACTTACTCTTCCACCCCGCCAATATCTTTTGGATTTTCAGCAAGAGAGAATCAAACGCTCGGATAGTCACGCGACCCACAATCAAAGGTACTCCCAAATACGTACAAGGCTAACTACGTTCCACAAAACCTGAAATCGCCTTCAAATCATTTTTGCTGCCAGCCAATATAGAGGAAGAAAAAAGCATTGAAGATTTACTCGAATTAATAAATGAACCAGACATCAATTCATACCTATGCAATACCTCCATAAGAGTATGAATAGACGACTTGCTCCCATTAGAAAAAATCATAATATCATCCGTATATAACAAATATGAAATCAAGGTACCTCCACTTGGATGAAACGACTTTATTCGATCCAAACCAAACTCTTTAAGAAGCATTTGAGAGAGAATCTCCTCTGATAAAATAAATAAGGAGAGAGAGGATCACCATGGCAGAGCCCACATGATGGCTTGAAAAAACCTTTAGCACACCCATTCAACAAAACCGAGTAGTAGGGGAGGAAATAGCATTAAAAACAAGAGTGTGCCTCTTCTCTGAAAAACCCAACTTACATATAATCTCTAGAAGAAAATTCCAGTTGGCTCGATCATAAGCTTTGGCTATATCAATTTTCAACAAAACATTACCCCTTCTCGCCTTCCTATTGATGCCTTGAACCATTTCTTGAACCAACGAGATATTCTCGAAAATACTTCTACCTGGAATAAATGCTGCCTGCTTAGGAGAAATAATTTTATCTAGGATGATGCCAACCGAAAAACCATTATCTTTGACATAATTTTATAGACAATAGAACAAAGACTGATCAATCAAAACTGACCAAAACCCATCGGCTCATCGACTTTAGGGATCAGAGCCAAATTCGTAGCCCCAAAGAAAGTTGTAAACGGTTGTCCTACAAAAAAATCTTTAGCCGTTTCCAATAAATCATCTTTAATAATATCCCAAGCAAGCATGAAAAAACTAGCCGTAAAACTGTCCGAACCCGGGCTACTATCCCCCGAGATAGACCCAAGATCTTACTTGAGTTCCTGTGAGTTTGGTTCTGCACATAAAGTCTCTGTCTCATCGCTGGACACAATTGGCTGTAACAACTCCAAATCCTCCATGTAACTTTCAACCAGCGTACTTGTGAGTAGCGATTGAAAGAACATAATAGCACCATCGTGAATCTCTTCCGCTGAAGCGAATGTGCTACCATCTTCCATATGCATTTTCTCTATATTTTTACTTCTTTTTCTGAGCCGTAAGGTAGCATAGAAAACCTAGAGTTCTCATCCCCTTTAGCAAGCCATCTGACTCGAGACTTCTGACAGGCCAAGACCTCCTCTCTGTGGACCCATTGCAGGTGCTCTTTTTTACACTTTAACAACTCAAGTTCAGTTTGAACAGCATAAGCACGTGACAATGAGACTTCGATCCCAGTGATTCATTCTTCCAATTTTTTAAGTTCAATTTCCACTCTACCAAAAACCTCTCGGTTCGACGTCCGGAGCACATGTTTCAACTTCTTCAATTTTTTACTTATCCTTACCGTGGCACAACCTCCAATTTGCTCATCACACACCATCTGCACTAAAGGTAAAAAGTCTGCATGAGATCCCCGCATACGGAGGAGCTTGAATGGGAGAATAGCAGGAACTCTATCTTGATTGAGCCGAACCAACATTAGTGCATGATTCGAAGAAGTCCTTGGCAAATACGAAATCATAGCATCCCCAAAAAATTCCGTAAAAGGCACTTTCACAAGGACACAGTCTAGCCGAGCCCAAATTCTTCTACCCCCTAACCTCCCATTACACCACGATAATCAATTACCTTCACACAGAAGGTCCACCAGCACACACGCATGAATACAATCATTAAAATCCCGTTTTGCCTGAGGAGCCTGCAAAAGCCTGCCAACCTTTTCACTATCATCTCGAATTATATTAAAATCTCCCCCAATAAACCATGGTAGCCCACAAACATTTTGAGCCTTTAAAAACTCCCATAAATCAACTCTTTTATTTTGAAAGCAACTCGCATAAACAAAGGTGGCAAACACCCGACAATTACCATGAACAAACCATCCACTAATAGCTTGGTCCGACATTGAAACCAACTTGAACTCCACATCCGTATTCTAGAATAACCAAAATTTTCCTCCTACCTCTACATTATTCAAACAAAACAGCATGTTTATCCAACGTGCCCATCTACTGCACTTATTAGAATTTAAAAATGGTTCTAAAATGGCCACTACAGAAGGATGGATTTTATTCAAAATGTGCCGAAGTCTACTCTTCGACGAACGAATCCCCCTAATATTCCAGGTAAGAATGTACTTTAAAAAATTAGAGAAATTCTTTTCTTACCCCTTTTATGTTTTTCAGAGGAACATTCATATTTGGATATGAATCAAAAGGTTTAGCCGCTAACTCATTCAATTCCTCTTCAAACTCACCTTCGGACCCCGCCTTGGACATAAAATCCATATGATGCAAATCGCCCTTAACAAACAGATCACTTTCGCTACCTAATTCAAACTCCAAGGCTTCATCTACTAGCCTCAAGGTGCTTCGTAGTGCAGAACGTTCCAAAAATTCCTGGTCATCTTCATCCTTTGCCGCTGTAATTTCGAACTAGTTATCTTGAGGCTTAGACGACATCCCCACCATCAGTACAGAATCTGCCAGCGCCTCCACAGTCAGAGGAATACTCCCCATTTGCAACTCTCTAGATCTAACGTTCTCTGAAGAACCATCGCAAGTCTCAACCAGGCATTCTTCAAATATTACACCCGTGGGCAAAATAAACCAAATGTCTCGAACTGCCCTAATGTTCTCTGCTCGTCTCCTGCGGATATCCTCTAAAATCGCCTCCCTTCTCGATTTCGACTATTCCCCCACCATTGTCTCCTTAACAGGTAAGGATTGCGCCCCACCACGATTGCCTATGGCTTTCCACTGAGTATTTGATTCCTTTCTTTTCCCTTCAAGATTCCTCACACTTTGTTTATTCTTATTTTTAGCCAATGGACGTTCCCGCCTGGAGCACCTTGCCTCAAGGTGACCATATTTCTTGCACAGGACACAAAACGACGGCATCGATTCAGACATAATCTCTTGGAAGTGACTTGACGCAAGACTTGGGGAACCCAACCAAAATGACTTGCGTAAAGGCTGTGAGACATCGACTTCAATACATATACGTGTAGCCTCCGGACAAGTCACACACACCGTCGCATTATCCTTCTTTAGATAACGACCAATACCATTCCCCATACTACGTAACATTGACTCGTGAAAATAATTTGGAGGCAAACTCGGCAACATAATCCATATCGGCACCCATGGCGAATCCTCTTCTTCCACAAAATTCGATGACCAATGAAAAACCCAAAAAGGAACTCCATGGATTTCAGAATTACCGCACGCCATCACACTAATAAAATCCTCCTCTGCCACCATTTTAACCAGTACATTCTGTGGATTACATAATTGCCCAACCACCGGCATCGATCGCAAACCCCAACGATTTTTGATAGAAGCCTGAATATGATCAAGGGAAGGACTTCTAAGAAGGAATTTCAGAACCACTGAAAATCGGAATGGCTCTGCTAACTGTTGAATCTCTGCCTTTGAAAATAAGACAAACATATTCCCATCCTAGAACCGTGGTTCCCTTGGAGGAAGAGACCCTTCTATGAACCCCATTGCCCCCAACAACCCCTGCATGACCAGACTGCAACCTCCTATGAACCGTGTCCAAAGCCCCCCCGGCCTGCCTCCAGAAGCGGAGAACTGGCAACTACATGACGCACAGAAAGTGTTGTTGTCCCCTTCTTCATACGATCCAAATTCAATAAGCCAACCCTTTGTCCTGCTGGTGGAGGCAGGGGGCCGGCAGCTAGCACCATAGCAGAAATCCCTTATCGCCCTGCAAGTTGAGAGAAAAAAATTACCCTATGCCATGTCAGCTTTTTTGAAAAAGTTTGGACCTTTTGCTTAAAATGTTTTGTGTTTATAAGAAGTAGATTTTGTTGGATATTTTAGGCATGTTTTTAAGCTTAGGATATGAAGATCTTTGTTGTAATATTTCAGGTTGATCATGAGTTTTGGAGTTGGATGAAATTGCAACATAGTCAAGAGATATGGCATATCTTTGGAAGTTTCGATCCTATGATTTTTTTTCATAGTTGTGATTGGTTTTAAATTTTTCTAAGTTGATATTTAAATTTAGAACAAAATTTACACAAGAAATGTAAATTTTGCTATTTTTGGAGTTAGGATGTAAAATATTTAAGTTAGAGGGTGAAATGATAATTTTACTCTAAATTAGAATTTTTCATGTTTCTAAATTATTAGTGATAAAGTTTCTAACATTATAATTTCTCGTATTTTATACTTTACCTCGTAAAATGCAATGATTACTGTAACTAACTTACTATCAGATTAATAGTCTTGTCTCATGGAGATACAGTTAAGTTATTATTCAATTCGTTGTTATTCTGAAACATTGTGACAACCCCATAGGACAAGACTATTCTATTATGGTAACTCCATGAGACAAGACTACTCTATTATGGTAACCACAAGAAACAATATTACTCTATTACAATAATTTCATTAGACAAGATTACTCTATCATTATGGTAACCCTATGAGATAACAATATCAATATGGTGACCCCATGAGACAAGAACATCGTGGTAACTCCATGTGACAAGGATACATTTCAAATTCATGTTATTTCATGTTAAGTTCATGTCCAAGTTAGTTCACGTTAAGTTCATGTCCAAGTCAGTTCACGTTAGTTCATGTCATGTCAAGTTAAGGCTCAATTCAGTTCATGTCAAGTTTCATGCTCAGTTTCAAGCTTAGTTTCACATCACGTTTATTTCACATTCAATTCAAGTTCAATTCATGTTCAATTCACGTTTAGTTTTATGTCATGTCTAGTTAACATAAGTTTAGTTCTTCTCATGCCAGTTCAAGTCATGTCCATTCATGACATGTTATATGTGAAGTACGTCATGCTTATTCATAATTATGATTTTGCATTCATGCCTTTACTGCCATGCCTACATTTGTAAATTGTTTGTTAAGTTATCAGTTAATTTGCTGAAATTTGTAATCAAATATCAACGTGGCAGTCCCAACTACCATTCTCCCCGGAATGGTAGATCATGTGCTAGGATTAGGAGATGCGGTAGAAGATCGTTTAAAGGCAGTTGACTAGACAGTGATAGCACGACGTGGAGCCCATCGCTTCGATGCTCCGTTTCATCTATAGTATTATGATGTCCTTGATCGAGTTGTGTGAGCTACTTGATGGCTTACCTTAGTAGTTACCTTAGTTTTACATGTACTTAGGGAACTCTGTCTCCAATACTCTTTATGTTATAGACCTACTGGATAAATACTGTAACCTTTGGATACCAGCTATCACATGAATTTTTTGAAGCATGTTTATGTTTTGAGGTATATTACTTTTGGTACATAGTATTGTTCAAAGAAAAAACATTATCCGCTGCGAATATTGCATATTGCTAGATGCATGTTAGGTGCATTGCATCCTTTATTGTCATGAACGGGGGTAGGTAATCTTGTGTTGCATGTCTCGATGCTTCAAAGTCTTTTCAATTCCAAGCTCAATCTGGGGGCATCACATGTGATATCAGTGCAATACGACTCAAGGTTAAACCCACACATCCCTAGGAAAATGTACAGAGTATATGATTGAAATTTTACTCTTTCTTTTGGCTTTTCTTGAGTATAAGAGTTAGTACGTTTATCTAAAACATACATATGTGTTTTAGGAAGTAACACATGACGCGTGGTAGATTACCTAGGAACCGTAGTGGAGATAACAACCAGGAAGATCGGAATCCTCCAATGGATGGAGGGCAAGGATTCAATGAAGCAATACGTCTGCTGACTGACGTGTTTAAACATCAGTAATAGAAGCAAGTGCATGCACCTAGAGCCGAAGTTAGGGGTTGTTCGTATGAGAAATTCCTGATCCACCGTTACCTGAACTTTTTTGGTAATCAAGAGCTTGCATCTCTATCCCAAGGTAGCTTGATTGTGGAGTAGTACGTTGTCAATTTCATGGCTTTGGGGAGGTTTGCACCTCACCTAATTTCTATGGAAAAGATACAAGCACAGAAGTTCCAAGGAGGACTTTATCCAATTATCTGCTGCCAAGTGGCTTGTCATAGGATTGAGAACTACCAGGAGTTGGTAAATGTCGCTGCCTTAAGAGGCTGAACATAAGGGTTTAACCGCCCATATCATTTTTGAAAGAAATAGGACTTCACCGTATGCTACTAAAGAGAGTTCATAAAGTAAGAAGATGTTTACTGGATCAGATAAAGGAAAAGGCATTGAGATTGGGAGCTCAATGCTGATCACATTTCCACTTTGTGGTGAGTGCAACAAACACCATAGAGGCAAGTGCAGAACTGCATTGGTGACTTGTTTCAGGTGTCGTCAACCAGGTCATATGATAAAAAACTGCCCCAGTGTTGCTTTCAGGAAGGAAAGAAAAGGGGTTACCCTCAACGGTGACTACAAATCGAAGCCGAGGTAGCACGTACCCGTTAGAGTGTATGTTGTCACTCAGGGAGATGCGATTGCTAACGGCCCAGGAATTGAAGGAGCTAGCATTGTCTTTGGTGTTTTTCTAAGACCTATGTATTGTTAAGCTTAGTTAAGGTTGATTTGATTGCAATTGATGGTATTATTGCATTATTGTTATTTTGGGTTAATGTCAAGTCATTGAAGTTTGTAACCTGTGCGCTGTTTCATTCATGCAAGTCCCTATTTTTAGTGATTGTGGTGTTGTATGAGAGTTTAGTTTGTAATCTGAATTGTTACCAGGTGATAAGAGTAACAATTCTCATTATGAGTATTACTGTTCATACCAGTATAGATATAGAATACCTTTTAGTAATATGAGGACGGATATTGAAGGTTGATGAATTAGTATTCCGCGTATTTGGAGTTTGTTTGGATTCTGAGGAGGCAATGGAATTTGTGTTCGGATGAGTAAAGTGTTTGGGAGAATGTTTGGTCTTAGTAGGATTCACTTATGATAGTAGTTTTACCCAGCCATCAGTAAATAGTTTCTGGTGAAGAACTGTGTATGTGAATACATAGATTGCCTTTATATCGGAGACAAATATGTTGGGACTAAAATAGAAGAGCTATGTCAATCATAAGAGAGAGAGTCCTGAGATTAGATTAATACCTGAACTGTAACAGCCCACTAGAAATTCATTGGTAGAATTTCTATTGACTTTAGGAATCTCGTGAAAATCCCATAAGTTTTTACGAATCGACCAATTGCTTAGGTTTTAATTTGTCAACATGGTTAGTGTTATCACTCACTATGATATTAGAAATATGAGTTTAATTATTTAGGTAGTTAGAAGTGTTAGAATGCGTTATGGTCTACGCCATTAGGCTCAGTTGATTATTTAGGATTTTATGGCGCATTAACTCATTTTTATAATTTCGAACAAAACGACTATTCGAAATTGTGAAATTATTTTTCGGGCCACTTCGGGGTTGAATTTTGGTAAACGATTTTCACTATAGGTTAATCTGAATATTTAGAATTTTTCAATACTAAGTTTGTATGCATTTTTTTGGAGTGAATAGTAACATCGATAAACGCACCCAGTGCAATGTTTTCAAAATCACAGTATGGAATGTCCAAATTAGGTTAGAGAAGTTATAGTTGGACACTTGGCAAGATCTTAGCCACACATAGTGAATGGTATTAGACACTTGGCACAAAGAGGAACCATTAGATAGATTTGTGAAGGAAATCAAGGTGTGAGATTATGCCACCTAAGCAAAACGTTGCTTCATTTGTTCAACCAAATTGTGACACAAAGAAGGTTTCAATTCTAGTGAAATTCTAAATGGTTGGAATCTAATTGAAACCCCAAAACCTTGGTTGAAATCGAAACCCTAAACGGTTTTCTAAACCCTAAAGTTGGCCTCCAAACTCGATTTCTAGTATTGTGTTTAATCACTTGATTAAATCACTTTCACATACTATTAATTAATCAAATTCTTGTTATGACATCATTATCCAACTTTTTAAACCTTGAAAATTTGATTGGGCCAAGAAAAATTGGTTTTGAGCTTGATAGCATCTCAAACCCTAACAAAACCCCCATTAAACCCCAAATTGAAGCCCACTTGGTTGAGGCCCACCAAGGCCCATGAAATTGGCCACCTTGGCAAAGATTCTTGAAGAAGTTTCCTCCCCCACATAGCAGGCCATCCCTTACCATTGGCTGCACCCATTAGTGCCTTGATGTGAAGGAGAAGTCCACTCCATCAACCTCCATCTCTCACAGCTACTGCAGGTAGTCTTTTGCCCTCATTACTCTCCACTTTATGTCACATAGCCAACTCCAATCAAGGGTCTTTCAAACCCATAACTTCTCCCTCCAGGAGTCTAAAGTCATGCAAGACACACTTCTCTCCATTTTATCATTTCTTTCCATGTTCTTAGAGAAAAACCCAAAAGAGCTTTCTCGGACAGATTTCTGGGTCTTTTTGCGTGGTCCTTTTCGACCCTTTGTAAGTATTTTCTCACGATGACTCATTCGTAAAAGTTGTTATTCTTTGAGTCTACTTTTGGTGGATATCTTATTAGTCTCATTATATGTTCATTTGATCGGTCAATAACCATGGAAAGGTCATTCTGGGCGTGAAACTGGAGAGTATGATATGTTTTGAAAATTTTGACCAAGCTAATGGACATATCTTGATCTGAAAATTTTATGGAGTGTTGCTAGCATGTGTTTAAGAATGTTCATTGAGGTTTTGTTGCATGAATAAAGCTTTTGATGATAGATTTCCTTAGCTTTAGAAACTTGAAAACTGGAAGTGGAAAAACAGTTTTTGTTTTGTGAAAGTTTGAATATTTCATGGTTTAATCTTATTCCAAAGGGTTTGATATTTTTATATGATGATCCTAAGCCTCTTATGTTAGGATGTTACTTCGAAGATATTTAGTATTAGTTTTAAAGATACGATTTTCTATGCAAGAGGATTTCGATTTGGCCTAAGATTTGATGTTTTTGGGTTAGATTCATGTTTTGTTGAATTTTAGCCATTTGATTTTAAGTTTGATGGTTGAATCTTCTTTAGGACAAATTTTTAAACCATGACATGTTTTAGTTTGAAGATCACATGTCTTTAAGCCATGGATCAAGAGATTGATCCAAGTTAGTGGAGAGAAAAGTTTCTATCTTGGACTCAGTTTAAAACCAAAAACTCCAAGTGTTGTTTTGTAATTTTTGGTGACTTTTATTTGATCATTTAAAATATGGTTGATCTTAGGATGATGTTATGAATGCGTTAGAAGTAAGATTTTATTTTTTGGAATTCTTGGAGATGTTTTATTAAGGTCAAAACTTGTAATTCAAGGGTTTATTTTTTGTTAAAAAGTTTGGATCTTTTTACAAAAAAAAGTTTAGTGTTGATGATTAGCTTTTTCTTAATAGATATTTAAGTGTGCTTTTAAAATTAGGTTAGGAAAATCTTTGTTACAAAATTTGGTTTAATCTTGAGTTTTGAAGATGGAAGAAATTGCAACCAAAATTCAAGGGAAAAATCCTATGGATGTTTCGGCCATAGTGAGTTTTTCATAGTTGTGAATGATTTTAAATTTTTCTGATTGGATATTTGAGTTTAGAACAAAATTTACATGAGGAATGTAAATTTTGGTAATTTTTATACTTAGAATGTGAAATCCTTAAGTTAGGGGTAAAATGATAATTTTACTCTAAGTTGTCTCTTTCACATTTCTAATTGTTAGTAAATTAATTTCTATCTTTTAGAATACTCTCTTACAGTTCTTCGTGTTTCGCACTTTATTCTCATAGAACGCGACTATTGAGGTAAGTTAGCTCTTAACTTACTATCAGTTTACTGTGTATGTGTGATGGGTAGGGGAACTACATTTATGTTCGTATGTTGTTATATATGTCATGCCATGCTATGTCATCACATGTTTATCTATTACACGAATTATTCTGTCACAAAAATCTTATATGTTACATAATATATTCTGTCACATGTTACTATCTGTTGCAAGTATTCTGTTGCAAGTATGTCACATTCCGTATGCCATCTTTTACATGTATATCATGTCACATAATATCACTGTCACATATTATGCCATGTTACGAAATATTGTTTGTTACATGTTATGCCATATCACTAAATATTGTCTGTTACATGTATGCCATGTTACGAAATATTTTGTTACATTTATGTCTCAAAGTATGTCATGTCTGTCATCTTACGTTCATGTCACATTATGTACTTCAGGACTTCTGTCTTTTCGTATTCATGTTATCTCGTCTCGAATACTGTTTATGTATCTCGAGAACAGTTTTGTTAAGTCATTCATGTCAATCAAGACCCTAGGCGCTAGGATGGGGTAATATCCTAGTGTAACTCTTTTGTTCACGCTGGAGTGTCTAAATAGATGTGAAATTCCTTGGGTTGACAAAGTACAGTCAACAGGTTGCGAATGTGGCCTAACTAGCTGGTCACCGGACCGCGCCGGACACTAACGCAGATGAAGCCACACTTTATGTTATGTGTGTCCACTACAAGTGTGGCACAAACAATTCATGGGGCCCCAACAACTATGAAGTATGAAGTATGGGGCCACAACAACTGTGGAGCGTACATTACGTGAGACATAGCAATTGTGACACGTAGAATACGTGGGGCCACAACAATTGTGAAGTATGTATTAACGCATTCACAGCTGATATAGACACCTGTGTTGTAATGCGGTAATCGGTAGGGATACATGGCTCAAGGGGACGGGACCCGTGTAGCACCCGTATGGTCACTTTATGATTAAGTCTACTGAATAAGATTCCAAGTTTATGTATTTCCCATTCAAGTCATATTTCACGTTATGTTATATTCAAGTTTATGTCACGTCAAGCTAAGTTTCAGTTTCAGTTCAAGTTATGTCAGCTCATACAATGTTATGTCAAGTCACGTTATGCGTATTATTTCATGCCATGTTATGTCAAGTCACGTTATGCTTATTATTTAATGCCATGTTATGTCAGGTTATGTTATGTTTACTATTGACTTTGATTGTGCATTCATGCCTTTATTGCCATGCATACATCATTAACCTATGTGAAGGTTTCTTGTTAACTTGCTGAGATTTGTAATTAAATCTCATTGTGGTAATCCGAACTACCATTCCCCCCAAATGGTAGATCTTGTTACAGGATCTGAAGGAGAATCAAGAATCGACTAATTGGAAACGATCGACTAAGCAACGGTGTGATGTAGATGTAGTTGCCTTAGATTACTACTTGTATTTTGTGGAGTTCAATCTCCAGCACTCTTTTATTCACAACCATTTTGGATAGTGTTGTGATCTCAGTTGTTTAGTATGTCTTTATGTATGAAGTATGTTTTAAGTATTTGGGATATTATAAGTTTGGTGCATAGTATTGCTAAAAAAAAATTATTCACTGCGAATATTGCATAATACTATATGCATGTTAGGAACATTGCATCTTATATGTCATGAACAGGGGCAGGTAACCTTATGTTGAATGTCCCGACGCTTCAAATGTCCGTCCGATCCCAAGCGGAATCTGTGGGCGTCATAGGGTGGTATCAGAGCAATACGTCTATGGGTTGTAAATCCACCTGTCCTTAGGGAATGCACCAAATATTAGGCTTGAAGTTGTTGAAGTATGGGAGATAATACGTGTTCTAATACGTGTACTCGTGTGTTTCAGGAAGTGACACATGACTAGCAGTAGGATACCTCGAAACCTGGAGGGAGGCATCAATCAAGAGAATCAGAATCCCCCAATGGATGGAGGATTAGCTGAAGCTGTACGTTTACTGGCTAACGTGCTTAGACAACAGCAATAGCAGCAAGTGCACATACCCAGACCCAAAGTTAGGGGTTGTCCGTATTAGAAGTTCTTGATCCACCGTTATCCAAAATTTTCTGGTAGTCCACTGAAAGTCGAGAAATGGATTATGGATCTCAAAAGAACATACGAGATCTATGGTTGTACTAAGGACCAGAAGGTTCTATACGCTGGATACCTATTCTAAGGAGAAGCTGGAATATGATGGGATACATGAAGGCAGCTCGTAGCTAGGGAACTAGGAAGTCTCGCTGCACTTTCATTGAAGAGATTTAAGGAAGAGTTTGACAACAGATTCTTCCCGAATTCTGCCAAATAGCTGAAGGCGCAGGAGTTCGCGAGTTTAACTCAAGACAGTCTGATCGTAGAACAGTATGCTGCTAAGTTCATGGCGTTAGGAAGGTTTGCACCGCACTTGATTTCTACTCAAAGGACGTAGGCGCAGAAGTTTCAAGCAGG
Source organism: Juglans microcarpa x Juglans regia (assembly GCF_004785595.1). NCBI lineage: Eukaryota > Viridiplantae > Streptophyta > Magnoliopsida > Fagales > Juglandaceae > Juglans > Juglans microcarpa x Juglans regia. Next base: position 3,676,385 of record NC_054605.1, read on the forward strand.
ACTTCAAGCAAGGATCCATAGTCAAGTAGCTTGCCTACGAATAGAGAATTACCAAGAGTTGGTAAATGTGGTCGCAATAGTAGAGGCTGAGCAGAGAGGTCTAGCAATCCAGATCAATTCCGAACGGAAGAGGACCATGCCATTTGCTGCAAGCGGTAGTGCCGAGAAGAAGAGGTCTTTTTCCAGCCAAGCGAAAGGCAAGGGCATAGTGACAGGAGGACATATACTGTCTGCTTATCCGTTATGCCTTAAGTGTGGAAAGTGTCATCCTGGAGAATGTCGCAGTGGTTATGGAGTTTGTTATTGTTGCGGGAAACCAGGACATTTGATCAGAGATTGTCCTAACATTGCACAAGGTAGTGGAACTGGTGATCACAAGCCAAGGCCCCACATCCCAGCACTCGTGTATGTTGTAACCCTAGGTGATATCAATGCTGATGCATTAGAGGTTGAGGAAGCTGGCGTCATCACTGGTATTTTCCTTAAAGTCTTTATGCTTTTATTATTAACTTGAGTGTTGGAAATATACTTATTAATAGAATCACGTTATATTTTATTAGGAAACGTCAATTTGTTAAGGTTCACAGCTTGTGTGCTATTTGATTCGGGCACGTCGTAGTCCTTTGTGTCTACAGTGTTTGCATGGATTTGTAATTTCCAAACTGAGCTATTACCTCGACGGGTTGTAGTGTTAATTCCTGACAGGAATACGGTAGCTTGTACCCGTTTAGTTAAGGATTGTCCTGTAAAGCTAGATGGGAGGACTCTAAAGGCTGACCTACTAGTATTCAGTTAGATGGAGTTTGACCTAATCTTGGGTATGGATTGGCTATTCAAGCACTATGCTAAGATATACTGTCAGAAGCGAGAAGTGGTGTTTGAATCCCGAAGTGACGACATAATTAGGAGTAGCAGTGGACCCAAGCAAGATTGAAGCCGTAACGAACTGGTAGAAACCGACCAGTGTGCATGAGATTCGAAGTTTCTTAGGACTGGCTGGTTATTATAGGAGGTTTGTTGAAGGATTCTCTAGTTTGTCTGGACCACTCACGGCCTTGACTAAGAAGAATGTGAAGTTTGTTTGGAACGATAAGTGTGAGGCAAGTTTTCTTGAGTTGAAGAAAAGACTCACAACCGCACCGGTACTTACACTGCCGGAGCCTCTTAAGCCTTTTATAGTATATAGTGACGCATCTAAAGTAGGACTCGGATGTGTGCTAATGTAAGTAGGGAAAGTAGTTGCTTATGCTTCACGTGAATTGAAGAATCATGAGCAGAATTATCCTCTGCATGATTTGGAATTAGCTGTAGTGGTTTTTACTCTTAAGATTTGGAGATACTACTTGCATGGCGAAAAGTGTGAAGTTTTCACAGATCACAAAAGCCTCCAGTATCTGTTCGAGCAGAAGAACCTTAATAGAGAAGAAGGTTGGAATTAATAAGCGATTATCAGTGCAACATCAAGTACCACCCTGGAAAGGCCAATGTGGTAGCTGATGCTTTGAGTCACAAGAGCAGATAGGAGGATTCGTCTATCTTGTTGTCAGAAGTAAATTCACTCTTATGTAGTATGAGGAAACTGTTGATCGAGAACCATAGTCGGGAAGTCGTTCTGACCACTGTTCAGGAGTTCATCCATTGGATTGGGAAGAACTGAAAGACTGTCAAAAGAAAGACAGTAAGCTTGCAGAAGTCATCGAGAAAATTGAGAAGTCAGAAGCACCGAAGGACTTTAGCATCAAAGAGGATGGAACTTTGTATTTCAAGAACCGAAGGGTCATCCCATGTAACGACCCGATCCTAAGTTCAGGCTATAATATAAGTTTTATGTTTTTTTTTTTCACATAACTATTATTATTATTATTATTATTATTATTATTATTATTATCATCATCATCAGATTTTACATTATTCATTTTCTTATTGGTATTTTATTATAACCCGATTTGGCAATAGTTTTGAATTTAAAGCCTTATTTCTTCTTATCTGATAAGCCTCATCCTTATCCCCTAATTGATAAATCCGAATCCTATTAGGAGACCAACTCATATGAGAAACCCTACCATATATCCTTCATTTTTTTCCTCTATAAAAGCTCACGGAGCCTTTTATTAAATACAACACAAAACATGGACAAACCTTCTCCCATGCACATCTCAGCCTTGCTTCACAACAAATCGCTGCTAGTAGTTGTGAAAGTCGACCACCGTGAGCCTAAAACATGCACAATGAATGCAGCCCTGTCTTGCACCCATCGAACAGAGCATTGTTAGCAACAACCATGAAGGGCCACGCGACGAAACCACCGTGGCAACTCCACCATCTAGACCATGCACAACCATGCACGCCATTGTGAAGAGACTTCCACCATCGTGACCTCACTTCGCACCACCATCGTGACATCAACAGACCCCATGCACGACAGTTTGCGTTAGGGAGCCATGAAGCCGAAGCTTAGATAGCCACCACCCAACACACAAAATCAACTGTCGACCACCCCAGGAGTTGGAGCACCACCCACAGTGCCAGAAACCGCCGACCAACTCTTCCCCGTGGCACCTACTCCATCCCTGCAGGCCTACGATCGTCGCCCTTGCTTTCTCTCTCGATTGCTTTTCGGCGTAACAGAATTCTCTATTCCTCTCTCGGCGTCGCACCTCCTTGCCCAAAGGACCACCCAGTCGAGTTGCCATGACCCTTGCCAGCCACCTAGAGCCGCCACACGTCAGTTCTTCTTTCGGTGAGTCCCCTGCTTCGCACGCCACTTCCTCGAGCCTCTGTTTCTCTTCATTATATAAGTTGTGCTTGTTTTTAAGTTTCAGTTTAATGCCACTATTAAATGAGATTTCAAAGTTTGCCCTTGACCCTTGATGCGTAAACCCTCAGGCCCCCTGTGTTACAAACTACCTGTATGATTTTAATGGGCTTCGGGCCTTAAAGCCCATCCAACCAAAAGCCCTGGTTCCCAGTGGACTTCTTCACGCGGGTCTCAGGCTTTCTTCTTTTTTATGAAAGGGGCTAATTTTTGTAAACTAGTATATGTTTTTAAATGGGCTTGGACTCTTGGGGGATGGATTATTGCAATTGAAATGTGCTTAAGAAAATGTTTAAGGAATTTAAAATGTGTTTCGGAGTATATTATGGAGCCTATTATTTTAATTAATATTCCTTTATCTATTTAGTCGGATTTTAATAAAATTATCATGTTGTACTTTAAAAAGAAATAAAGGAATAAGTTATGAGTATTGAATAATATTATGATTGAGTCTACTTTTATTAATCAAATGTTTCCACCAATTATTTTGGATTCATATATATATATATATATATATAGTTAAATTATATTTGAAAGATTAGATATCATATTCAGCAGTAAAGGTTTTTAAATTATTTTGAATGCTTTATTAAACGAGATTCTACTGTCTACTTTAATAGATGTTGGTATATTATGCTATTAAAGTTGTAATTTTTAATAAAGAAACATGTTAAGAATATTTAAATAATATTATTATTTCTTGTTTAATTATGTAAATTATAAGAAATGAAACCTATTTTAAGAATTTAAGTTTTTATGACTTATTTTTAATAGAATTGATTATATCTCAAGTATTATACTAAGTTATATTTTGAAAGTAAGAATATGCTATTAGTATTGTAAATAATTTAAGATATCAGTATTCATTGATTTGTTGTGATAAACAGAATATTTATTTGATTATGTTCTATGATGTGAATTTAATTAAGTAATATATTAGTACTTATTTGTTCCCAAACAAATTTAGTAATAGTTATTATTGCATATAGGTGTCGAGATACGAAGTATTATTCAAGAAGAAGCGCAGCGAGGTAAGTAATTTTGATCACAAATTAGAATCATCACAGTTCAGCTTATATATAAGTATTATTCAAGCCAGTTCATTGACAACCATTATTTATGAACCACTCATGTCATATACAAACATGTCATCCAACATAGCATACGATCATGTCATTCCGCATCATGTTCAAATTCAGAAATTATAATTATGTATGTATTATGTCATGCATCTCATGTGTATAAGACATGCAAGCTATCTTAAGTTCAAGTGCAAGATAAGATAAGATCAGTTAATCGTATGACCATGAGATGCATGGTACCAATGCAGTTCAGTTTCAGGGTGGGTTTGCAAGCCATGGGCTCAAGCGTGGTCCACCATAGTATGCCAGAATACTATCAGCGGCTCCCCTTGCGGCAACGGGATATGGGGTCGGTGCATAACCTCGCACACAGGGTTAAGTGTGTTGGCCAGTCAGTTAAGTCAGATAAATCAGTTAAATCAGATAAATCAGTCATGCATAGCATAAACATCAGTATGAATAGTCATGAATTCTAAACTCTCAGCATGAAAACTTTTATGAAAACCTTACGTTTATTATGTTTACGTTGTGATGGATTTCTTGCTGAGTCTTCGACTCATTTTAGTTTATTTTCATGATTTTAACCACCCAGGTGAGGATGATGAATATGACCAGGCAGGTCAAGAATAGAAGGAGCAGTTATTTTTAGTTTTAGACCTTCTAGAATATAGAATAAAATTACTTTATGACATAAATTTTATTCAGATTATTCATTTAATGTTTTTGGAAAACATTTTTTATTAGACATTTTTCTACAAAATAAATCCTAAGTTCATTTATTAAATATGAGATCTCTTGTCGGGTTTATTTTATGAAAAACACGTGACACTCCTAGCCTACGGGAAGGGGGTGTTACATCCCAGCAGACCAAGAGTTAAAAGGAAGGTAATGAAGGAAGCTCATAACACACCTTACACTGCTCATCCCGGTAGTACAGAGATGTACCAGGATCTGAAACAACATTTCTGGTGGGAAGGAATGAAGAAGGACGTAGTAGAATTTGTGAACAAGTGTTTCAGTATGCAGATTAGTTAAAGCAGAACACCAGAAACCAACAAGTGAATTGCAGCCACTGGCAATCCGGGAATGGAAATGGGAGGATATCTCAATGGATTTTGTAGTGGGATTTCCAAGAACCTCAACCGGAAATAATGCTAACTGGGTGATAGTGGACCATCTAACAAAAAGTGCTCACTTTATACCCATCAAGAATATAGATTCTTTGGAGAGGTTAACGAGGATTTATATAGCAGAGATTGTTAGATTGCATGGAGTGCCTAAGACAATTGTATCCGATAGAGACTCTCTTTTCACATCACGTTTCTAGCAAAGTTTGCAAGACTTGATGGGAACTAGATTGAAGTTTAGTAGTACTTACCATCCACAAACAGATGGGCAAACAGAAAGGACGATACAAACTTTGGAAGATATGCTAAGAGCCTATGTATCGGAAAATGAGGGGAACTGGGAGAAACAACTACCTTTGATAGAATTTGCTTACAACAATAGTTTCCAGGCCACAATTCAGATGGCACCTTATGAAGCCTTGTACTGCCAAAAGTGTAGATTGCCGTTGTATTGGGAGGACGTAGGGGAAAGCAAAGTGTTTGAGCCCGAAGTCTTGCAATAGATAAAGGATCAAGTCCACATGATCAGAGAAAGGACGAAAACTACACAGAGCCGACAAAAGAGTTACGCTGATAATAGAACGAGGAGTATAGAATTCGAAGTTGGAGATTGGGTCTATATGAAGGTATCCCTTATGAGAGGAGTGAGCTGTTTGGAGTGAGGGGGAAATTAAGTCCAAGATACGTGGGACTCTATGAAATAGTGGAGAAGGTGGGAACAATTGCGTATCGTTTGGAGTTGCCAACTGAGTTCCATGGAATCCACAATGTATTCCACGTGTCCTCATTGAAGAAAAGTTTTGGGAACCTGATACTGACAGTGGTGGATCCCGCTAGTGTACCTTTACAATTCAACTTAACCTATGTGGAGAAGCCGGTATAGATCATTGACTGGAAGGAAAACGAATTACGGAACCGCAAGATTCCATTCATCAAAGTACTTTGGCAAAACCATAATATTCAAGAGGCAACTTGGGAGAAGGAAGTCGATATGCGAGCCAAGTACCCCCAGTTATTTGATACCTAACCCAGTCTTGTTTTGTTTTGTTTTGTTTTCGGCTCAGCCGATATTTTATGCTTCACTTTGTATGGGACTGCTATATTAGATGTGGTACTTCATTGTTTGGATATCAATAAAGTATATGTTTGCATTTCAGAGTTTTGTGGGCCATTTTTAGTGTGTATGTTGTAGAATGTTCTTTGTATTGATTATGTTCTTTTGCAGTTCCATGGCTCAAGAGCGCAAGACCGCCCGTAGATCTACCCTTTATGTACGGCGAGTGCGTGAGATGCGAGAAGAGCGTCGTAGAAGACGACTAGCTGAGCTGAATAGGGAGGTATTCGTTTATTGGCATAAGATGGAACGCCAAGAGCACCACCGCACACACATTCTAGACATTGATAGTAACGGAGTAGGTTATGAGAGGAGAGCTTTACCTCATGAGGAGCATTACCCACAATTGCACCCGACCACATGGCTTGATCAAGATAGTTTCAAGGCTAGGATGGCACGAAATCGAGCAGAGTCTAGTAGAGCAACGTAGGAGTGTGCTGCTACTGTGGACACTGAGCCCGCTACCTCAGGCTCACCCATGTTGTCGACTCACCGTGGACGTTTGTTGGATGATGGTCGGGAGCCTGATAGCAGTGATGAGGAGGTCTTGCAGCCCCCCAACCCAGGTCATTTTGAAAATTTGGTGTATGATTCAGAGGATGATATGTTCTACTACTTACCCCAACACACTGTGCTGACGAACATCAATGCACCTCCATCGGAGCTGACCAGTAGTGATACGTCCAGTGATGGACAATAGTTCTGGTGAGCAACATCTTTTACTTAGCTTGTTAGTGTTTGTACTTGCGTCGATTTCGAGGACGAAATATTTTTTTAGGAGGGGAGAATGTAACAGCCCATTAGAAATTCACTGGTAGAATTTTGGTAAAAAATTTTCACTATAGGTTAATATGAATATTTAGAAATTTTCAATACTAAGTTTTTATGCATTTTTTTGGAGTGAATAGTAATCTCGATAAGCGCATCCAGTGCAATGTTTTCAAAATTGTAGTGTGGAATGTCTAAATTACGTTAGAGAAGTTTTATTTGGACACTTGGCAAGATCTTAGCCACACATAGTGAATGGTATTAGACACTTGGCACAAAGAGGAACTATTAGATAGATTTGTGAAGGAAATCAATGTGTGAGATTATGCCACCTAAGTAAAACTTTGTTTCATCTGTTCAATCAAATTGTGACAAATCAAAGAAGGTTTCAATCCTAGCAAAACCCTAAATAGTTGGAATCCAATTGAAATCTCAAAATCTTGGTTGAAATCGAAACCTTAAACGGTTTCCCAAACCCTAAAGTTGGCCTCCAAACCATTTCTAACTCGATTTCTAGTATTGTGTTTAATCACTTGATTAAATCACTTTCACATACTATTAATTAATCAAATCCTTATTATGACATCATTATCCAACCTTTTAAACCTTGAAAATTTGATTGGGCCAAGAAAAAATAGTTTTGGGCTTGATAGCATCTCAAACCCTAACCAAACTCCCTTTAAACCCCAAAATAAAGCCCACTTGATTGGGGCCGACCAAGGCCGACGAATTTGGTCACCTTGGCAAAGCTTCTTGAAGATGTTTCCTCCCCCACATAGCAAAGCATCCACTGCCAACCCATTAGTGCCTTGATGTGAAGGAGAAGTCCACTCCATCAACCTCCATCTCTCACAGTTGCTGTAGGTAGTCCTTTGCCCTCATTACTCTCCACTTTATGTCACATAGACAACTCCAATCAAGGGTCTTTCAAGCCCATAACTTCTCCCTCCAGAAGTCTAAAGTCGTGCAAGACACACTTCTCTCCATTTTATCACTTCTTTCCCCTGTTCTTAGAGAGAAACTCAAAAGAGCTCTCTCGGATAGATTTCTGGATCTTTTTACGTGGCCATTTTCCACCCTTTGTATGTGTTTTCTCACAATGACTCATTCATAAAAGTTGTTCGTCTTTGAGTCTAGTTTTGGTGGATATCTTATTCTCATTATATGCTCATTTGATTGGTCAAAAATATTTTTAACTATGGAAAGGTCATTCTGGGCGTGAAACTGGAGAGTATGATATGTTTTGAAATTTTTGACCAAGCTAATGGACATATTTTGGTCCGAAAATTTTATAGAGTGTTGCTAGCATATGTTTAAGATTTTTCATTGAGGTTTTGTTCCATTAATAAAGCTTTTGATGATAGATTTTTTTAGTTTTAGAAACTTGAAAACTGGATGTGGAAAAACAGTTTTTGTTTTGTGAAAATTTGAATATTTCATGGTTTAATCTTATTCCAAAGGCTTTGATATTTTATATGATGATCCTAAGCCTCTTACATACATGTTAGGATGTTATTTCAAAGATATTTAGGATTAGTTTTAAAGATATGATTTTCTATGCAATAGGATTTCGGTTTGGCCTAAGATTTGATGTTTTTGGGTTAGATTCATGAATTTTAGCCATTTGATTTTAAGTTTGTTGGTTGAATCTTCTTTAGGAAAAATTTTTAAACCATGAGATGTTTTAGTTTGAAGATCACCTGTCTTTAAGCCATGGATCAAGAGATTGATCAAAGTTAGTGGAGAGAAAAGTTTCTGTTTTGGACTAAGTTTAAAACCAAAAACTCCAAGTTTAGTGGTGACTTTTGTTTGATAATTTAAAACATAGTTGATTTTAGGATGATGTTATGAATGTGTTGGAAGTAAGATTTTATTTTTTTGGAATTCTTGGAGATGTTTTATTAAGGTCAAAACTTGTAATTCAAGGGTTTACTTTTTGTTAAAAAGTTTGGGTTTTTTACAAACAAAATTTTAGTGTTGATGATTAGGTTTTTCTTAATGGATATTTTAAGTGTGCTTTTAAACTTAGAATAGGAAGATCTTTGTTACAAAATTTGGTTTAATCTTGAGTTTTGAAGGTGGAAGAAATTACAACAAAAAATCAAAGGAAAATCCTATGGATGTTTCGGCCATAGTGAGTTTTTCATAGTTGTGAATGGTTTTAAATTTTTCTCATTTGATATTTGAGTTTAGGACAAAATTTACATGAGGAATGTAAATTTTGGTAATTTTTAGAGTTAGGATGTGAAATCCTTAAGTTAGGAGTAAAATGATAATTTTTCTCTAAGTTGTCTCTTTCATATTTCTAATTGTTAGTAAATTAAGTTCTAACTTTTAGAATACCCTCTTACAGATCCTCGTGTTTCACGCTTTATTTTCATAGTGCGCGACTATCGAGATAAGTTAGTTCTTAACTTACTATCAGTTTACCATGTATGTGTAATGGTTAAGGGAACTATATTTTATATTCGTATGTTGTTATATATATCATGCCATGCTATGTCATCATATGTTTATCTATTACATGAATTATTCTGTCACTAAAATCTTATCTGTTACATAATATATTCTGTCACATGTTACTATCTGTTGCAAGTTTGTCACATTACGTATGCCATCTGTTACAAGTATATCATGTCACATAATATCATTGTCACATGTTATGCCATGTTATGAAATATTGTTTGTTACATATTATGTCATGTCACGAAATATTTTCTGTTACATGTATAGGGTATTCGCTAATTATTGTACTCATGTGAGAGGAATGGTATAGGCTATGAGGGGAAGATCATGCCTCATGAGGAGTGTTATCCACCTCTTCAATCGACCAAGTGGATGGATCGAGAGAGGTTCAAGCGAGGATGGCACAAGATGGAGTTGAGTCCAGTTGAGCAGCAAAGGAGCGCGTCGCAACCGCTGATCCTGAACCTAAAACATCAGGATCATCGATGTCATCGAGTCCCCGCAGACGCTTGCTAGTAGAGGGTCAAGTACGAGATAACGACGACGAAGAGGTTGAGTAACACCCCCGCCCAGGACATAACATGGTGTATGATTCCAACGACGTGTTCAGCTACCTACCCCATCACGTCATGCCGATGGGTATCGACGCACCACCATCGACACCAACCAGCGACGATATGTCCAATGATGGGCTGTAGGCTTGGTGAGTAGCATCTTCTCCTTAGTATTATTCATTGTTAGTACTTACATCGATTTTGAGGATGAAATCTTTTTCAAAGAGGAGAGGATGTAACAGCCTGCGAAAAATTCAATGGTGAAATTTCTATAGGTTTTAAGAATTTCGTGGAAACTATGTAAGTTTTCACGAATCTACCAATCACATAAGTGCAACTTTATTTATTTGAGATAGTTAGAAGTGTCAGAATGTGATATGGTCTGCGCCATTAGACTTAGATGAATATTTAAGATTTTATGGCGTAATAAATCCGTTTTTTATTTTCGGACGAAACACTTGTTCGAAAATGCGTTTTGTTTATTCCGAGGCATTTCGGGTTTAATTTCGATAAATGAATTGCACAGTTAGGTTAATTTGTATATTTGGATTTTATAGTGTAAAGTTTATTTTCACTTTTATCGTAGTGAATAGTAATCTCGATGATAGCACCAAGTGCAATGTTTTCTAATTCATAATGTGGAATGTTCAAATTAGGTTAGAGAAGTTTTATTTGGACATTTGGTAAGATCTTAGCCACACTTGGTGAATAGTATTGGACACTTGGCACCAAGAGGAACCATGAGATGGAAATGTTAGGGAAACTAAGGTGTGAGATCATGCCACCTAAGCAAAACCCTATTCCATCCAATCATCCATTTTGTATCAAACTAAAGAAGGTTTCAAACCTAGTGAAACTCTAAATAGTTGGAATTCAATTGAAAGCCCAAAAGGTTGGAGGAAACCAAAACCCTAAACGGTTACCTCAAATGCCAAACTTACTTTCAAAACCCTATTAGATCTGATTTCTACCTAGGGGTGGTAATATGTGACATGACCCATTAATCCAACACAAACACGATATGATAAAAGTGGGTTTGGGTCAAAATGGGTTGACCTATTAAGATGGTTATTTAACGAGTCACTAACGAGTCAACCTATTATAACCATTATGACCCGTTAAGAAATTTAAAATTACATTTTTCCTGTTAACCTAAAAACTAAAAAACCCTAAGGCTTTGTTTGGAACCTAAACTCATTTCAACTCATCATTATAACTTTTTCAAATCCCAACACAAAATATAATAAACAATTTAATTTTTTCAAATCCTCAAATAATAATAATATTAAAACATAATATTCTAACAATATTTTATTATCTCATCTCAACTCAACTCAACTCAATTCAGTTCAACATCCGAACACAGCCTAACTCTAAGTGACTGACCTACGCCCGCCGCACACTCTGGTCTCGTCGCTCACAGACTCACCTTTATAGAGTCGTAACCTCACCGTTCAGCTACCAGCCACTCAGCCTTCTCACGGCGTGCCACTCCCAGACCATCACAGAATCATAAATTCAGTCTCGACTCTCATCTCTCAGGTTCGTTCTTCTTTTCTCTTCGCATGTGTCACGACATCCTTCTCTTCTCATCTCTCAGGTTCGTTCTTCTCTTCTTTTCTCACGACTCTCCTCTCTCAGTCGCTCAACCTTCTCAAGGTGTCCTGCTTCACTTCTTCTCTCCAGATCTGAGATCTCCAGCAATAGGGTAACATCCTTGATCTGCCATCTAAGATTTGATGTTGCTTTCAAATATGCCATCTAATACCTAACGTTGCTTGATTTGATTTGAAATTGGCTTGATTAGCACTCGATTTCAAACAAGCTATTCATATCTGTCATTGCTTGATTAGTAGCTTTGATTTGAAATTGGCTTGATTAACATTCGATATCTGTTGTTGCTTCGATATCTAGCAACGAGTACAAATTAACTCGATATCTATTGTTGTTGGTGTTCTTATATGCCGAAAGATCAAATGCTAATGGTTTAGAGCCACCATAACTATCCCAAACTTCTTGTAGTCGATCTTTGTTGATGTATTCATATAAACCAACTTGTGCATTACATTTAAAAAAAAATTTTGGCAACAGAAAAATACTTTTAATTTACTCTTGGGAAGGAAGATTATCAATAGAAGGCTTCCTTTTGAGTCTTGCAGCGACTCTTGGAGACTAATCGCTTTTTCGAATCTTTATTTGATATCCTCTACTAGATCTTCAAAGTTTTCAATAATCTCGTTGTAGATTCTAAGATATTCCAACCAAAACGATCTATCAAAAGGGCAAGCATACTTTGTTTGTGATGTTAAGAGACTTCCCTTTGGAGTAGTGCACCTATTCTATTCAATGCAGAGCTAATGAAATCTAAATTCTCATGCTGGAAGAGAATGCTGAGAAAGCTGAAAGCTCAAATACCCAAACCAAAGGATTCCTATGGAATTCATATTGCTATAGTTTAATTTGTGATTTCTTTATCCTTGAGTTAATTAAAAAAACTAACTGGGCTTCCTTTGGTCACAAGGAAGATTTACAAGATTATTAGTTGTGAGGACAAAACTACTTTTTCTGTTTGGCTCCAATAATACTTTTAGGTAATGAGCACTAAGCTGTGTGTCAATAATGTCCTTATTTTTCATCTTTTTGATTCATTAGATAGTCAAATTATAGCATCAAATTATTTAATGCTGTGACATTCATTGTGTTACCGTTGACCACTGTTGCCATCGAGCATAATCTGAGGCTGCCATTCGGCTACAATCATTTTTCCATGAATATAGGAACTTTACACTCATATGCATGAGATTTTACTCCCGTATCTCTGGTTGCTGCTTGAATTGGCTATATCCATGATGAAAATTATGTTTAACCATCTGATTTGTGTTTTATTTTTTTCTTGACCTTTTAAAAAGTCTGAGAGGGGTCTAGTCCTGGATAAGCCAAGTCCATTCAAAAAGGTTTTGTACCACTTTAAGATCATTTTGGCTTTCAAAGTTTATTGTCTCCTTTTTCAGATTAGAGTTATGTATCAAATCATGTATATTATATTATTCTTTCTTGAAGAAGGTAGAGCAAGAACTTAAATAGTAGCTAATTTTCACATTCGACTTTTTTAAAATGTCAGATGAGTGAGACAATAGGCAAAAATGATGATTTGATTGACTTGGATGTGCTGGACTCGGAAAGTTTTCAAAATGATGAAGCTAAAGCAAAATGAAGGAAACAGTCAAACATGTGGAGTTTTTTTGAGATGGTTTCTAATTCATGGTAAGGTACGAGCCAAGTGCAAGATGTGTGGAGCTACTTGGCAGCAAACAAATATGGAATAAAAAATCTGAAGCGTCACATTGACACATGCCCTAGAAGAAATTCAAGAGATATTGGTCGGTTGATGTTAGCACCAAATAGTGGATCTATTTCGGTAAGTGCTTCTAAATCTGATTGTGAACAATATAAAGAAATTTTGGTAGGCACTATTGTGAAGTATGAACTGCCTTTTCGATATGTTGAATATTCAGGGGTGAGATTTTTATTACAATATTTGTGTCTAGATGTTCTAATTATTTCTAGAAATACTGCTAAGGCTGATTTGGTTAAGATGTATTATCCAGAAAGAAAGAGGATAAATGCATGTTAAATGATGCTCCTGGTAGAATTAGTTTGACATCTGACTTGTGGACTTTTATAACCACTGATGGTTATACATGCATTACAACACATTTTCTGGATAAGAAATGGGTTCTACAGAAAAGAGTTTTGAACTTTTTTTTTATGCCACTATTAGATAATGGCGTATCTTTGTCTGAAAAAAAATTTATAATTTGCTATGTGAGTTGAGAATTCAACACAAGATTTTTGCATTGACTTTAGACAATGCTTCTTCTAATGACATTTTAGTAGATGTAACACTCTGTTCCCATACAATAGAGATGTTATTAACATTCATAACATAAAGCCTGGTAAAGAGATTCATATCCTGAATTACCTTGTTTATTGAAAAGTATCAAAAACTGAAATGAACATAATTGTTTCAAAATTGAACGTAAAGTGGAAAGACATAAACCCATCCTATGAATGACATAAAAGGATTATAGTTCTTGTGTAAAAATCACTTATTTCTTCCCAAGTCTTTATACTAGATCTACTCTTGGCCATCTAGCTCTGCGTCATCATAAACACTATCTGTAAAAATTAGACATGAAAGAAAATAGGAAGACAAACAAAAATGAGTCGAATACTCAGTAAATATCACATCATACTGTAAAATATAATCTGGCCTAGCATGAATTTAATTTCTGAAAGACTCTTCATAACATACGTACATCATCACAAATTCCCAATCATACACGTAATATAGCTTTTTGAAAAACGTCACATATTCACATAGCATATATATATATTCATCATTAACATGAGCGGAAGCATACATAATCATGGCAAACATGTAACGTGAATGCATAATAACTTGTTTATCTTGTTGTAACATGGAGTGAAACACGCTTGGGTCCGTGTTTCACTTAACTTGTATAACATAAAGTGAAACATGCTTGGGTCCGTGTTCCACTTAACTGAATAACATGGAGTAAAACATGCTTGAGTCCGCGTTTCACTTAACTAAGTAACATGGAGTGAAACACGCTTGAGTCCATGTTTCACTTAATTGAGTAACATGGAGTGAAACACGCTTGAGTCCGTATTTCACTTAACTAAATAACATGAAGTGAAACGCGCTTGAATCCATGTTTCACTTTATTTATGGTTAACCACGCTTGAGTCCATAGCACCGTAACATTTCTTATCTTTCTTAATGCATGCGAATTTATTAGGCTTCATGAACATTTCTAACATGGCATATTCTTGTACATGGCACAACATAACATGACATAACATGGCATATTCTTGTGCATGGCGTAGCATAGCATGGCATATTCTTGTACATGGTATAGCATAACATAGCATAACATGGCATTTTCTTATACATGGCATAGCGTAACATGACATGACATAACATGCTCTGAACGTTTTATGACATTCCATGGCATACATGATCTAAGTACTATATGAACATGGCATACATAATCTATGAATTACATGGACATGGCTTGCATAATTTGACTATTCCATAACATGGCATACTTGACTTGAATTACTACATGAACATCTCATGGCTTTCATATGATTTTAATAACATTCAATCAATCGAACAACAAATTCATTCATTCAAGCATAATCTCATATTTCATCAAATATCATAAAAGGAATCTAACCCTGACTTGCCTCTTAGCGTAACGTAGTTAACATCGTAAGCACATCATATTTTCATACATAACAATAATATTCATAGTATGCCTGCATTTATATGATCATACTATTTACTCTTAGCGTTGCTTCCTGATTTCCAACTTGTAGCGTGTTACCTATATAAGGTACTCGATGTCACTAATTTTCTAGATAGATGTGTTGTGTGATTAAATACAAAATTGGAATTTAACATATTAGTTATCTTGTTTCCATGCAAAATTAATGAATACTTGTAATATATAATTAATCAAGAATAAATAGCTTAGTAGTATAATTGGGTTTAATATAAATATGCTAGATAAATAGTGTAGAATTAAATCTGAAATTTAAGGTTTTATCCTGTAAAAATATATAAATTAAAACAATAATCTAATTAACTCCTAAGTATTGTCTACGTAATATAAGGGATTTTGGCCTACTAACACAAGGTGTTGAAAGGAATAAGGATCAGGCCTAGTACAAGACAAAGCCCATCTGATAGTTCAGCCCTTACAAGGATAAAATTAGCAGGCCAAATGGGCCTCAGAGCCCAAGGCCCACTTTAACATCAAAGGTAAAAACACAAGTCTGAGAGGAGTTTGTGAGAGGGAAGGTGTTGAGCAATATCATGGAGCTCACCAAGGGAAGAAGGCTGAGGCGACGGCGGCTCTCAGGTGGCTGGAAGTGACCAATAACACGACTAGGTCCTCTAGGCAGTTGTGCGACGCAAGAGAGAGAGTGAGTTTAGAGAGTTTAGAGAGAGAACTTTCAAACCGAAAAACACTAGGGAGAGGAAATGGTGGCCGACGACGATGGGCTTACTGGAAGGGAGTGGGTACGATGGGGCTAGGTTCGCTGGCTGTTTCTGGCACCGTGGTTGGTGCTCCGACATCCTAGGGTGGTCGATGGTGGC